>NW_027397146.1:862702-895144 GCF_003265705.2 Callorhinus ursinus
GCGGGGCGGGGTGGGGGGCCGGCGAGCGGGCGGCGGCGGCGGCGGCGGCGGTGGCGGGGCCCGGACCGCTTTGTTCGCTGCCGCCGCCGCCTGCGCCGGCCGCGCGGATCAGCCATTTTAGCGAGCGGGGCTCCGAGGCACGGCGGCCGCCACCGTCGCCGCTGCCGCTGCCGGCCCGGCTCCGCGCCCTCGGCGCGCTGTTGCCACCGCCGCCCCCGGCCCCGCGCGCCCCCCGGGGGCGGCAGCGGGGGATTTCAGGGGCAGTTTCTTTCATCAGGAAGCTTTTGACAAAATGGAAGGTGAATTATGGGTGTCCGGGTGACCCAGCACGGGGCCCAGCCCGGCTGCCCGCTGCCAGCCCCGGGCTCCTCTGCGCCCCGTCCCGCCCCACCCGCGCAGCCACTGCGGGGCCCTAACGCAGCCCCTCAGCCGGTCCCTGCAAAGGGGAGCGCTTTAGTTTTACATGATGACCTTGGGTGTGGGAAAAGGAAAAGATGGCGGGAAGCTGGGGGGTGGGACAGGGACGATGACACGCCACAGCTGCATTTTTATTTGGAAACTTTGGAGAAAGTATTCCTGGCTGGACATGCGTTCCGCTTTACTGATGAGCAAGACTAGCCCTTTTGGCATCCCCTCCCCCCTTTAGATAATGACAGAGTGACAGATTTGAACTAACAGTACAGGGATAGCTGCTCACTTGCCAGATCACCTTTCTTGCAAAAGCCATTTTTATAAGCCAAAATGCATCAACAATAGTGAAATTTGAAATGTTCCCTATTTACAGCTCTCCCGCTTTGATCTTGTGTTTAGCAGCGGTGACAGTATTTTTGTCTGTAACGGAGCAGATAAACAGTTGACAGCTAGCCTTAAGTCATTGATCTCCCAAGCTTCTGTCATCCGCCTGCACCCCTACAACTGTGTCCTCCCCGCGTCCTTCCCACTTTGTGGTTGTAGTTTCCAAAACGTAGTAGCTCTGAATCGGAATGTAGCGCTGAGCCACCCCACTTGGGTCGGTTCCATTTGGAGAACTTGATCGCTCTCGCTCTCTCGGAGAAGTAACTCGCAAACCAGCGCGCTTCATGCTGGTCAAAAGTTAAATGACAAGCGACAGTGAAGCTGATTTCCTCCCCACTCTGCCTTCAACGGGCCAGTGGCATCAGGCATTGGGCGGGGGGCTGCTTCCTAACGGTGACCTTAATTTGGATTTTGCCCTGCCTTTGGTGTATCTTGTAGATCTGTTCTAGTCATTGTATTTGTTTTTCTTTGTCTCTCTTCCTTCATCCATCACAGTCAGGATGGCTAAAGGTGATCCCAAGAAACCAAAGGGCAAGATGTCTGCTTATGCCTTCTTTGTGCAGACGTGCAGAGAGGAACATAAGAAGAAAAACCCAGAGGTCCCTGTCAATTTTGCAGAATTTTCCAAGAAGTGCTCTGAGAGGTGGAAGGTACTTTTCTTTTGTGTCCTTCACGCTCGCCTTAGTTGGATTTCACACACAGGGTTGCTCACCTTCCGAGTAGCCCCAGGTGGCTCTTTTCTTCCTCTTAGGCTCCTCTTGCCTGCCTTTAGAATTGTGTGTGTGCTTTTATTTTTTAAAGCTGGACAAGGGTTTTAAGTCCTGCTCTCTGCTCCGAGGAATTTAACAGGTCCTGTTCTTTGCAGACAATGTCTGGGAAAGAGAAGTCTAAATTTGATGAAATGGCAAAGGCAGATAAAGTGCGCTATGATCGGGAAATGAAGGATTATGGACCAGCTAAGGGAGGCAAGAAGAAGAAGGACCCTAATGCCCCCAAAAGGCCACCGTAAGTGACCGTAGGGTTCAGGATAACAGCTAAGAGCTTTCCTTCTACTTGAAGGATTTTTAAGAGGACATGTTATCTAAAAATGTCAAGATACCCTGCAACGCATTCTATACTTAGAGCTTTAAGATGCTGTGCCAGGGAAATCCGATGTTAAGGCTGAGGTATTTGTGAGCCGTGTGTTTGTGGTGCTGGCCTGTTGGCCTTTCCGTTGGGAGCGAGGCATCCCAGTTCTGGGTGTCAGGGGCCTTAGGTATGTTTTTCTCCCCCTTCTCCAGTAACTGAGAGCCTGAGAAAGTAACGATGTATTTCTGAAGCATCTTAAACATTCTAGAACCTACAACTTTGTGACATTGCGTGTGGTAGCACACGTTTCTTCGCATGAGGGAGGAGTCATAGCGGTAGGAAGTATGTGAGGAACAGGGGATTTGGGCTTAAGCTCACATTTTTTCAGGCTCTCATCTCATTTATACAATTCTCTCCCCGAAGGTCTGGATTCTTCCTGTTCTGTTCAGAATTCCGTCCCAAGATCAAGTCTACAAACCCTGGTATCTCTATTGGAGATGTGGCCAAGAAGCTGGGTGAAATGTGGAATAACTTAAGTGACAGTGAAAAGCAGCCTTACAACAATAAGGCAGCGAAGCTGAAGGAGAAGTACGAGAAGGTGAGGTGGGCCCGGGTGTGCCCAGGCTACTCGGCTGCGTGGGCAAGCAGGCAGCCTCCCTGGGTGTGGGCGGGTCGGGGGTGTAAGGCTGCTTTGCTGGGCCGAGGAGCGAGCCTAGCGTGCAAGGGCCTAGCTCCCTACGAGACTGGCCGCAGTTGCCGGTGTTCAGGCTTCTCTGGCAGAATTTTGTCGTTGGGACAACTGCAGGCAGGCTTAAAAAGTTGGATACCGTGGGGTGCCGTGGGCGGAGAATTTGGTAGTCCTGTCAAACACCCCTTAACTTTTAACTTGGAGCCGCCGAGAACCAAACGCCTCAGACAGCAGCCCTGTCGTACTCACTTGCTGTCAGTTGTGAGGTGGGGACACAGCATGTTTCTGCCCTTTGCTCAGACAGCTGCGGGAGAGCTGGTCTGTTCATTTGGAATGTGTCCCTGTTCCTTACAGGATGTCGCTGACTATAAGTCTAAAGGAAAGTTTGATGGCGCAAAGGGTCCCGCCAAAGTTGCCCGGAAAAAGGTGGAAGAGGAAGATGAAGACGACGAGGAGGAGGAGGAGGAGGAGGAGGAGGAGGAGGAGGATGAATAAATAAAACCGTTGCTCTGTCTCCTTGTGAATATACCTTAGAGTAGGGAGCGCCGCCGCCGCCACCCCTCTTCTTCGAGGCGTGTCCGTTGCCCTCGTTTGGTTTAATTACACAATTGGGTCATATGGTCATATTGTAGTTTCTCAAAGTGCTCTAGAAATTGTCAGTGGTTTACATGAAGTGGCCATGGGTGTCCGGAGCACCCTGAAACTGTATCAAAGTTGTACATATTTCCAAACATTTTTAAAATGAAAAGGCTCTCGTGTTCTCCTCACTCTGTGCACTTTGCTGTTGGTGTGACAAGGCATTTAAAGATGTTTCTGGCATTTTTTTTTTTTAATTTGTAAGGTGGTGTTAACTATATGGTTATTGGCTAGAAATCCTGAGTTATCAACTGTACATATCTATAGTTTGTAAAAAGAACAAAACAACCGAGACAAACTCTCGATGCTCCTTGCTTGGCGTTGAGGCTGTGGGGAAGATGCCTTTTGGAGGGGCTGTAGCTCAGGGCGTGCACTGTGAGGCTGGACCTGTGGACACTGCAGTGGGCATCCATTTAGCTTCAGGTTGTCTTGTTTCTGTATATAGTGACCTAGCGTTCTGCTGCCATTCTTAGCTGTGGCAAAGGGGGGGTCAGCTGGCATGAGAAGTGTTTGGATCCTTTTTAGTTAAGTGCGGTAGTTTTAAACTGTTTGTTTTTAAACAAACTGTAGAACTCTTCATTGTCAGCAAAGCAAAGAGCCACTGCATCAATGAAAGTTCAAGAACCTTCTGTACTAAACACAATTTGCAACGTTCTGTTATTTTTTTGTATGTTTAGAATGCTGAAATGTTTTTGAAGTTAAATAAACAGTATTACATTTTTAAAACTGTTCTCTATTATAACAGTCTAAATTTCTGACTCACAGCAGTCTTACTGACAACCCACTCCAATGTATTTGGCGACTAGCCTCCCTGCACATCTGGTACCTTCTCTTAATGTGGCCGGCTTACTTAGGATAGAGATGAAGAGGCTACTCGAAGGTACTACGTGACTTTGTTTGTGTCTGAGGGGCACTAGGATGAAGTCTGAACTGCCGGATGTAGAGGCCAAGATAACTTGACCCAGGCAAGGGGGTGCAGAAAGGTGGGCGGTTACGATTGAAGCTGACTACTGTGTAGGGTTAATTTTTTCTTTTTTTTTTTTTTGGCCTCCCACCACCACCCTCCCCCCCCCCCATACCGTGGGGCCAGATTCATCGCTAACCAGCAAAAACGTCCCAAGGGTATGATGTATCAAATGTTCAGGCTTCTTCCTTTTCTCGTCGCCCCTGCCCCCAGTACATGTAGCAGAATATCACTGGTTCTGCTCAACAACGGAGGAGGTGTCTTGAGCTGCTGCGTCTGTCTCCTGGACCCCAATGAGGGGAAGGGTGGTGGGGTAGGGTACGGTACCCATTTGTTTTCCTACTTAAAGAAACCGAACACCCCAAGGAAGGTGGCTGGGGTCGCTGTTGCAGGCTGCGTCTTGGGCCACCTGTACTGCAGGCAGGCTGACGGGATCGATTGTTTCTAAGCATTACATGCGTCCTTTGAAACGTAGGATGGCCTGCCCACAGTTAGAGCTCATTGGCTGCAAATGTAGGGGGTTGTTAAATGTTGTTAAACTCGAAGAAGCTTGGTTTGTGTTTCAGTGGTTATTTCATGTTGGTGGACGGTGTCACATTTTGTCCCAGTTGGGGAAGGGGGTGATGTGATGGCCACAGCGGTACGTGGTGGCATTAAAAACCCTTTCTAGGGCTGACCCATCTTAACTGGCGGCAGTAACGAAGGGCACTATGTTGTGGGTGAGTGTTCCTGTTGCCCAGCACGAATACTCGGCTGTGTGTGTTTGAGGCTGGGAAGCACTCGGGAGTGTTGTAGTGACCTTACTCAGGAGAAAGCAGCTTTTTCTTAAAATTCACTATTTGCAAACTTGCGTGTCTGCAGGCTGTGTCCTCCCCACCCGGTCAGGTCCTGGATGGGTATGTCATGGTCATGGTCATCGGCCCAATCTCTAATCGGTATTCATAGCCATTCCTTTTCACATCAGAACTATTTGTCCTAAATGTGTTTTTCAAGCTCTTCTGGAAAATGACCACGAATTTAAAAACCCTTGGTCCTGAGGTTTGCCCAGGGGCACTTGTTCCAGGATTGCCCCTCTGCTTCAGCCATGCCCTTGTCACTTTCCTCCCAGCTGCTGCCTGGCATACGATGTACCAGGCTAAGATTTGGGAACTGGTCAACCTCATCAAATACGGAAGAGAAGCTCAACTTGTAGTCCCAAAGGACCGCGGACTTGCTAAGTGGTGTCTGTCTGGTTGTAACACTTTTGTGCTAAACAAGTGAGGGAGCTGCTTGAGTGATCTTTGACTAAGCAGACGGAGTCCTAAAGAGATTTCAGTTAAGGCCACTTGGCCCACATTTTCACCCCAGCATAAGGTTGCTCCTCTTAATGGAATGATGCTCTGTAGCTTCTTGGAGATGTTACAAGTAGCATGGTGTCACCATCTAAGGCTTCAGCTTAGCTTGATTTCTGGGCCCACGGTATGTGATCTCGCAATGCCAACCTGTTCCTTTTTTTTTTTTTTTTTTAATCAAAAGGACAGTACCTGCTTTCTCTAACCACCTCTCTCCCAACCCCCTCACCCCATTTTTGAATGATGGTTTAGCCTTTGGAAAGAACAAGGCTGTGATGTAGCAACTATTGTCTGTGTCTCCTGTGTGTCTGTTCTGTCACAAATGTATTTGGGGACATTGGATGCATTCATTTTCTGTAATAAAGTTTCTTAATCAGTCTTCCCAAAAAGTAATCAGTGGGCTGTCTGCAATCTGTTTGAGATACTGAACCTCTGTATTTTGGGTTGATTATAATCAAGGTTCTGGAAGTACAGGTTTTGCTGTAACCATAGGTCTGAACTGTTTAATGGAGAGATACCGTCAGAAAGGGCAAGTGTGAAGGATTCCAAAGCCCCCAGATCAACCCCTTCAGCCCGAGGGGTAGTGGGGGAGTTGACTCTGGAGCCCTACACCAGGATAAATATGCAATTTGCAGGATGCTAATGAGCTGCTGCTGATAAAGTGGCTGGGTACTTGTAATCAGCCAACCCTGCCAACCAGGGCCTCCTGAGGCTGAGGGTCAGGGCCTAGTTAGCTGACAGAGCCAGGCCCAACAAGGAGTTTTAGATGAGAGCTGTGGGGGCCACTTGCTCTTCTTCTTCGGACCCTGCCTTAGTTTTCTCTGGAACCCAGGGCTACTTGGGAGGGAATGGCTGGCGGAGCCAGCGTGGTAGCCCTAGGCTTCTCTTCCTGCTTCAACCAGAGCAACCCCTCACTCTGTTTTGTATCTTGAACCTCCTCCTAAGATTTTAGCTTAAAAAAGGAACTGGGATACAATATCAATAAAATAAACCCCAAACCCCACATCAATAGATACATAAAAAGTATTTGATAAAATCCAAGACCGTTTCATGATCAAAACAAAACAAAACAAAACACACAACTGGGAACAGACGGGAACTTGCTCAACCTGATAAAGAGCACTTAGGAAAACCCGCAGCTAATACACTCAGTGGAAGACTGAAAGCTTTCCCCCCCGCCCAAGTTCAGGAACAAGACGAGGGTGCCCAGTTGTGCCACTTGTATTTATCATTGTACTAAAAGTTCTGGCTAGGGCAATTAGGCAAGAAAAAACAAAAGCATCCAGACTGAATATGAAGAACTAAAGCTATGTCTTCACAGATGACATGATCTTATATATGGCCAATTCCAAGGAATTTCCAGATGAAACTGCCAGAAGAAATAAATGAGTGAGTAAAATGGCAGGATACGAGATCAGTATGCAAAAATGTGTTGTATTTCTATACATTAGCAATGAACAATTTGAAAATGAAACTAAACAATTCCGTTTACAATAGCATCAAAATAAAATAGTAATAATAAGTTTAACAAAAGTACAACATCTGGGGAAAAATATGACACATTGTTGAAAGCCATTCAAAACCTAAATAAATGGAAAAACCCCATGTTCATGAGTTGGAAGACAAGATTGTTCACATAGCAATACTCCCAGAATTGATCTGTAAATTCATTGTAATCACGATCAGAATCCCAGGTAGCTTCTTTGTAGAAACTGACCAAGTGACCTCAATTTTGTATAGAGATTCAAGGGACCCAGAATAGCCAGAGCAATCTTGGGAAAGAAGAACAAAGTTGGAGGATTCAGACTTCTTGATTTCAAAACCTCCTACGAAGCTATAGTCATCAACACACTGTGTACGGGCATAAGCCCACCACCTCCCCCCAGACCTGTTTTTCACCACAGCCTGCCTTCTGGAACTCTACCCAGGTGCCTTTTCTCACTCTCCATAGTCAGTTCCCGAATCCTGCCAAATGTATTTCCTAAAATATCTTGGATCCACCCCTCTTCTCATTCATGCTGTCCATTGTAAGTAAATATCTGTCTTCAAATTCTTCTATTCCCTCTTTGGGCTAAGCTAGAACTTGCATTTTCAGCCTTTGGCTCATCAACATCCCTCCAGGGAAATCTCCAACTCCGACACCATGGTTGGATCTTCTGTTAAGTCCCATCAGAGCTGGAGCGTTAGAGCCTAGAGACACGCTGTAGCTCAGGCCCTCACTTCCTTTCCGGACAAGTATGATAGCTTCCCAAATGATTGTCCTCTTTTCTCTCTTGCATCTACTCCATCCCCAGACCCTACTATAGCTACAGACACATAGACGGTGCTCAATATATGTTCACTGAATGAATGAATGAATAGGGACAGATCATGGGGAAGTTCAACAGGGGTAGACCTTGCAGGCCATCTTAAGAATTTTGAACTTTCCTAAGGTCAAGGGCAAGCATTTAAGAATTTTAATCTGTTCACGTTTGGGGAGTGGTAGATGGTGATATGCTCAGGTATGTTTTGTAATTCAATTACACTGGCATTTGTGAGAGGAAGAGAAGACACGGGAAGGGGCAAGAGTGGAAGCAGAGTGTTAGGATAAGTCAACTGCTACAAAGAGCAACCCTCAATTCTTTTTTTTTTTTAGCGGGAGAGAGAGTGTGAGAGTGGGGGGGAGGGGCATAGAGCAACCCTCAGTTAACACAATTCTTAATATTGTGACTTAACACAATAAAAGGTTTACATCTCACTGACATTACAGTTCCAATCAGATATTTGCCTGGCAGCCTTCCATATTGTGACTCAGGGATCCCGGCTCCTTCCATTTGTGGTGCCACCATTTTCAATCCATGACCTCCATGTCACTGAAGAATAGGCTTTACGATAAGGCCTGGAAGTGACATTTCATCCTTGTCACCCACATTCCGTGGTTTCCAACTGAACTGCAAGGGCAGCTGGGAGATGTGGTCATTCTATGTGCCCAGGGAGAAAATGAAATGGATTTGTGGACACATAGCATTGCTCTGCCATTGGGGAAGATGGGATAGGGGGTGGCTGTGGGAGTCTATCTAGATGACGTGCTGAAGGCTTGTGCAAGAGTGGTGGTAATGGGGGTAGAAAAAAAAAAGTTGGATTCAGGAGAAATTTAGGATGGCTGGGACTCACTGACGGGTTGGAGGATTGGATGTGGGGGCATGAGGAAGAAGGAGTTAAGAATGAGTCTATTATCCTCTCACTTGGGGCACTGGAGGGGTAGCGGAGTCTTTCAGTAAGACAGAGCCCCTGAAGAGAAGCAGGTTCAGAAGGGGTAACAGGTCCGAGCTCACATTTCCCCACAAGGGAAAGTTTGTAACTTAGAATCACAGACCATTCATGCTGTCAGCCTAGGCGTCTTTCCATTTTGGGATTAGTCTGGAATTTGCATTTTTCAGGGTTTTTTTTTTTTTTTTTTTTTTTTTAATCAGTTTCCCTCCAGGGAAATCTCCAGCAGACACCCTGGTAGGCTCTGTCTGCTATAGTACGATCTTACCAGAGTGTCAGAGCTAGAAATTTCCCTGGAGGGAAACTAAATCCCTTGGGCTAGAAGGGGGCTTCCCCCTTTCCACACTCACACTTCTAAATCTGTTTCTAAACTGGGAGCATTTGAGGAAAAGCTCAAAGAACCTTCCTGTCATTGGCTTCAGGCCTCAGTTGGTTTTTTTCAATCCACAGAGGAAATGTGAGATGCACATTTTCCTAGGCTGTGTATTTTGTTCCAGGCCTGTGGTGGGTTTTTGTTTTAAAAGTCTTTTGGAAGCATGTCAGCGGTGATACTGTGGCAATGTTGATTGCAACATTTGACAGTTCTCATTGCAAGATGTGTAGAACATATGATGCTTTTGTCCTCTGTCCAAGCCCTCAGTGGTTTACATGAAAAAGGGCTGATACTTCAGCGATGAAACATTAGCAGAAGGCTGAAATATGTCACTTAAAAATATTGGGCTAGCCATGATGTTTTTAATCCTCTTGTGCTGGAACCACTTTAAACTTCTATATCAAGAAACCCTCTTCTGCCTATATTTAATTTATGAAATAAAAGCAGCTGATCGAGTAGCATAATCCCCAAAGTTTCTACCTTGATTTAGGTATTGGAGATCATCCTAAGACTAAGAGGCCACACGGGATTGTAGTGGGAACATCAAATACCTAGCTCAGTGCCTGGAATGCAGGAAGAGTACAAATTCCCCTTCGTGGTGCTGCTCACCCCCCTCCCCACTCCAGGAATAAAAAGGTCTGGGTTCTAGAGAGGCTAAGTGACTTCTCTTAGGTTACACAGAGAGTTGGTGCTGGATTCAGATTGATGTCTGCTGACTCCAAAAATCTGTGTGATTACCCACGCTGCACATGGAGAATGCGTCCGAAGTCCCAAGTATCCCAGGAGAAGCTGAGGATCTGGAAGTCATGGCAGAATTAAAACTGCCTCGGAGTTAAATAAACAGCCATTGAAATACAGTTAAGTGGCGCTGATAGAAGTCAGCAGGGGGCTCCTAGGGAGTAAGGAGGAGGAGCAATTTTTGCAGTGCCCAATTAGGGAAGTCTTCCTGGAGGAGGGGATGCTTGAGCTCTTTGTTAAAGCAGGATTAGCTAAATGAAGAGGGATGGGAAGAGGGAATCGCACACATACACACACACAGAGTGCAGAGAAAAGAAGCAGCATAGCGTGGACTGGGAAATCACAAGCAGTTTGCTTGAATGGGAGGTGTATTAGTTATGTATTGCCGCATAACAAGTTACCCCAAACTTTAGTGGCTTAAAATATAACAGCATTATATTATCTCACGGCTCTTTGGGTCAGGAATCAAGACCTCTTGCCTGGATCCTCTGGTGCAAGGTCTTGGCTAGGGTAGCAGTCACCTCAAGTCTTTTCTGGAGGAGGACAGCTTCCAAGCTCACTCACATGATTCTAAGTAGTAGTTAGTTTCTCACTGCCTGTTGGTTGGAAGCTGCCCTCAGTTCATTGTCACATGGGCTTCTCCATAGGGCAGCTTAGAACATGGAAGCATGGAAGCTTGAATCATTCAGGCCGAGCAAGTGTGAAGAGCCAGGGAGAGAGTGTGTGTAAACAACAGGGAGGGTCACAGTTTCTTTGGAACCTAATCTCAGAAGTGAAATCCCATCAACTTTGCCACATTAGATTCATTAGAAACAAGTTACTAGGCCCAGGCCTCACTCAAAGGGAGGAAATTACACAAGGGCATGAATAGCAGGCGGTGCAAATCATTGAGAGCCATGTCAGAGAATTTCACTTGTGTTTAAATTTATAAAAGGGTACTATTTTATATGCATCTGTTAAGGCTTATTTGTTTCACATAAAATCACATCACAAGGAGTGATGCACATTGTCTGTGTTGCTTTAGTTCATTCATTTTGACCACTGTATTTCATTGCATATATATACATATATATATGTATATATATGCTATAGATTATTTATGTTCTCCCATGGATGGTTATTTGAGTGTCCTGGGGCTGAGAATGGGGGATTGGGGGGAAATGGGGAATGATTGCTAATGGGTTTTGGGGGGAGGGGTAATTAAAATGTTCTAAAATGAGATAGTGCTGATGGTTGCACAACTCTATACTAAAAACCATCAAACTTGCACTTTAAATGGCTGAATTATATGGCATGTGCATTATATCTCAATGAGGCTGTTGCAAAAACTCTATGATGATAAATTTGAAAAAGTAGAGGGGGGAAAAAGATGATTCGCTAGCAAATTATAAACTAGCAATAACGACCCAAGAAAAACTAGGAAACTTAACGACAGAAATAATCACTAACAGATTATAAAGGAAACTTAAAAAAAAAATAAAAGTCAGGTTGGCCAATAAGCACATGAAAAGATGCTCATTAGCCAGCAGGGAAATGCAAGTTAAAACTACAGGGAGTCACACTGCACGCCCATCAGAATGGCTAAAATAAAAAAGACAACACCGAATGGGGCCATAGAGCAAGTAGGGCTCTCATACACTGGTAGGTCCATTGGGAAAAGCGGCTTGGTAGCATTTATTAAAACTAACCATTTGCTAGATTTGAAAGTTGTTAAGAGAGTAGATCCTAAGAGTTCTCATTACAAGGGAAAAATCATTTCCCCCCCTTTTATGTTATCTATGCGAGATGACGGATGTTAACTAAACTCACCATGGTCATCATTTCACAATATATGTAAGTCAAGTCACTATGCTGCACGCCTCCAACTTACCCACTGCTGTATGCCAATTCTATTTCAATAAAACTGGGAAAGATATTAATTGTAAAACAAAAATAAAAACAAAACACGAGACATTGGCATACCCTACAATGTAGTAGTTCCACTCCTGCATGTGTATACCAATAGAATGGCACCACGAACAAGATGTTCATAATGGCACTATTGTAACAGCCAGAAACTAGAGACAACACATGTGCTCATCAACAGAAGAAAGAGAAAATCAACTGTGATATATTCATACAGTGGAATATTGTGCAATAATGAAAGGTAATGAGATCTACGTATACACAACGACATGGGTGAATCTTGCAGACACAGTGTCGAATGAAAACACCCAGACACAAAAAGAGTACATATCGAATGATTCCATGTACATGAAGCTCAAAACAGGCAAAACTAATGGATAGTAATAGTGGATATTCCTGGAAGTTGGCTACTGACTGAGAAGGGTCATGAGGAAATCTTTTGGTGAGGGGGACGGGGCAGAAACACTCTGTGTCTTGATCTGAATGATGGATATATGGGTGCATATGTATATAAAAATGCATCTAGGTGTACAGTTAAGATTAGAAGACATTATACACTTTACTGTATGTTCATTATCCCTTACTAAAGAAGTTATATTTTTTAAACAAGGAAAAGGATGTGTTCTGGACTTTGATTTCTGATCATTGAAGACTAGGTAATTTGAACCAACTCTCCCATGGAAAAAACTGGACAAAATATTTTAAAAGATTACTTTTTTGTTGTTTTTGTTTCAAGTTAAAAGATCACTTTAAAATCATCAATGAGCTAACTAGATAGTGAAATAGATTACTGAGCCAGGATCTGGGAGATAGGGGGATCGAGAGAGGTGAGCCTGGCACTTGGAACTGCTTTGGCCCTGGGTTGTTTGGGGTTGGCTGACCTAGAAGCAGCAGCTGAGGGCTTAGGACAAAGACTCACAGTCCAGACTCCACCGAGAGCATATATGGACACTTGATCTATGACAAATGTGTCACTGTGCTAGGACAAATGTGTAACAGTGCTAAGACAATGATAGATCCATATGAAAAGATGAAATTAAAGCCCTGCCTGGCACCACACACAAAAACAAGCTCTGGGTGGATTGTAGACCTAAGGCTGAAAGGTAAAACAATAACATGTTTAGAAGATAATACAGGAGAACGTCTTCCTAAAGTAGGTAGGGAAATACGTTGTGATCAAGACACACGAAACAACCACTAACCATAGAAGACTGATACATTGCAATAGAATCAAGAACTTCTGCTCATCAAAAGACATCATCATCAAAAAGACAAGAATAGGCGAACCATCGAGTGGGACAAGATACTTGCAACACATATAAGCACAAAGGGCTTGTATCCACAATATATAAAGAACACCTACAAATTAATAAGAAAAAGTCAGACAAATGGGCAAAAGGTTCGAACAATTACTTCGCCAAAGAGGATATCTTAATGGCCAATAAGCACGAAACGGTGCTCAATCTCATTAGTAATAATGAAAATGAAAGTTTCTTTTAAAAGATTTTATTTATTTATTTGAGAGATAGAGAGCACGAGAGGGAAGAGGGTCAGAGGGAGAAGCAGACTCCCTGCTGAGCAGGGAGCCCGATGTGGGACTCGATCCCGGGACTCCAGGATCATGACCTGAGCCGAAGGCAGTCGCTTAACCAACTGAGCCACCCAGGCGCCCGAAAAAGAAACTTTTAATCGCAATGAGATACTATCAGACACTCGTCAGATTGGCAGGCACGTGAGGGCCCGGAGACATATTCAAAGCAGCGCTGTTTGTAATGAGCACAAAGTGGAAACAACCCCAATTCACCCACAATTCGCAAAGTGGAAACAACCCAAAAGTCCATCTACAGCAGAATGGATAATTAATTTGTGAAATCTTCATACAGTGGTAATGAATGAACTTCAGATATCCATGGCAACACGGATGACTCTCGGAGGCATTGTCTGAGTGAAAGAAGCGGCGTGATGCAATTTATACAAAATTCATAAACAGGAAAAACTAAACTCTGTTTAGAGATGCACACAGAGATGGCTCAACTTTAAAGAAAAGTAAGCAGTCCATACTCTAAAGTCAAAAATAGCATTTACCTCCAGTGGGTGGATGAAGAAGGTTGTTACCATGAGGGGTGTTATGAGCTGAGTTGATATGTTGAAGCCCTTAGCCCTAATACCGCAGAATGTGACCGTATTTGAGCTAGCGTCTTTAAGAGGCGATTATATTAAAATGAGGTCATTGGGATGGGCCCTAATCCAACCTGACTGGTGTCCTTATAGTGAGAAGAGGCTAGGACACAGACACGCACGGAGGGGAGACCACGTGAGGCCACAGGGAGAAGACTGTCTGCAAGCCAAGGACAGAGGCCACAGAAGAAACTGAACCTACTGACACCTTGATCTTGGACTTCCAACCTCTAGAAACTGTGAGGAAATAAATTTCTGTTGTTTAAGCCACCCAGCCCGGAGTACCTTGTTATGGCATTTGGGAGGGCTTCTGGGGGCTTCCAATTTTTTATTTCTTGACTAGGATGATAACTGCATAGGAATTTTCTTTACCATAAATTGTTAGGTTGTATATTTAAGCTTTATTCTTCTGTACATGTGTTATATTTCACCATAAAACAGCAAATCAAAAAAAGAATGGCCTGGCCTGGGCAGGGAAAAAAGATTTTGTTCTCGTGAGATTATCACACCGATCCTGTGAGAAAGACTTGGAAAGGACTCTTTCCTTTTTGTAAACAGTTTTACTGAGATGGAGTTCGCACACCGTGCAATTCAGCCATTTGAACTGTACGATTCAATGGATTACAGAGTTGTGCTCACTCGTTAATTTTAGAACATTTTCATCACCTCTGAAAGAAACCATGTACCCTCTAGCTATTATCCCCTATCCACACCAGCGTCTAGAAACCACTAATTGACTTTCTGTCTCTATAGGCCTATTCTGGACATTTCATACAAATTGAATCATGTAGTATGTGGTCTTTTATGTCTGGCTTCTTTCACTTAGCATGTTTTCGGGGTACACTGCGTTGCAGGATCCGCGCTTCAATCCTTCTTGTGAACAAATGCGCGGCCCACCTCATGTTTGTCCACTCACCAGCTGATGGACATTTGGGCCGTTTGCGCTGTTTGGCTATTATCAGTGATGCTACTACAAAGATTTGTGTACAAGTTTTTGTGCAGATATGCTTTCCATTGCCTTTGGGTCTCTACCCAGGAGTGGAATTGTTGGGTCATATGGGAATTCTGCGTTTCACTCACTGAGGGGCCACCAAACTGTTTCCCTCAGGGGCGGCACCATTCTACATGCCTGTCAGCAGTGCCTGAGGGGTCTCATTTCTTCACACCCTCGCCAGCACTTATTTTTCTCTGTCTTTTGATTATAGTCATCCTGGTAGATGGGAAGTGGTCTCCCTTTGTGGTTTTGATTTGCATTTCTCTAATGCCTAATGATGTTGAACATCTTTTCACGGGCTTGTTGGCAAGAATTGTTAGCTCCGCTTTCCCGAAGAGGAAATGGAAGCCCAGGCTCCTCTTTCCTTCCCGTACATCTCCACCGCCTCCATGGAAGGCAGGGTTCTCCCAGCAGATGAGCACGAAAGTCAGCCCTAATTCTTAGGAGCTTGTCCTGGCCCTATTCTGGGGCTTTTGGTTTGTCTGGCGCTGTTTCTATTGCTGCCACCAAAGCCCTGAAATCTTCTTGGGTGCTCTCGTGTCACCTTACACCACCTGTCCTCTCTGCCTGTTCCACTTAAGGCCTTCTTGATGCCCAGGACTTCCTACAGAGGGGGCTCTCGGCTTTACCCAAAATGGGTACTCAAGCCTCCTGGCGTAGCAAGCAGATGGATCCCAGGATGGCAGGCCTGGCAGGGCCCTGTGAGAGCATCACGTCCAAATCCTTATCACTCAGAGAGGGACGCTGAGGTCCGGAGGGGGTGGGGAGCTGTCTGTAGTCTCACAGATGTAAGTGGTGGAGCCGTGGGCAGGGCAGAACCCTGACTGTTGTGCACAGATGGGGAAAGCAGGAGAACATTCTCCCCTTTACACTCGTCTCAAGCAAAGGAGCATGCAGCCAGGACTGTCTTGAGGGGGAAGGGCAAGCTCCCGCCGGCTGCCACTTAGCAAAGAGCGCAACTAGAGCTTCATGTTGATGGATAAACAGGGTGCGGCCGCCAAAAGCTGGATTTGACCCGCACCAGCAGGTGCCCTGATCTGGTAGAGCAAGGTCTTCTGCCCTGGTGACAGGTTAACCACAGTCACTTGAGAAAAGTAAAGATAAATGGATTTCTCCTCCTAACCCTTTGACCTCTGCAAACCAGGTGCAAAGTATGCTTAGCCCTAGTGGGGTTGCCAGGGGGAGGGAGGAAACAGTAGGTCTTTTCTTTTTTCAGTTTTACAAGCTTTGACCTTCAGCCAGTCCATTTGTTTCCTTAAACCCACAGTCTCACTGTGGCCAGTGGGAGTGGAAAGCCCAGTGTGTGCTGGGACCGGCCCCCTCCCCCAGTAATGTTGTTCGTGTTCTCCTTAGAGGATTGGGCTGTTGCGGCTAAGCTCCAGGCTTCAGTTCATAGTCTCATGAAGGTCATCTCTCCTTCTAGAATGTCAGTGCTGTAGAAAGGCCTGTGATGCTGAGAAAGTGCCCTGGGCTGGGAGACAGAGACCCGTATTCCACCCTCGGCTTCTGCACTAATTCGCCCTGTGTCCCTATGTCACTATGTCAGTCTTTTCTGAGCCTCAGTTCCCTTCACTGATAAAATGGAGTTAAGAACAACTCTATCATACCTCCCTCACTGGAGTCTTAATGAAGATCAAATCAGATCATGCATCTTGACATGCTTATTTTTTTTAATTTTTAAAATTTACTTATTTGTCAAAGAGAGAGCACAAGCAGGGGGAGTGGCAGGCAGAGGGAGAAGCAGGCTCCCCACTGAGGGACTCGATCCCAGGACCCTGGGATCATGACCTGAGCTGAAGGCAGACGCTTAACGGACTGAGCCACCCAGGCGTCCCATCTTGACATGCTTCTTGAATCTGAAATGGACGGATAGCCAGTTAATATCCTTAACTGTAAAAGAGCTACGGATACTGATAGGCAAAAGACAAACCCCACAATTACAAAATGATTAAGAGAAAATCCACAAAAATAAAGAATGCAAATAATCATTAAATATATAAAAACGTCAACCTAATAAAAAATACAAAACGAAACAAAAAGTTATTTTCACTTACTGGGGTGGCAATTCAGCAACACATCCAAAATTTTTGAAAAGTGCCTATGCTTTAGTCTTGGGGTGTACGCTAAGAAAGCAACTGACATACATGCAAAAAAGTAAGCACGTCCCATCATCTTCTTTTTAAAATGTGTTTAGAATAATTCGGATTGTGATTTTTTTATTAAAAACAAATTTCCATAGTGCTTTAAAAAATATAGCCAATTCAAAAACATATCTGTATTAAGGTAAAAACATTTTCTTTCTCATTTTCTTCTCACTACATATCCGAGTCAAAAATTTCACAAAACTGACAGATTTTCCATTTGTATTCCTTTACTGCAGAATCTAGAAATACCCAAATGACATATTAAATGTAGTTAAGTGCCAGAAATTGACACCCTATTAGGAAGTAGATGCATTTGCACTGTGCCCTACAGGTGTAAAACCTACAATTTGAAAGGAAAAGTCTACACAAGTTTAAGACTATACATCTTTAAACTTAGTACATCTACCTGCTTTTTATATTATTTTTATACTTTTTATATGTATGGAATATCGAATATTTCACGATAAATTTTTTTTAAAGATTTTATTTATTTATTTGACAGAGAGAGACACAGCGAGAGAGGGAACACAAGCAGGGGGAGTGGGAGAGGGAGAAGCAGGCTTCCCGCTGAGCAGGGAGCCCGATGTGGGACTTGATCCCAGGACCCTGGGATCATGACCTGAGCCGAAGGCGGCTAGCCGCTTAACGACTGAGCCACCCAGGCACCCTCACAATAAATTTTTTAAAAGAAAATGCACTATAAATGGAAAATTATTGGATAAGGATGATTATCACGGCCTTGCTTATAATGGTAAAAAAAATTAGAAGAATTGTTGCCTGGTATGTTGTTATAATAATGGCCCAAATGGACTATACCTCCCTGTGTCCATCCTCCTTTGCAATGTAACATTGTTGCTCCTTCCTTCCATCAAGAGGCAGGTGAATTTTCCCACCCGTTTGACTCTGGGCTGGACTTAGCCAGTGCAGTGCATCACAAGTGATACTGTGTGACTTCCAGGGCTGGGCCTTAAGAAACCTTGCAGTTTCTGTTTTCTTCTCCTTGGAATCCTCAGACCTATGCCACCCTCCGGTCCTGGAGGGTGAGATGTGTGCAGCAAACGGTTAACCCAGCAGGCTGGCGGTGCTCAAAAGCTGCACACTCCAAAGAAAAGACTAGCCCTCCCCTGGCTCCTGAGAGACAACACCCGTGAGCCCTTGGACTATCCTGCCTGAGTGTGTTTCTGTATGCCTGAGGCTTTGGGCCATGCTATATCAGTTTGACCCCTGGGGAGCTGGAGTCTGAGTAGCCAAGGTCAGTTACATGCATGCTACCTGTCTCCATGCCTGACGGGCAATAAAGACCCTGGACACTAAGACTCAGCGAGCTTCCCTGGTTGGTAATATTTTGCATGAGTTGTCACACGCATTGCTGGGAGAGTAAAGCGTGTCCCCGGGAGACTGGACTAGGAGGAGATACCTGGAAGCTCGTGACTGGTTTCTGTTGGACTTTGTCCCACATGCCTTTTCCCTTTGCTGAATCTGATTAGCATCCTTTCCCCATCATAAGCCATCACCATTAATATAGCAGCTTTTCTGAGGCCTGTGAATCTTTCTAGTGAGTCATCAAACCTAAGGGTAGTCTTGGGAGAGCCCTGACACAGAGGTTTCTTGGAGAAGTGAGGAGCCAATAGCCAACACTAATTGGCAAACACCTGAGCGAGAACATCTGGGGCCTTCGAGCCCCAGTCAAGCTGTTGGATGTCTGTAGCTGCATGAGTGAGCCCAGGAGAGCCCGGCAGACGGACTGCCAGCCTACCTGCAAAATCACGAGAAATAACACACCATTGTTATTTTAAGGCGCTAAGGTTTGGGGTGATTCATTAGAACTCATAGGTAGCTGACACAGTAAACAATCAAAAATGGGCAACTGGTTAAAGGAACGATCCTGTATCTATACACTGAAATACTGAGATGTTCGTTAAAATGCTGCTATGGATTCCATGTACATTAAATGGAACTGTATTCACTATGTATTTCAAGTAATGAAATGTTATAAATAAATATGTATAATATAATCCTATTTTGAAAAAATATATATGTATTGATACATAAATGTAAAATTGGAGGCTTCCAGTTATGGAATGAATAAGTCACGAGAGTAAAAGGCAGCAGAACGTATAAACTTGTTGAATCACTATGTTGTACACGTAAAGCCAGTGTAACATTGTGTGTCAACTATACTCAAATTAAAAAAATATTTTTTAAAGGTATAATTGGAATAAGCCATATGCAATAGCTGATAGGGAACCATTTTGGACCTACCAAAACAGCAGCATCTTATGACTCCACTAATATATACTGGTAGAATCAAGGCTGGAAGATCCCACAGCAAAATATTAACCGTGACTCTGTCTCGGTGCTGAGTAATGCACACTCGTTCCTTCCTGGTCATCTATATTTTCCAAATCTTGTACACTGAACACGTAGTTCTTATTGTAGTATGAAGGAAAAAAACAAAAGGAAATTCTTTTTCTCCCTTTTATCAACGTGTGAGCCATGCTGACTAGATGAGGAAACTGAGCTGGGAGGGGAGAAGGGCCTCCTTGAGACCTGGAGCCAGGCCCCCGATAGCCTGGGATTCGGCCCTGTGGCCTGCAGCTCAGGTCAAGTTCACACCAGCTCTGGGCAAGGCAAAAGGAGCCTGAGGCCAAGAGCTGAGGCTTCTCTGTTGGGTGGCTGGCTGCTTAGCTGGGCTCATGCTTTGGGTCCGCTTGCCCAGAGCTTTGTTAATCATTGCCTTTTGTTCCCCACAGGCACTGTTGTTCTCAGCCCTTCTCAGGCAAGGATCAAGGGCAAGTGTGGGAGACGCAGCCCAGTTCGAAGGGAGACACGGCCATCTTATATACATGCACTGAAGCATCTCTGGGGACAAGGGGGTGGGGTCTTAGCTCTGGCAGGAGCCTTGGCGATTATCTGGTGCCGTCTCTGCAGGATACCATCCTCTGCCTGTCCAGCCACAGCCCTGCAATGGTGGGGGCTCACTACTTTCAGAAGCACCCACTTCATATGGTGGTGACCAATAGGAAATCCGTCCTCCCCGAGAATCCCAAATCAGCTCAACCTTCCCCCCAGGAAGTGGGAGAACTGGGGTTTGACTCCAGTCTGTCTGTTCAAACCACTATGTTCTATAGCGGCCTCCATTTCATTGATCAACACCTGGCTTCATTTGATAAGAAATTTGAGACAGCTTAAAAGAGCCACAATCTAATAAAATGGAAATAGAGAAGCAGGCCTAGAGAAAACACAAACAACAGTAGAAAATCAAACCAAGGCAAAAAAATGTGTGAATATGCAGAACATCAGGGCTACCCTTGACAGTAAGGGTTATCATAGGCTCTGAATTGCCAGGCTGCCAAAGTGTAAAGGGAAAGCCAATTATCCTTACAATTTTCATTACCAGTGAGAGGAAACACAGCTGTCAAACAATTCTAAAAGCCCCTTATAAAGCCTGTTTGACGATACTGTCAACTGTTAGCACTTGGCACCTCCCAATTGCCATTAAACGCACCTTCGAGTTCCGATGTCGATGATGGGGAAGAAGTATATTTGTACCTGTGTCTGTGTCTCTATCTGTATTCACATCTGTGTCACTCTTTATCTGTATCTTTATCTGTACCTGTGTATGTGTGTACTTCTGTCTGTGTCTCTGTAACCTGTGTATGTGTGTACTTCTGTCTGTGTCTCTGTAACCTGTGTATGTGTGTACTTCTGTGTCTCTCTACCCTGTGTATGTGTGTACTTCTGTGTCTCTGTAACCTGTGTATGTGTGTACTTCTGTGTCTCTCTACCCTGTGTATGTGTGTACTTCTGTGTCTCTGTAACCTGTGTATGTGTGTACTTCTGTGTCTCTGTAAGTATGTGTTTCTACATGTACCTCTATCTGAGCTCTGTAAGTATCAGTATCTGCGTCTCTATAAGTACCTGTAAATGTGTCTCTGCTTGTACTTCTTTTTTTTTTTTTAGGTTTTTATTTATTTATTTGACAGAGAGAGACACAGCAAGAGAGGGAACACAAGCAGGGGGAGCGGGAGAGGGAGAAGCAGGCTTCCCGCCGAGCAGGGAGCCCGATGCAGGGCTCGATCCCAGGACCCTGGGATCATGACCTGCGCCGAAGGCAGACGCCCAACGACTGAGCTACCCGGGCGCCCCTCTACTTGTACTTCTTACTGTGTCTCAATCTATACCTGTGTCTGTGTTTCTATCTTACATATATATGTCTTTATAAATACCAGTATCTGTACCTCTATCAGTCCCTATATCTGTATTTCTAAGATACTTGTATCTACATCTAATAAGTACCTGTATCTGTGTCTCAATCTGTACCCGCATTTGTGTCTCTATCTGTACCTATATCTGAATCTCTATATGTACCTGCTTATATGACTATTTGTATCTGAATCTGTTTCGATCTGTACCTGCATGTGTCTGCCCCTGTATCTTTGTCTATGTCTGAACCTGTCTATGTATTTCCCTCTACACTTGTATTTGGGTCTCATATGTATTGGGGTTTGGGTCTCTATCTTTACCTGTATCCGTGTCTGTAGCTGTAACTGTGTCTGGGTCTCTATCTGCATAGGAATCAGCGTTTCTTACCGTACATATAACCATTTCTCAGTGTGAACCTGTACTGTGTCTCTATCTGCACCTGTATCTGTGTGTCCATCCCTACCTGTAACTGGGTCTCTATCTCTAATTGTATTGTGCCTCCGTCCCTGTGTCTGGGTCTCTGTCTGTACTTGTATCTTTGTTTCCATCAATACCTGTATCTGGGTTTATCTTTACTTCTGTCTGGACTACAGATGGACTTGTATCTCTGTCTCTAATATATCTGAATCTGTGTTTCTCTCTATACAGATAGAGGTACATATATTCCCGTTTCAATCTGCACCTCTATCTGGGTCTTTATAGATACCTGTAAATGTATACTTTTATTTGGCTCTCCATTGTACCAGTATCGGTTTTTCTTTCTGTACTTGAATCTGTGTCTCTGTATGCAACAGTATCTGTGTCCCTGTCTGTATCTGTATTTGTCTCCATTTGTATCTGTATCTGATGTAACTTTTTCTCCATCTGTATCTGTATCAATTTTTATAAAAATAACTGTGTCTTTCTCCTCTAAGTAAGTGCATCTTGGTCTCTATCTGTAACAGTAAATATATCACTACCTATACCACTGTCTTTCTTTCAACCTGTACCTGTATCTGCATCTCTACACCTTCCTGCATCTGTGTCTCTATCTGTACCCATGTCTGGATCTCTCTGTGTATGTGAAACTGGGTCTTTCTTTATCTGTACCTGCATTTGTGTTTGCACATGGATCTATGTCCCTATGTGAAATTGAATCTATTTGTACCTTATCCATGTTTCTATCTGTACTTCAAACTGTACCTTTATCTTTAACGGGTACTTGGTCTCTATACATGAATCTATGTCTCTACCTGTACCTGTATCTGGGTTTCTATCTGTACCTGAATTGGCGTCTATATATGGACCTGTATCTACATCTCTGTCTCTATGTGTATCTGTTCTTCTATATCATACTTGTATCTGGTTCTCTGGTCATACCTATAGCGGGATTTCTACTTGTACCTGCATCTGTATATGGGCCTCTAATTGTATCTGTGTCTCTGTCTCTGTAACTACCTATATCTGTGCCTGGAAGTACCTGTATGTGCCTTTTTATATCAGTGACCATTTCTCTATTTGTACTTGTATTTGTGTCTCTATCTGTACTTCCATCTGTGCCTGTAATTGTACCTGTAACTATGTGTCCATCTGTGCCTGTATCTGTTTCTCTCCACACTTCAATATGTCTCTACCTGTACATCTATCTGTACCTGTTTCTCTGTCTGTATAAGTACCAGTCACTGTGTCTATCTGTACCAGCATTAGTATCTCTACAAGGACCAGTATCTGGTTTTCAGAAGGTACCTGTAGGTGGGTCTCTATGAATACTAGTATCTCTGTCTCTAATTGTATCTGTAAATGGGTCTCTGTTTGTACCTGTATCTGATTGTCTATCTGTTCATTATCTGCGTTTTTTAAAAAAGATTTATTTATTTAATTTTATTTAATTTTAAGTTTTTTATTTAATTCAATTTAATTAACATATAGTGTTTTATTAGTTTCAGGGGTAGAATTCAGTGATTCATCAGTTGCATATAACACCCAGTGCTCATCACATCAAGTGCCCTCCTTAATGTATCACCCAGTTACCCCATCCCCCCACCCACCTCCCCTCCAGCAACCCTCAGTTTGTTCCTTATAGTTGAGAGTCTCTTATGGTTTGCCTCCATCTCTGTTTTTATCTTATTTTATTTTTCCTTCCCTTCCCCTGTATTCATCTGTTTCGTTTCTTAAATTCCACATATGAGTGAAATCATATGGTATTTGTCTTTCTCTGACTAACTTATTTTGCTTAGCATAATACACTCTAGTTCCATCCACACTGTTGCAAATGGCAAGATTTCATTCTTTTGATGGCTGAGTAATATTCATTATATATATATATATATATATATAATATTTATTTATTTATTTATTTTAGAGAGAGAAAGAGAGCATGAGTGGGAGGGGCAGAGGGAGAGGGAGAGAGAATCTCAAGCAGACTCCACACTGAGTGTGGATCTCGATGCAGGGCTCGATCTCATGGCCCTGAGATCGCAACCTGAGCCAAACCAAGAGTCGGATGCTTAACCGACAGTATCACCCAGGCGCCCCCATCTGCATTTCTATAAGAACCAGTATCTTTGTCTCTCTAGGTACCTGGGTCAATGTCTATCTATCTCTCCCTAAATCTGGGTTTCTATCTGTTCCTGTAGCTGGATCTCTACTGATACCTAATCAGTGTCTCTACTGGGTCTGTATATGGATCTGTATCTTTACCTGTATCTGGGTCTCTATCAGCCTCTATCAGTATCTTCATCTGTCCTTGTATTTGTGTCTCTATCTGCAAATTTGTATCTTTGTACTGTACCCTAATCTGTGTCTCTATCTGTAATGCTGTCTGAGTCTGTATGTCTATCTATAACTGGGTTTATGTACCTATACTTTTGTCTCTACGTGTACCGTACAGTTGTCTCTATTTGTTCCTGTATTTTTGACTCTGTATCTTGCCTCTCTATTTACCTCTATCTATGTCTCAATCTGAACCTATATCTATGCATTTATCTGTACTGGTATCTGGATCTCATTCTGTACATTTTTTTTTTTTGGTCTCTCCCTATCTCTGTATCTGGATCGTTATCTCTGCCTTTATCTGTATCTACATCAGTGACTATATCTGAGTCCATATCTGTATCTGGAAATGTATCTGGATCTTGATCTGTCCCTGTGTCTATCTGTACCTGTATCTGTGTTTACGCCTTTATATCTGTATTTCTATCTGTATTTGTCAGTGTCTCTATTACTGTATTTGTACCTGTCTCTAGTTCTCTATGTGCATTTGTATCAGTGTCTCTTTTCATACATGTGTCTGGTCTTCATTTGAACCTTTATCTCTGTCTCTATCTGTACCTATGTACAGATCTCTACCTGTTCCTGAATCTGTGTCTCTCTATATCCAAGACTCTCTTTCTTTGTACCTGTATCTCGTTATGTATCTCTACCTGTTTCTGGGTCTCTATCTTTATGTGCATGTATCTTAATTGGTCTCTATTGTCATCTGTATCTGCGTGTTTCTATCTTTCTATCTGTGTCTCTCTGCATCCGATCTCTATCTGCATTTGTATCTTTGTCTCCATCTGCACTCTTACCTGTGTCTCCATCTGTACCTGTATCTGCGTCTATACAAGTACCTTTGTCTGTGTCTCTATGTGTGCCTGTATCTGTATCTCCATCTCTACCTGTATCTGCTTCTCTATCTTTACTTTATATCTGTATCTTTACAAGTATCTGTATCTTTGTCTCCATCTGAACCTTTATCTGGTTTTCTATAAGTATCTCTGTTTGTCTTTCCATGTACCTATATCTTTGTCTCTATCTGTACCTGTATCTATTTCTCTATCTTTAAGTCTACTAAGTCTCTGTTAGTATCTGTATCTGTGTTACTATCTGTACTTATTTTCTGTGTCTCTACCTCTACCTAGGTGTGCATTTATATCTATACTTATGTCTGTCTCTCTCTGGGTTCCTGTATCTGGGTGTCTACCTGTATCTCTCCCCCGCCCCCGCCGTATCTGTGTCCCTATATGTACCTGTATCTGTTTGTCTATCTGTACCCATATCTGTGTCTCTATTTGTCCCCGGGTCTGGGTCTATATCTGTGTCAAGGGATATTGGAGATGCTCTCAGACTTGCAAGAAGGATTATAAAATCTGCCTATTAGCTCTGCTGCTAGAGCCACCATTTTTTGTATTATATTAGTTTCCTGAGACTGCTGTAAGAAATTACCAAAAACTGGGTGGCTTAAACAAGTGAAATTTATTGTCCTGATGTTCTGATGGTTAAAATCTGAGGTCAATGTTTTGGCAGGGATGATTCCTTCTGAGAGCTGTGATGGAGAATCTCTTTCATGCCTCTCCCCTAGCTTCTGGTGGTTTGCTGGAAATCTTTGGCATTCCTTTGCTTGTAGAATCATCACTCTGATGTCTGCCTTCATCATCACATGGTGTTCTCCCTGTGTGGGTGCCACTGTGTCCAAATTTCCCCTGACACCAGTCAACATTAAATTAGGGCCCACCCTAATGACCTCATCTTAACTAATGACATCTGCATTGACCCTATTTCCAAATAAGGTCACATTCTGGAGTCTGGTGTTTGGGAATTCATATGAATTCTTTTGGAACACAATTCAATACGTAACAATCATCTTTTTCCTTCATTTCACTGATGAGCCCACACCTTTACAAGCTCTTGACTCCATCCTTCAGTCTGGCTCTTCCCTGGGCTCTCATTTGGACCTGAGACAGCTAGTTGAGAAGGCAACTGCCATTATTTGGGGAAGGTAACTCCAGAGCAACTCAGAAGACATGCCAGTGAGCCAAGGTTCCAGTGGAAGGGTGGATCTCTGCACAGAGTGCTCAATCATGGGGACCTAGAACCGAAACTCAGGAGTAGAATAAGTCAGGTTGGGTTACATGATGCTACGGTAACAAATGACCCTAACAATCTCAGTGCTTGACTCAAAAAAGATTTATTTCTCACTTAGTCAAAATGCCAATTGCAGGTCAGTTGGCGTTCAGCTCCATATCACTCTCACTTAGAGCCCAGCTATGATTCCACTATCCCCAAAGCAGAAAAAAGGAAACATGGCTATTGTATACTGGCTTTTGATGTTTTTGCTCGGAAGTGAAATACCACACTTGTGTTCACACACTATCAGCCAGAGCAGGTCACTTGGTTGCACCTAATCTCAAGGGACCAGGGAAATTCAATTCTACCATGTGCGTAGAAAAAAAAAAAGGGGAAATATTTGGAGAAGAGCAGGCCTTTGGTAGCCTGGGAAGGGCTTCTGCCTCTCTCTCCCCAACATCTCTCTTTGTGAGGGTAACCATATGTCTTGGTTAGCCAAGGCAATTTACACATACTGCTCCAGCTTAAATGTTAGTAGTGCTCTTTCAGTCTTAAAAGAGTTTCCCTGTTTGGACACAGATTCTGTGATTCCCCTCCTCTTTGGTGGCGAGAGATAAAGACAGTCTGCGTGCAGGGAAGTAGATGCTATTAGAAAGGGAGACACCCTGGTGGACCATATGCTAAAGTGATACTGCCACTTCTGGTCACATGTTACTTTCTGTGTTTCTTTACATTTTGTTACCCTTAAGCCCTCAGGAAAGTCTTCTTTAGATACCTATTATGGTCTCAGTTGTGTCTTGGGGTGAGGAAAAGGGCATGTGATCAGAGAACTAAAGATAAGTAGCATCCTTTAGAAGTCAGCATAGTCGTGGCAATGGTGACAAGCAAGAGGCCTTTGTGGTAGGCAAATTATCAGGCTGAGCGTCAGGGGCCGGTGTTGCCCTCTCCTACCCCCAGAAGTATTCCAGTGATGACCATGGAGGTTCTGGGGTTTCTGAGATGGCACTTTCTCAAACATACCTCCACTGGTAACACCCATTCCTCCTCCATTTGCTTTTTCCAGCCTAGTGAGGAAGCCTCTTCCATCCCAGAGCTGGTGTCTCGGTACAGAGAGGCAAGGGCTGGCAAGGAGCCCCTTACCATCTTGTGCCAGGATAGAGAATGGGGAATCCCTCTCCCTGTGGAAGGGCAAGAGTGCCAGCACAACCTCCTGGTCACAAGGAGGTTGTCCTTTTCCCCTCCACATCTTCCTGCCGCAGGGCTTTGTACTTACTCTTCCATCTTCTCAGAATGTCCTTCTCCTACTCTATTGTCCGTATGGCACCCTATTCATGAAAATTATCACAGTATTGAATAACTATTTCTTTGCTCAGTTTTTGTTTTCCCTTTAGACTGTAAGTTCCATAAAGGTAGAAATTATGCTTGTATCCCACAGCCTAGCACAGTGCTTGGCACATAGTAAGCCCTCAGCATATATTTGCTAAGTGAACAAATGAATGATTAAGTGAGTGACTGTATGCATTTGAGCTCAGTTTCTAAGGATTTGCACATGTCCTGGCATGGAATGACAGTGTAAGAAGATGAGAAGCACCCTGAAAAATCGAAATTGTAGTTCAAGAGGGCCATTGCTAGGAGATCAGTTACACAAAACTGAAAATGATCTGGAGGTCAGAGTAGAACTCAATAAATATACAGAAACATCACTGGACCATATCAAAGGGCAGTCTTAATCTGAGAAGGGCAGCAGACCCTTTAGAGTATTTACTGATCTTTTCAGTAATACACATTTCTCATTGGTGGCAAGTTCTATGGCCATGAAGATGGTGCCATCACAGGGGTGACATGCATGAGAGATGACACTATATAGAAGGAAGTGTATCTATCCATGGGACTGTGATAGCTCAGTGGAGAGACACAAAGTGCTGAAAAATCTCTCTTGGTCAGACAGAAAGGCAGCATGTGTGACTCCATTTGGTGTGTGCTGTGCATACTCACACAATCGCATGCAGAGATGAGAAATTGTTAGAAATGAAGGAGCACTTCCTTCCTAAGGGCCCAATCACTGTCCAGGCACTGTGTTGACACTTTCAAGTGCGTGATGGGAGT
This sequence comes from Callorhinus ursinus, assembly GCF_003265705.2. NCBI lineage: Eukaryota > Metazoa > Chordata > Mammalia > Carnivora > Otariidae > Callorhinus > Callorhinus ursinus. The sequence goes on from NW_027397146.1 coordinate 890,884, forward strand.
GTTGGAGGATCAAAGGAAAGACAGCCTTTGTCATCATAACCCCATGCACTTAATCAGAGCATCTTGTTACACAAAGGGAACCTCGCCTGTAATGTATGGTACCACCTGCCTAATCCATTTCCAGAAAAAAGAGAAAAGCACACATGAGTGGCACATCAGGGGCCTGGATTACCACCCTGGGCAACTGGCCACACTCCGCAGTTGCTGGGGGCAAGTATGCCCGATAGGCACCCAGGAGTCTGAGGGTAAATGGGCCTTGTGATAGGCAGTGGTGTCTGGAATAGCCCGACTCATCTCCCAGCTGCCTTCATGAGATTGGTGCACCTCCACCCCCAGCAATGAGGAGAGAGAGAGAGAGAGAGAAGAAGGAGGAGGAGGAGAGGAAGAAGAAGAAGGAGGAAGAGGAGGAGGAAGGAGGAGAGAAGAGGAGGAGGGGGAGTGAAGAGGGAGATGAAAAGAAAGAGGAGAGACGGAGGAGAAGTGTGAGCAAGCTGTCTATGCCTCTGCGCCTCTGGAGGTAAGGGACATAGCCGTGTAGCATCACTCCTAGGGTTGAAGAGCAGTGTAGATTATTAACCTCCCTGAGCCATACGGAATGGGCAGGGATGTCATATAATAATTATGATAGTAATAATAACATTATTAGTTATTACCGGGGACGTAGTACATCACCAAAATCCATGATTGTTTTTTCTCTTAGATTTGCAGAGCCCAAATATTTGTATTGTCAGTTCATCCTGAAGTTTGAGGTTCAGGGTGGGAGTGAGGTGGGGCAGTAACTCACTGTACCTAAACCTTCAAGTGATTGGTGGTTAGACTGGAAGCCAGCAGATTCATCCTTCTCTGGAAGACATCTGTAGAGTGATGGGAGCTTCCTGGTCAGGGTATTCTCATCTCACTCTCAGAGCACTTGAAAAATCCAGTTAGTCAGTACAGGTGTCTCAAAAACCAGTAGAGTTGGCTGATCTTGAAAAATATTTTGTCTCTGACTGGGGGCAAATCTTGATAAATTCTCCTAGTTGCATAATAGAACTCTGAGAATTTACCTTTTGCTGAGAGTCAGAACCCAGAACCTTCATAGCTATAGCTGAATTAGCATTAACACAATTTTACCAACTGTAGTGCTTTTTTGGTTGACACCCTGCTTTGAACCAAATAATAGAGTGTCAAAATTCATGTAGAAAAAAAGTACAGAAAATGCAAGGAGAAATAGAAACACATTTGTAGTTAAGACATTTATCTTTCTCAGCACATAGAACAAATGGACAAAAGATAAACAAACATATAGAAGATCTAAACAATATGATAAAATCAATCTGTAGTTATCATCTTTTGCTAGGTTATGCCATGGTAAGAGACAACCTCCAAGGTCCAGTGGTTTGGAAGAGCAAACGTTAATTTCTTCATCACATTACATGTTGGTTGGGGTAGGCTTTGGTTCTGCTTCATCTGTTTTCTTTATTCTGAAATCCAAACTGAAGGAGGAGTCCCTCTCTAGGACGTGTCAGCATTGCGGCAGAGGGAAAAGAGCAATGGCACAACCAGTGATGTCTCTCAAAGCTTCTGCTCCTTGTGGCCTCGGATCACTTCCATTCATATTCCCCTGAGCAAAGTAAGTCATGGCCAAGCTTAATGTCACTGAGGTGGGGAAGTATATTACATCCAGGATGGCACCACAAGTCACCTGGTAATGGACAGGGATTGTGGTCTTTTTATGTGGACAGCAGCAAATAGTTGGGAACAATATTATCTTATTGTTCCCATCACAATATCTTATTGATATATATCATATTCTATACCGTAATCATAAAATTCAGCATGTAATTACCCCTACACATGCACAAGAGTCAAACATATATTGGACCATAAAGAAAATATCAGTGTATTCTAAAATGTAGTATTCAATGTTGCTTTTAGCAACAGCAGACTTAGGTTGTTTCAGTTCAATTCTCCAGCTGAGAACAATTAGAACAGCCAGAAAACTGAGGGTTGTGGAAAGGGAGGTGGGTGGGGGAATGGGGTAACTGGGTGACGGGCATTAAGGAGGGCACGTGATGTGACGAGCACTGGGTGTTACATGCAACTAATGAATCATTGAACACTACACCCAAAACTAAAAAAAAAAAAGAAAGAAGAAAAGAAAGAAAGAAAGAAAGAAGAAAGAAGAAAGAAAAAGAAAAGAAAAAAGAAAGTTGCATCCTGAGCGCCTGGTTGGCTCAGTTGGTTAAGCGACTGCTTTCAGCTCAGGTCATGATCCTGGAGTCCCGGGATCGAGTCCCACATCGGGCTCCCTGCTCAGCAGGGAGTCGGCTTCTCCCTCTGACCCTCCTCCCTCTCATGCTCTCTGTCTCTCATTCTCTCTCTCTCAAATAAATAAATAAAATCTTGAAAAAAAAGAAAAGCTAGAAAAGTAGTAAAATACCCTGCCTGAGAGCATCAGAAAGCTACCATGGCAGAAAGAATTTACAGGGCCAACATCTGGAAGAGAAAGGAAGACCAGAGAGCGGATCCTGGCATTTGGCTTTTTTTCTTTCAAGGGGAAAATGCCAATTCTAAAAGCCACAGCTGAGAGGATGGGAAGTTGTGCAGATTTAGAGTGCTGGGGAGAGGAAATTTGAGTCTAGGACCCACTAAAGAAGAGCCTTGGTAACTCCTTCCCATCCCCCAGGTTTTGAGCTGGGATCCTGAAGGAATCTTAGATTTTAAGAGTAAGTATTAGCCAGAACTAGATTAGCCCTAAAAAGGACTGAACATCAGTTTAAAGTCATCTCAGTCACTAATTGGATTAATCTAATTTGCTCTGGCCTAGTTGTCTGCCAGAAACAAAACTATAGTGGAATATATCATTAACCTCAGCTTCACAATATCATGGTATCTTTTAAATTTTTTCTAAACAATATTTGGCACTTAGTGAAAGAACAATTGGTGATACAAGAAGATAAGATTTGACCCAAAACCTAAAGGAAAAAATGGAGAATCTAAACCAACCTTTCATTCCTAGTTTTCTTAGAGGTTTTTTTGTGGGTTTTGTTTTTGTTTTAAATCATGGGATACTGGATTTTGTTAAAAGCTTTTTCTGCATTAATTTATATGATCATATGATTTTTCTTCTTTAGTTTGTTAATGTGATGGATTACATTAACTGATTTTGAATGCTGAGCCAGCCTTGCATACCTGGAATAAATCCTGCTTTGTTATGGTATATAATTATTTTTACACATTGTTTGATTTGATTTGCTATTTTTTGTGTGGATTTTTGCATCTATGTTCATGAGAGGTATGGATCTGTATTTTTTTTCCCTTTCTTGTAATGTCTTTGTCTGGCTTTGGTATTAGTGTGATTCTGGCCTCATGGAATGTGTTAGGAGGTATTCCCTCTGCTTCTAGTTTCTGGAAGAGACTGTGGACTATTGGAATCATTTCTTCCCTAAATGTTTGGTACAGTTGACCAGTTAAAGCATCTGGGCCTCATGCTTTCTGTTTTGTAATATTTGTAATTATTGGTTCAGTTTATTTGATATAGGCCGGCTCATATCTATTTCTTCTTATGTGAGTTTGGTAGTTTGTATTTTTCTTTTCTAAAGATTTTTTTTTATTATGTTATGTTAAACACCATACATTACATCATTAGATTTGATGTAGTGTTCCATGATTCATTGTTTGTGTATAACACCCAGTGCTCCATGCAGAACATGCCCTCCTTAATACGTGTCACCAGGCTAACCCATTCCCCTACCCCCCTCCCCTCTAGAACCCTCAGTTTGTTTCTCAGAGTCCATAGTCTCTCACGGTTCATCTCCCCCTCTGATTTCCCCCCCTTCATTCTTCCCCTCCTGCTATCTTCTTCTTCTTCTTCTTCTTTTTTTTTTTTTTTAACATATAATGTATTATTTGTTTCAGGGGTACAGATCTGTGATTCAACAGTCTTATACAATTCACAGCGCTCACCATAGCACATACCCTCCCCAATGTCTATCACCCAGCCACCCCATCCCTCCCACCCCCCACCACTCCAGCAACCCTCAGTTTGTTTCCTGAGATTAAGAATTCCTCAAATCAGTGAGGTCATATGATACATGTCTTTCTCTGATTAACTTATTTCACTCAGCATAACACCCTCCAGTTCCATCGACATCATTGCAAATGACAAGATTTCATTCCTTTTGATGGCTGCATAATATTCCATTGAATATATACACCACATCTTCTTTATTCATTCATCTGTCGATGGACATCTTGGCTCTTTCCACAGTTTGGCTAT
>NW_027397146.1:915144-1193531 GCF_003265705.2 Callorhinus ursinus
ATAGCCAAACTGTGGAAAGAGCCAAGATGTCCATCGACAGATGAATGGATAAAGAAGATGTGGTATATACACCATGGAATATTATGCAGCCATCAAAAGGAATGAGATCTTGCCATTGGCAACGACGTGGATGGAACTGGAGGGTGTTATGCTGAGTGAAATAAGTCAATCAGAGGAAGACATGTACCATATGACCTCACTGATATGAGGAATTCTTAATCTCAGGAAACAAACTGAGGGTTGCTGGAGTGGTGGGGGGTGGGAGGGATGGGGTGGCTGGGTGATAGACATTGGGGAGGGTATGTGCTATGGTGAGCACTGTGAATTGTGCAAGACTGTTGAATCACAGATCTGTACTTCTGAAACAAAGAATGCAATATATGTTAAGAAAAAAATAAGAGGAAGATAGCAGGAGGGGAAGAATGAAGGGGGGTAAATCGGAGGGGGAGACGAAACATGAGAGACGATGGACTCTGAAAAACAAACAGGGTTCTAGAGGTGAGGGGAGTGGGGTAATGGGTTAGCCTGATGATGGATATTAAAGGGTGCACGTTCTGCATAGATCACTGGGTGTTATGCACAAAGAATGAATCATGGAACACTACATCAAAAATTAATGATGTAATGTATGGTGATTAACATAACAATAAAAAATTTTTAAAAAAGTAAATGGCAATCACCCCATAGGAATATTGCCAAAATTGGTGTGAAAATATTGAGAAATGGGGGCTCCTGTGTGCTGAGTCAGTTAAGCATCTGCATTCAGCTCAGGTCATGATCCCAGGGTCCTGGGACTGAGCCCCGCATTGGGCTCCCTGTCGGCAGGAAGTCTGCTTCTCCCTCTCCCACTCCCCCTGTTTGTGTTCCCTCTCTCGCTGTGTCTCTCTCTCTGAAATAAATAAATATAATCTTTTAAAAAATATTGAGGAAAAGAAAAAGAAATTCCTTCCTACCCCAAGGTCAGAAAACTAATGTCCACTCAGTTTTTAAGGTTTGCTTTTGACATTTAAGTGTTTGATCCATCTGGGGTTCATTGTTGTGTATGGTGTGAGATGGGGCAAAACATCTAGCAGTATACATACTCAACAGTTGACATCGGTGACCTGGGGTGGAAGTATGGAAGGTGCACTAGTGCTGTGTCCCCTATATTCCCTCTTCCCCCTGCTTCAATATAGTTCCACCATAATATTTGGTGAAATAAATGTTCAGTGTTTACATTATTATGACTATGTAGACATTGCTCACAGCTGAGCCACAGAGTGAAATATGATTACCTTTTCCTCCCTATTACAAGCCTTTTGATTTTTTTCCTGAAGTCAATACTTGCTTCATTTAGTCCATTTGCTTTTGCTTTCTCTACACCTATGATTATGTTTTCTTCCAGATTTTCTAACCAGAGATGTAAAATTACTCTTAATACAGCCAAGCACATCAGATTTGGTTCCTTAGTTTTTTTGCCCTTGGAGATCCCCTTCCTATAAATGACTTCTTCATCCTCCTGCTGTGATTTGGACTTATTTTTCTTTAGACAAGTTGCCCAGGTCTCATCCTGGAAGTTTCTTCCTCTTTCTCTCCCATTTTCCTAGATCCCATGTTACCTCTTTTTATGTCTTAATTCTTCACTTTGGGGGAGCACATCCTCTAGTATCTTACTGAGAAAGGGTGCATGAGAGTGCCATATTTGGGGGGATCATATATGTTTGAAAACAACTTTATTCTCCCATCACATGTGATTGATACTTTGCTAAATTCAGAATCCTGAGTCAGAAATTATTTTCTCTAAAAAATTTTAAGGCATGTCTCTATTATCTTCTAGCTCCCATTATTGCAGTTGGTAAGTCTTCTACCACTGTGATAATCAGTCTTTTGATCCACTATTCCTTTCTTGAAGCTTTTAGGATCTCCTACTTACCCACAGTATTCTGAACTTTCATGATACTGTATATTCCATGTGGGTATTGTTTTCATTTATTTTGATGGGTACGTGGTGGGGCCCCTTTCAATCTCATATCCTTCATGAAGGATTCATGTCTTTTAGTTTTGTGAAATTTTACTGTATCGTTTATTTAAATTTTTCTATTTGGTCTGTTCTCTTTTACTGGAATTCTTATTAGTTGAATGTTAGACCTCTTAGATTGACACTCTAATGTTAAAAAATATTTTCTTCTCTCTCTTTCATTCTGTGTGTGTGTGTGTGTGTGTGTACTTGATGGTCTTGGCTTCCAGAGTTCTGGGGACTGGTGGATGGGGAAACTTACCACTTAGTGTGTAGATTTGCTAATCTGTTTTCCCTCCTATTCTTCACAGTGCCTGGTGTTCCCCATTTCCCAGAGATTAAATCTCCTGTCCCCTGACTGGAGGCGTAAAACCTGCCTGGGCTTGCCTCTTTTAAGATTTTTAATTAACCCCTTTATTTATTTATTTATCTATTTATTTATTTATTACTATTATTTTTTATTCAAGTATAATTAACATAGAGTGTTATATTAGTTTCAAGTGTACAATATAGTGTATCAACAATTCTGGACATTACTCAGTGCTCATCAGGATAAGCGGACTCTTAATTAATCCCCTTCACCTATTTCATTCATCCCCCCTGCCCCAACCTCTCTGGTAACCATCAGTATGTTCTCTATAGTGAACGGTCTGTTTTTTTGTTAAAGACTTTATTGATATATCTGAGAGAGAGAGAGAGAACAAGCTGGGGGGGGTGCAGAGGGAGAGGGAGAAGCAGACCCCCCATTGAGTGGGGAGCCTGACACTGGGCTCCATTCCAGGGCCCTGAGATCATGACCTGAGCTGAAGGCAGATGATTAACCGACTGAGCCACCCAGGTGCCCCATTAACAGTCTGTTTTTTGTTTGGCCCTCTTTCTCTTTGTTCATTTTTGTTTCTTAAGTTCCACATATGAATGAGATCATATGGTATTTTTCTCTCTCTGACTGACTTATTTCGCCTAGCATTATACTGTCTAGCTCCATCCATTTTGTTGTAAATGACAAGATTTTATTCTTTTTGTGATTGAATATTCCTATATATATATATATATATATATATATATATATATATATATCTCACATCTTCTTTATCCATTCATCTATTGACGGACACTTAGGAAAGTTCCATAATTTGGCTATTGTAAATAATGCTGCTGTAAACATAGAGGTGCATTTATCTTTTGGAATTAGTTCTTATTCTCTTTGGGTAAATGCCCAGTAGTGGAATTACTGGATCTTATAGCAATTCTATTTTTAATTTTTTGAAGAAACTCCATACTGTTTTCCACAGTTGCTGCACCAGCTTGCATTCCCACCAATAGTGCATGAAGGCAAGGGAAACAAAAGCAAAATTAAACTATACAGACTACACCAAAATAAAAGCTTTTGCACAGTGAAATAAACCATTAAGAAAACAAAAAGACAACCTACTGAATGGGACAAAATATTTGCAAGTGATATGTCCAATAAGGGGTTAATATCCAAAGTATATAAAGCACTTATATAACTCAACATACAAAGAAACAAAAGAATCCAATTAAAAAATGGGCAGAAGACAGGAATCGACATTTTTCTAAAGAAGGCGTACAGATGACCATTGGACACATGAAAAGATGCTCAACATCACTCATCATGAGGGAAATGCAAATCAAAACTACAATGAGATAACACTTCACCCTTCTATTTTCAGCCCCATGCATTACTCTGCCTTCCTTGGTACCTGACAGCTCCAATTCTTCTTTTTTTTTTTTTTTAAGATGTTATTTCCTTATTTGACAGAGAGAGACAGCAAGAGAGGGAACACAAGCAGGGGCAGTGGGAGAGGGAGAAGCAGGCTCCCCGCTGAGCAAGGAGCTGATCCCAGGACCCTGGGATCATGACCTGAGCTGAAGGCAGATGCTTAACAACTGAGCCACTCAGGTGCCCCTGACACCTCCAATTCTGAAGGCTTTCTGGGTTCTGTGAAAATCAGCTTGTTTCTCCCCTCTGATGGCTTCCCCTGGCTGGCTAAGTCAGCAACCACTCCTCTGTCCACTTTCCAGCTTCCAAAATTTGACATTTTCCTTGCAGATCTTTTCTTTTGCCCTTTTTTGCCATTGTGAGTTTATAATATTTAAAAAGTTACTTTAGAGGGGCACCTGGGTGGCTCAGTCAGTTAAATGTCCGACTCATGATTTCGGTTCAGTTATGATCTCACGGTGGTGAGATTGAGCCCTGAGTCAGGCTCCACACTGAGCATGGAGCCTGCTTGAGATATTTATTTATAAATAAATAAATAATAATAAATAATAAATAATAAAGTGGCTGCACCAAAAAATAAAAATTTAGAGTCAAATTTTTCTCTTTATTTTCATTTCTTTGTTTGTTTTTCCTTTTTTAAATTTAAATTTTAGTTAGTTCACATACAGTGCAATATTGGTTTCTGGAGTAGAATTCAGTGATTCATCACTTACATACAACACCCAGTGCTCATCACAAGTGCCCTCCTCAATCCCCATCACCCATCTAGCCCATCCCTCCCCACCTCCCTCCATCAACCCCCAGCTTGTTCCCTCTCATTAAGAGTCTCTTACGGTTTGTTTCCCTCTCTCCTTTTTTTTTTTTTCTTTTCCCCCTTCCCATATGTTAATCTGTTATGTTCCTTAAATTCCACATATGAGTGAAATCATATAATTGTTTTTCTCTGACTGACTTATTTCACTTAGCATAATACACTCTAACTCTATCCACATCATTTCAAGTGGCAAGATTTCATGCTTTTTTGATGGCTGAGTAATATTCCATTGTATATCTATACCACATCTTCTTTATCCATTCATGAGTTGATGGACATTTGGACTCTGTCCATAGTTTGGCTATTGTTGATAATGCTGCCATAAACATTGGGGTGCATGTATCCCTTCGAATCTGTATTTTTGTACGTTTTTTGTAAATACCTAGTAGTGCAATTGCTAGGTCTCAGGGTAGTTCAATGTATAACTTTTTGAGGAAACTCCATGCTGTTTTCCAGAGTGGCTGCACCAGTTTGCATTCCCACCACCAATGTAGGAGGGTTCCCCTTTCTCTGCATCCTCATCAACACCTGTTGTTTCTTGTGTTGTTAATTTTAGCCATACTTTAGAGTCAATTTGAATGAGGTTCTGGAGGGAGCAGAAATAACGTCACCTATCAATCTGCTATGCTTAACCAGAATTGTTAACCAATTCTTTTTATTTTCTTTAGGACCTCTGTTACAAATAATTGGATTAATCATAAACCTTGGTTTACAATGCACTATCACCATTGATTTTTGCATGGTCTAGTTTATTCATTTTAATTACTTAATTAATATAAAGACCACCTTTGATCCTTATATCCAACTTGAGAACTAAAACATTACCCATATCTGATACCTGGCTTTGTGCTCATCTTCTAGCCCATTCCCTGCCTCTCCCATAACTCCAATGTCATCACTACCCTGAATTTTTGTATTTATATTTGAAATGCTATATTTATATATACACCTATGCAATAGATTTTTATTTTTACTTCTTTTTGAACTTTATAAAAAGAGGATCATACTATATATGTAATCTTCTTGGGGTTGGTTGCCTTTTTTTGCTCAATTACTGAAAATTTTCCATATTATCATTTAAGATTTTAGTTCATTCATTTTCACTGCTGAATAATATATCATAATTTGTTCATTCTCCTGTTGATTGTCATTTAGGGTGTTCTTATTTTGTGTTATTGTGAACAGTGCTTGTGTGGACATTCTTATACATGTCTCTTATTGTACCCCAACGTGGAATTGCCGCATTGAGGGTATACAAACATCCAACTTTACGATATTATGCCAAATTGTTTTAACTAAGTGGTAATACTAATTTTCACTCCCATCAGCGAGGTATAGGATATTCTGTCATCCCTCATCCTCTCCAACACTTGTCAGACTTCTTAATTTTTGCCAATTGAATGAGTGTAAAATGGCATCTCACTGTAGTTTTGGTTTCCATTTCCCTGATTGCTAATGAGGTTGAGCATCTGCTCATATGGATATTGGCCATATGTGTTTCCTCTTCTATGAAATGTCTGTTCATGTCTTCTGCCTATTTGCCTGTTGAATTATTTGTTTTTATCTTATTATTGTTTTGCAGTCTTTCATATACCAATCCTTTGTCAATCGTATGAATCAGCAATTTGTAGCTTTTAATGTAATGCAAATTTGCTTTGGGTGGCATCTCCAGAGAGTGGCCACGTCTCTTCTATAGTTACAGATCCTGCTAGGCAACCCTGTTTCTGCTCCAACTGAATAGTCTCTACTATTACAGCTCCTAAATGGATGACCCCAGTTACTGAGCTCTGGAGATACTATCTCTTCTCTTTTTCCATCCATTCCTGGGGGTAAAGGGGTCTTTCCATAATTGTTAATCTCTGGGTTGCTTCATTGTCCTTTATTTGCCTGTTCACCTTTCCAACACCTTTGCAACTAGTTGCCTCTCTTAATTTCTCTCTCGTGATCTACCTAGCATGGATGTTGCTTTTATAACTGGATCTTGATGGATACAAATACTTCCCCACTCCAAGGTGAAAAATATATTCATCTCTAGTTTGAACTAAAAGTCTAAAGTTTTTCTTTTGATATTCAAATTCTAATCCATCTGGAATTAATTGTTGTGTAAAGCATTTCATTTCACTGTGATATAAAGTAGTGATTAAATTTCATCTTTTCATATAGACAATCATTTTTTTTTCCCAGCTCCACTTAGTGGATAATGCCTTTTTCTCTACTGATCTGTCAAACCCCCTCTCATACAACATATCAGTTACTGGTCTCTCTAGTTCCATTGGTCTATTCCAATTGTCCCTGTAGAGAACTTTAGTACCCAACTCTCAACAATCGATATATCATGCAGGCAGAAAATCAATAAGGAAACAGCTGATTTAAACAACACTATAGACCAAATGGACCTTACAGACACATACAGGTATCCCTGCCTTCTGAAAGTTTGCCTTATGCCACTTCACTTTAACAAAAGACCTACATTAGTACAGTAATGCCTTTTTTCATAAAAGCAAAGATCCTCTTTGGATTTCTTTTGGTTAGTGAAAACAGGTCTGCATATCTATTCTTCGAAATTTTGATGAGGCTATCATTATGGCTAATTTTTATAAATGTTTAATGTGTATTTGAAAGAACACAATACTCTAATTATTGAATTTATAACTCTCTATATGTCCATTAGGTCAAGTTTGTTAATTGTGTTCAAATCTTTTATACATGTACTATTTTTTTGATGGCTGGGCTACCAACAATTGAGAGAGGTATATCTGCTCCTTATGAGGGTTGATTTACTATTTTCATCATGCAGTTCTCTCAGTTTTGCTTTTTATATTTGAGGTTATTTTATTATGCACATACTGTTTTAAATTGCATTACTTCTTAGCACATCAAGAATTTTATTACTGTGTAGTGATCCTCTCTATCCTTAACTTTGTCTTAATACCTGTTTTTCTTGAAGTTAATATAGGTGCACTATCTTTCTTTTGGTTAGTATTTTTCTGACATATCTTTTACCATCCTTTTATTTTCAATCTATGTCCTTATATATATCCCATGTATGTCTTTCATAAAGAGCACATATCTGGGTTTTCTGTTATCCAACATGGAAATCTCTATATTTTCACTCTCAAGTTTAATATCTTTACATTTATCGTGTTATTGATATATTTAAACTTCTTTCTATTACCTAACTTTTAGACTTCTATTTGTCCTGGTTCCCCCCCCATGTTTTATTTTCTTCTTTCTCCCTCATTTTAAATATTTTTATTCCTCTTCATACCTCTTTTCTCACCTTTTCCTCCCTACCAATTTGTAATGTATACCCTCCATTTCTATGATTTATGATTATTCTTGAACTTTTACCATCTATGTTTAACTCAAAGGCTAATATTAAATGGTATTTTTGACTCTTCTCATGAATGACACAAAAACTTTAAAACATTTTAGTGCTGATCATCATTTTGTAGTGTTATATATTATTGTTCAGTATTTCAGTTTTGTATTTTTAACTCCATGAATGTGACACTATTATAATTATTTTATATGAACAGTATTCGTTTAGATTTACCTGTATATTTACCATTTTAATTACTCATGATTCCTTTTTACATCTCAGATTGTCCTCCTGAGGATCATTTTTCTTCTTGTTGTATTACATTTTTTACAAGTTCCTGTAAGGAAAATGCTTTGTGTTAAACTTTCCAAATTTTATTTATCTGTAAATGTACTTACTTTATACTCATTCTGGAAAGATGACTGCTGCATACCAATTTTAGGTTTACATATATTTAATCTTAACTCAATAGATATTATTCCTTTGTCTTTTGAGTTACCTAGTTGCTGTTGAAAGTCCACTATAACTCCAACTGCCATTATTTTGTGATTTGTCCTTTTCCCCTAGTTGTTCTCAAGATCTTATTTTTGTTTTTGGTATTCGGCAGTTGTACTATCCTATGTCTATGCATCTAATCTGTTGGTTGGTACCTCATTTGTATTTTTATTTTGTCAATTGTGTTAAATATTTCTAAATATTCTTTTTTGTTCTTTTTAAAAAGAATTTATTTATTTATTTGAGAGAGAGTGAGAGCAAGAGAGATCACAGAGGGAGAGGAAGAGGGAGAAGCAGGCCCCCCGCTGAGCAGGGAGCCTGATGCGGGGCTCGATCCCAGGACCCTGAGATCATGACCTGAGCCGAAGGCAGACGCTTAACTGATTGAGCCACCCAGGCGCCCCTAAAGATTATTTTTTGCTCTGTAGTATTTTCCTTTTTTTTTTTTTTCTTTACAGTGGCCTGTTCCTGCTTTATTTTTGCATATTCTCTGGAATATCACAGAGCATACCAATTAGATCTTAGAAAGTTCTTTCTTGTTTGCTAGATTGATTCTGTCTCACTGGTTTGAACTCATTTCTCAGATGGATTGCACCAAGGGATTTTGCTGCTGATATTCCTGATATATCCAGTGCCTGTCTGTTTTCTGTTCTTGGAGCTTGAGTTGTGTTTGATTCCACTCCCACCCACCCCTGTCTTAGGTAGCAAAACCCTACCTTCCTTAATTTTTTTCACCATCACAAGCTGGTTTTAGCAGAAAAATATCATAATTACCTAGTATGATTTCTACTCCACTTCCCAGTAATCTTCAGTGGAGAAAAGGACTTAAGTAAAGGAATGTTTCTTGTCCTTTCTGAAGCACTTTTTAGATCTCGTCCCTTGAAACCAGAGAGAACTAGTGATACCAATCGGAATTATCTTCACTGCCCAATGACCCAGAGCTGGAGGGTTGTGTTTTGTCTCCCAAAACCTCTTTCATTTCAGGACAAGTTATATTGTAGCTGGTATATGTATTCACTAGAGAAAAAGTTTTCTTCTCTCTGGGCCTGTTTGTTCCTTTCAGTGGGAGATTTCTGTCAAGGCACACTTTCACTAACATCTTTCCCAGAAGTTAACCCCTTTCTTAAACAAGTAAGAAAGAATAAAAGGAAAAGATTGATTATTGCATTCAAAAAGTTAGAAACAATAAGAACATCAACAATAATGAAAAACTAAAGAAAATAAAGGGAAGCAACTAGTAAAAGACAAAATAAACAGTGAAGTTAATAACAATTAAAAATAAGTTGAAGAGCTAGTTCTTTGAAGAGAAAATAAATCGGATAAATGCTGACAAATAATATCAGTACAAAAAGGTATCAGACAAGTTTATATGACTCGGAATGGCAAATGATAGCTCCAGCCAAGATACAGAGATTTCTTTTTAATTATGAAGTATTATTATGCAAATTCTATGCTAAATTTTGAAAATGTGGGATGTCATGGATGGTTTCATAGGAAAATATAAGTGACTAAAATGGACTGAAGGCTAAATAGAGTTGAATGGTTGAGTAATATTGAAAGAAATTGAAAACATTGAAGCATGCTGTTTCCTGAATAATGGTCCCGGGACCACCCGTAACAGAATCCTGTGGAGTGCTTTTAAAGTGCAGATTCCTGGGCTCCAACCCAGACCAATTAGATCAGAGTCTTCAGCATAATTTGGGTTTGAAAGGTTGAAAATGGCAACCCATAAAGAAAAGAAAGAGGTGCAGACCAACATAATAAAAATTCCTAGACAAAATGCTGGCAAATCGACTTCAGCACAGTATGAAATAAAAGATGAAACACATCCAGCGAGGGTTGTTCCAGGTGCATGTATCCAAATGACCACTTGACATCTCCTTCTGCATGTCTAACAGCATCTCAAACTTACCATGTATGAAACCACTCTGATCTTCCCTCCAAAACCTGCTCTTCCTGCGGTCTTCCTCATTTTCAATATATGGCAACTCATCCCAGTGTGCGTTTGGGACATATTTGGATATATTTTGAAGATAGAAGTCCAGAAGATTCAGTGACACATGGGCTATAAGACATGAGAGACGTCTCCATTCTACTACCAAACGCACCTCCACTGCTAGTTCCACCGTCAAACCAAAGTCCTCTATCAGTTCACACTGGGATGAGGGCCAGAGCCTCCTTGATGTTCCTCCTGCTTCCACTCTTATTCGTCTCCAAACCATTTCCCAACACAGCAGCTGGAGCAGTATTTTTCACACATAAGTCAGATTGTCAATCTCCCACTTAATACTCTTCAAAGGCTTTCTAGCCACCCGAGTCATTTTGCCATTCTTCAACACGCCAGGAGCATTCCTGTCTTTTGCATGGACATTCTACGTGTATTTGTTTCTTTATTGACTCTCTCTGCTACTAGAATGTGAGCTCCAGGAAAGCAGAGGCTTGGTTTGTCTCGTTCACTGTTGTATCCCTAGCATCAGATGCTTAATGAATATTTCCTGACTGAATGAGTATGTGAATGTAAGGTGATTCAACATTAAGAAATTCACTGTTATAATTAATCACATCAGCCAATAGTTCAAAGGTGACTAAACACGTGATAATTTCAATAGATGCCATAGACATTTGATAAAATTGAATAGATATTTCTAGTAAAAATTTGATAAGCTTCCTGATTTTAAAAACTAAATTTCAAATGAATAGCCTAAATTATAGCTAATTGTGAACCCATAGAGATATTCCCATTTAACTCAAGACAGTCCTTTCTCCTGAGAGTATGTAACACTAGTTTATTTTTTCTTCTTGTACTTTTTACTGGGACCTACTAAAAGCACTAGATACTGTGATAAATCCCTTACACATACCTTATAATTAATCCTCACGCCAGTCCTATGAGGGCTGCAGTATCCTCTATTTACAGTCAATGAAATGGTGGCTCCACAAAGGTAACCCCTGTCCCAAAGTCACTCAGTGAGTCCAGGAGGCAGCTAGGATGCAAAGCCAGGGCCGGTGGAAGGGGGAGGATCTGGCTCGATTCTGCCTGAGAATGATAACAAACATCAGAATAATGAACTCCAAATGGTCCAGAGACGTGAAAAATAGTTCCTCCTCACTAATAAATAGAGAAGTGCAAACGGAAGCAATCATGCTTATCAAATGGTCAAGTATTTGCAAAAAGGTAGAACAACCAGTGTTGGTGAGGGTACGAGATGGTAGGGGAGAGAAATTGGTTCAGTGTTTCTGGAAGGCAATTGTCAGCGCATAGCTTAAGCCGTGTGACTGTTCATTTGCTTTGACCCAACAATTCTGCTTCTAGTAATTTATCCTCAGGGAATAATTCAGGATGTGGGCAAAGATTGAATTACAAGGATATTCGGTGCAGAGTAATCTTACAAAATAGCTTGTGTAGCCTGAGTTCCATTTTTTATCTATTTATCATCTATGTGCGGAAAGAGAGAGGAGAGGGAGAGAGGGAAGGAGAGAGAGAGAGAGAGAGAGAGAGAGAGAGAGAGAGAGAGAGAAAAGAAATAGATCAAAATAGTAACAGTGGTTTTCTCAGAACAATCGGATTACAAGTAATGTCCTGTTTGCTTCTGAACACTTTGCTCTATTTTCTGAAGGTTTATAATGATCATGTATTATTAATTACCCTTATAATCAGAGAACACAATAAAATTATTTTCATTCTGGAAATAAGTTGGGTGTTTTCTTCTCTATTACCTAGCATTAGAGGTGGGATTACCTGTGTTTATTCAGTCAACAGTTAGGTCCTGTGCTATGGATGGGAATATAGCAATGAATGACAGACTCTGAGCCCCTGCTGATAAGGAGTGGACATTCTAGTGCGGTGAGACATTAAATAAACACACAGATACATAGGAACCCTGTCTGCAGGGGAGGTGTGTTATTAAGAATAATCAAGGTGGAGCAAGGGATAAAGGGTGCTGTTTTAGATTCAGTGGTCAAGGAAAGCCTCTAAGGAGGTGCCATTTTTGGAAGAGGTGGGGAAGCTAGCCCTTTGGATATCTATGGGTAGAGTGTTTTAGGCAGAGGGGACAGCAAATGCAAAGGCCCTGAGGTGGGAGTGTGCTGAAAATGCTCAAGGTACAGCAAGGAGGCTGGTGTTAGTAGAACAGAGGGGTGAGGAGGAGTGGAAGGTGACTTTAGAGAGGGTATGGACACCAGATCAGGTGAGGCCTTGTCAGCTAAGGGAGGGTTGTGCCTCTGGCAGGCTCTGTAGGAAGGGAGCCACTCCTGCCCGTCCTGAGTGGGAGTAACCCACAGTCCCAGCCTGGCCACCGCTTGCTGCCAAAACCCTCTTTTACCCTAGGCCCTTTTGGGGGCAGCAGACAAGATGTTGGTGCCGCCTTACAAGAGCTGAAGCTTCCACCAGAGGTGAATGTCATATGACAACAGAGATACTTATGTTTTTGTTTTTGATGTGCTTCTTCATTTTTCTATAATGTATCTGTGTTGCCTTTGTTACATAAAAAAGTTATCTTTTAAAAACAATGAGAGACACTGTAGCAACATGGAAATATTAATGATGCAACTTTATCCCGAAAGGGAGAAACATAATGCTCCGCTAGAATAGGGCGTTACGGGTATTTTTTCTTTAATTTCAGAATTGTCTTAATATTGTTGTATGGCTTTTCTAGTGACAAGGGAAGAACAGACAACATGCTCATGACTCTTTGGACTGCTCACAGGATGTGTCTCAAGTGCCACTTGGGCTTGGTAAGGCAGGAGTCCCCAAATTCCATCTTCCTTCCACATTCCGTAAATGATGGGTGGTTTAGGAGTGAAGATCGAGAAACTGCTCCTCTCTCTAGCTTCTGTGTCCAGAGTAGTTTCTAGTGAGAGATCGCTGCTCCAGCAAAACACACAGGCAATTCAGATGCATTCTTCCAGCCTACTCCAGCAGAGGTTGGGGGACCATTTAGTGATCGCTGGGTAAGAACTAGTCTGGCTGCCGCCAGGATGCTGTGTGTGGAACAAGACGGCTCTTCATCTGTGCTGATGACACCTAGATCCAAGTACTTCGTTTGTGCTATGATGTCACCCTTGTTAGCTAAGTACTCAGCAAAGTTTGCAGGGTTTCTGATGGCTCCAAATCTGACAAATTTGGATTATAATTGTACAAATAAAGTAAGATAAGTAGGGCAGAGTTTGTCATTATTCCCATTTTACTTGGGAGGAAACAAGCCAGGAGGAGCACTAATCTAACCGAGGCCCACGGGGGCTATTAGTAGGGGAGCCAGGACTCAGAGGCAGGTTTTCTGATCTTCCTGCCCTGCTACCCTGCTTTTAGCCATAGCCCTCCCAAGTCTAGTCCTGTAACCCTGGACTTCCAGGTCCTTACCAGAAGGGAGTGTCAGGGCCTTAATCGACACATCCCAGCTAGGGTCTGTGATGGTGTTCCTTGGGTTTTATACACTTGAAGATGGTGAAGCTCCTAGTTTGACTCCAGTTAAAAGTTACTTCATTAAAAATTAGGTAAACATTTTCCCCTTTAAAACCAGAGTAATTTGAAAGTGTTTCACTGAGTATTAAGTGAGCAGGTATGGGGTTTAGTGCAGGTATAATTAATATCAGTTTATAATTCAGCTACATACTGCTATCCCTCATAGCCATTTTGACTCATCATACAGTTGTAAATTGATTTTATTCTTGTGTAAATAAAACATGGTTTATTTTATATTTGTAGAGGACGATTGCTTAAAGGCATAAGCATAAGGCATACCTGATATTCAAATACAAGTTGGTGAGGAAGATAAAAATGAGAATAATTTTGCAAATTTACCTCAGGATGGTTTTCACCAGATACGTAAATTATATTCGTCACACCAAAACTCCTATAAAACACACCAAGAAGTTTCTGTTACTTCAAAAAATAATGTTAAGAAGAGATAATGTAGTGGCATTTATAGCCAACTTGGCTTTTCATTTATTTGGAATAAAGACTAGCAAATTATTTTTGGAGAAAAGTCCTTACAACTAACAGCCTTAAATGTCATTTCTTAGCTAATCATTTGGACACAGATCTGTAAATTAAAAATAATAATTACATGAATTTTATTCTATTTTTTTAATCCCAACTTTAGGTCATAAAAGTAGTGTTTGCAAGTCTTTGACCCTATAACATGTGATTGAATGTAATCTACATCTTAATATACATTTGATCTTCAAGCTAATCAAGCTCAATGTTATTTAGAAGCTATCTGTTGACAAACCACTCTTTGTGTTTCATAACTCATATAAATTAAAATGAAGAGTAGATGTCACTTTTTAAGATGGGAAAAATCTAAATTTGTCTATTTGTTATGAATGTTATTATATTATCCGTATTATTATTATTAAAGGAGATTTTAAGCCAGAAGAGTTTGAGACGTGCCAGCCTGGAAGTTTCTCCAACGCTTTCCCCATCCCACAGAACAGCGCAGAGGCGACACCATCATGGGGAGTGTACGTGTGTCAATGCCAGTGTATGAGCATCAGAGTGTCAGTGCATCTGTGGGGACGTGTGTGAATGTGTTTGTGAGTGATTTCATGTATGCGTGTTTATGAATGCATCAGCATAGGTATGTATGTGTGTAGGTGACCATTTGTGAGTGTAGGTGTAAATGTATGTATGTGTGATTGTGCAAATGAGCATGTATGTGTGTGCAAAATAGCCCAAGCCCTGAGGAAGAGAATCTGGGTTTTCATGACTGCGGAATGAGAAAATTCTAAAATATACAAACCTATTAAACCAAATGAAATAGATTCCCGGTATCTTTCATGGAGCTGAGAAGAGCAGTGTCATCTCTTTCTCTGCTCATTTGATGATTAGTCATGTAGCAAAATAAGACTCTGTGACTTTGGTAGTGGCAGATGCTGTGTGTGTGTCGAAGGGGGGCTGGTGAGGAGCACTCCACAAGGTGGACCAACCCATCAGGCCAGGTTCAGCCAACCGGGTGCCATGGGGAACCCAGCCACCAGTGCGGAGTGGAAATCTCCCAAGCTCTCTCCCTCCCTCCCTTCCTTCATCCCCCGTTCCCCCAGGACACACACACCAAAGTGGGCTCAAGCCTTCATCTTTAATAAGCTCAGAAGACAGTAAATCATGGTAATGAGAAACACAACGAGCACATCTGCTCCCGAAGAAGCATCGCACACGGGCTGATCAATTGGTCTAGAAACTGTCCTTCGGACATTACTCAGGATGAAGTTGTTCTGCCAGAGTGCAGCTTCCCATACGTAATTGGATGATGTGTCAGACCAGTCGCAAGTCCCTCTAGTGGGACCATCATCGTGTTTTCAGTTCAGGCCATCCTGACTAAGGAATTTGGGGCTGTGTTTCCAAAATGCTTTTCATTTTTTGTACACCTCAGAGCCCATTTTCACACAAAAAAACAATTTGAGCAAGAGTGGTGAATTTCCAGGAGCATCTGGCTAAAAGACATGCTTTTGATCCCTGAACTGTTTTTGGAGTCTCCTGTCAACATGAACCCCCCGCCCCCGAATCCGCATTTATTTGTGACAAGATTGAGAGGTAGCTTGTGATTAAGAGCATTTGTGGGGCTGGTTGTGAGCCCCTTGGGGGCATGCTGCTCTCATCCAGCTCTGCTATTCTCATGTCACATGCAGAGCCACAAGGTAAGGGTGTTATAGTTATATAAGCCCTTAGGGCTTCCAAGGACTGCTCACATCAGTACATGCCCATTCATTTGTTCATTCATTCATTCATTCAACACTGGTTTAAACACTTGGGATACATCATTGAAGCAAATGCACAAAGATCCTTGGCCTCCTGGTTTACAGGATAGCAGGTAGAGACAGACACACTGTAGACATCATAAAAAGGAAGCCAATATAGCATGTTAGCAGGTGTCAGGGGAAAAGAACAGGATGGGCGGGGGTCGCAAGCATTAAGTAGAGTGGTCAGGGAAGTCTTTGATGAGAAAGTGACACTTGAGCAGACTTGAAGGATGAAGATCATCTCAGGGAAAGAGCCTTCCAGCAGAGGGGACAGCTAGAGCAAAGGCCCCAAAGTGGGAGAGTGCTTGGCCTGTTTGTGGAACAGCAAAGAGGCCTGTGTGGCTGATTCAGAGAGCAAGGGGAAGGGTAGGGGGTGAGGAGGTGAGAGCGGTGGGCAGGGCCGGAGGACAGATAGGGTCTTGTAGGCCATGGTGAGGACTTGGGCTTTCTGTATATGAGATGAGAGCTGGTGTGGGGTTTTGAGCAGAAGAGAGATGGGACCTGGCTTGCACTTTAATAGGATTGTCTGGCCACTGTGCTGGAAATAGACTGTAAGGCAGCAAGAGCGGAGACAGGCTAATGTAATCATTCAGGTGAGACATGATGGCAGCTTGTCCCATCCGCTGGGTTGAAATGCTGCTTTGAGAAACCTGTCAGTAGGACCATGGCAGGAATTGAACAAGGTAGGTTTTGGGTTTTTTAAAAGATTTTATTTATTTATTTGTCAGAGCGAGCGAGAGCGCAAGCAGGGGGAGGAGCAGAAGGAGAAGGAGGAGCAGGCCCCCCGCTGAGCAGGGCTGGATCCCAGGACCCTGGAACCATGACCTGAGCTGAAGGCAGCCTCTTAACAAACTGAGCCACCCAGGTGCCCCGAACAGGGTAGGTTTTAAAAGCTGGAAGTGGACAATTTTTAAAAAAGATTTTGTTTATTTATTTATTTGACAGAGACACAGCGAGAGAGGGAACAGAAGCAGGGGGGAGTAGGAGAGGGAGAAGCAGGCTTCTTGCGGAGCGGGGAGCCCGATGCGGGGCTCGATCCCGGGATCATGACCTGAGCCGGAGGCAGATGCTTAACAACTGAGCCACCCAGGCGCCCCAGAAGTGGACAGTTTTTTGGCTGGTTGTGGTTCAGTTTTGCTTCTCACTCCCTTGGAGCTGGCTACGTATGTTCAATTCTGATGGGGGTGGGGCTGAATGCACTAGTCCTTCAGGTTTTTCTCAGAAGAGCAGACCCCCAAGACCCCCAAGGGGAGACTGCTGCTCCAGGACTGGGAGCATAAACATGAGAATCCCTGAATCCCTTCAGGGGTCTGGGGGAGTCTGGGTTTGAGGACCTCAGTACTTGGTGGGGGGATCAGATTCCAGACCTGGCAGGTAAGTGGGAAGGAAGGCTGACTGCTCTTTAACTGATGAGCTGCTTCAGCTTCCCTGTCAGCACGCTTGCTGCTTGTGGCAGTCTCCGGAAGACTTCAGGACACAGAGGGAGAATGGAGCAGTCACTTCCATCTCCCTCATCAAGTAGCTCCTCTGGTCTTTCCTGGTGTGCCCTGAGCAGAAATCTGGAAAGACCTTGCCCCTCTCCTCCTCTGCTCCCGGGGTGTTGGCTGTGCCATGAAGGTGTTTGGGGAAGGGATCTGTAGGTACACCTGAGCAGGAGCCTTTTGGGAGAGGGGAAGAAGCAGTACACTTTGGGAGCTTGGGATGGGAGTGACAGCAAGACACCAGGGAAGGAGCTAGAGGGGGATTTTTGCAATGGGGACCTCGAGTCCACTGTAGGCATCCCGAATTTTACAGAAGGTCCCGAACCGGTCGGTGTTCAGGAGGCCGGGTCCTGGGTGTACCACCATGGAGCTTGAGCAAGGCCCTGTTTCCCTCCAGATGCCATCCCTGAAGTAGACGGTGGGCCCTGGTGACCTCCAAGGTCTTCCAGCTCAAACCTGAGGGACTGCGGCTTAGGCAGAGGCCGGCCTCTGCCGCCGCGCTGAGCCAGCTCCGCAGAGGGCGACGAGCGCCGACGCAGGAGAGCGCGCTCTGAGTCAGGGCTTTAATAATTCAGGCTGCGACTCGCTGGGAATACAAATGCGGCGGCGGCGGCGGGCGGCGGGCGGCGGGGCGGGAGCCTGGGAGCGCGGGGACTGCTGCCACCCGGGACTACCCTGGACGCGCGCGCCACTCTGCGGCCGGCCGGCGCACTGCAGGCTGCGCTTTGGCTCACTCGATTCTTTGGGTGGGGGCGGGGGTTGGGGGGGTGGCCGAGAGAACAGCTGCTTCCGCAGCGCATCTCTCCCGATGCCAACGGCTTGCTTGTGCCCACAGTTCCTTCCTGACCAGTTCTCGAGAATCCTTCTACACACAGTCACAGAACGACTTTCCCTTTCCGAGTCTCAGCTTTGGGGACTGCACATGGAGGCAGAAGCGTCCACCTCACAAGGTTGTTGTGGATGTCGCCCTTAGAAGGAGCAGTCCAGGCCCCTGCCCTGGGCCCAGTATCTCAGGGGTCCCCTGCTTTGCAGTGCCTTCCTCGAGGGAAGTCTCCTCGGAGTTTCTGGGAACCCCAAGCCCAGACTGCGACCTGGGGACCTGCGGGGGTTCCGGTTTCGCTCCTTTACAGTCCCTTGGATCCTCTACCCCCACCCATGGGATGGAACAGATGTCCTGAGAAGTTCCGGGACTTCCGCCCACGGGAGTCATTGCAGGGCCCCAAGGCCAGGCCTTTGTTACAGACAGGGAAGGCGGTTCGGTCTGGAAAACAGATTGCTCCCCCTGGCCAGCGAGGTAGTTCTTTCTCAGAAGGAAGTAAGTCTGGGCTGCCAGACTGGTGCTGACATGCTGATTTTAGTGACTCAAACTGTTTTTATAGACAGGAACCCAGTCCACCTTTGGGGTGCCCTATGGCAAACAAGTATGTGAAGGACGACTGCCTGTGCTGTTTATTAACAAGGAGACATTAAACGCATGAATTCCCTCCTTCCACAAACCTTGAATGCCTCTTATGTGCCAGGCACGTTGCTGGGTGCTGAGGCGTGATCTACACTCAAAGGAGCTCTCATCTTCTGGGACCTCTTCACAACTCTGACCTGTCGCTCCTTTTTGATTTCTGAAAGGCTGGCTTCCACAGGGTTCCCGGACTACCACCCTCTCCCCACTTTCCTATGACCTCTCTGTCCACTCCAAGTCTGTGCAAAATTCTTAATCTGTCCCTCAAGGATCCGTTCTGGGCTCCTGGCCTTTTCTCTGCCCACACAGCCTTCTCCCCCCCCCCCCCGCAAGCTCATCCATACTGAGAACTTGAATTACCAATGGCTCTACCTCTAGCCGTGACCATTCCCCTGAACTCCAGAATCATATACTCCACTGCAAGGTGAACATTTCCACTTGGGCATCGCACAACCAAAACCCACTCACCATGTCCAAGTCTGACTTTATGATCTCCCCCACCCTCGATGAGGTCCATGGCCCTCAGGACATAGTGCAAACTCTTTTCCATGACCTACAAGGTCACTCATGATCCAAGTCCTGCCCCTTGCCTCTCTCCTGAGGCTTCCATCCTCACTCCAGCCGCTCAAGTCTTCTCATGGGCCACACACACTCTCTCTACACCTCTCACTAGTTCATCAGCCTCTTCTGGCCCACGGTCTTCCCAATTTATCTTGGCCCCATGGTGCATCATTGCAATTGCTGTCTTCTAATACCTTCAGTACAACCCCTTCACCCTCCCCGCCCACCCCACCCCCCAGGTCCTGCTGCTGCATCTACCTTGAGGACGCTAACTAGCCATTCACCCTCTCCTGGAATATAACTCCTCTAAGAAGTGCTACTGACATTTTGAGTGGAATACTTCTCCACTGGAAGAAGGGGATGGCCTTTAAGATGTCCTTAAGAGGATATACCCTTTATCTAACAGTGTGTTTACGTACTTGGAGCTCATGGGAGAGGTCTGGGCTGGGGACATAGGCTTAGAACCCATCTGTGCACATGGATCATGGAAGCCATGGGGGTGGCTGTGATTGGGAAGGCTTGGGGTGTGGGGTGGGAAGAAGAGAGGGTCTAGGGCTGAAACATGAGGAAATCCTTGTTTATAGATTGAGAAAAAGAAAAAGAACCTGCAAAAGAGCAGTTGGAGCGATAGAAGGAAAACCATGAGAGTACTGTGTACTGGAAGTCAGGGAGATGGGGGTTTCATGAAGGAGGGTGTATAAGTTAAGTAAGATAAGGATCAAAAATGGCCAAGGGATTTCGTGACAAGGAGGGCCCTGGTAACATTAACAAGAATTATTTTGTTGACACAATAGAGAAGGAAATCAGATTGGAGTGAGTTGAGGAGGAAGTGGGATCCCAGTGAATCCTGTTTTCTCTTGCTACAGGGTCTTTGCAGAGATTGTTCCCTTTCTTGGAAATCCTTTCTCTCTCATCTTTGTCTAGTTAACTTCTAGCACAGCATCTCCGCTCAATCATCACTTTCTAAGGGAAGCCTTCCCTGACCTCCCTGTTTCAGATAAATTCTGCCATCCTATTCTTTCGTTATACCACATATTTATCTCTCATTCAGATTCCCTACTGCAATTCTTCACTTATTTGTGGGATTATAGAATCAATTCTTATCTCCTCCATCAGACTAGAAGCTCATGAGGGCAAGTTTTAATCTGTTTTTGTTCACCACTGCATCTCAGCATCTAACACAGTGCTCAATAAATGTTTTTCAAAATTTTAAGTCCAGTATAGTTAACATAGAGTGTT
This sequence comes from Callorhinus ursinus, assembly GCF_003265705.2. NCBI lineage: Eukaryota > Metazoa > Chordata > Mammalia > Carnivora > Otariidae > Callorhinus > Callorhinus ursinus. The sequence continues at coordinate 935,987 of NW_027397146.1, forward strand.
ATATTAGTTTCAGGTGTACAATAGAGTAATTCAACAAGTCTATGCATTACTCAGTGCTCATCGTGGTAGGTGTACTCTTAATCCCCTTCACCCATTTTCCCCCTCACCCCACCCATGTCCCCACCCCCCTCCCCTCTGGCCACCATCAGTTTCTTCTCTGTAGTTAGTGGTCTGTTTTTGGCTTGTCTCCCCTTTTTCTTTGTTCGTTTCTTTTGTTTCTTAAATTCCATGTATGAGTGAAATAATATGGTATTTGTCTTTCTCTGACTGGTTTATTTTGCTCAGCATGGTACCCTCTAGTTCCATCAAGATCATTGCAAATGGCAAGATTTCTTTCTTTTTGATGCCTGAATTATTTAATATTCCATGGTATGTATATATGTGTGTGTGTGCATATACCACATCTTCTTTATCCATTCATCTATCAGTGGACACTTGGGCAGCTTCCATAATTTGGCTCTTGTGAATAATGCTCAATAAACATAAGAGTGCATATATCTTTTTAAATTAGTGTTTTCATATTCTTTGGGTAAATACCCAGTAGTACGAATGCTGGATCATACGGTAGATCTATATTTAACTTTTTGAGGACACTCCGTACTGTTTTCCACAGTGGCTGCACCAGTTTGCATTCCCACCAACAGTGTAGGAGGGCTCCTTTTCTTCCACACGATCACCAATACTTGTTTCTTATGGTTTTGATTTTAGCCATTCTGACAGGTGTGAGGTGATATTTCATCATGGTTTTCATTTCCCTGATGATGAGTGATGTTGAGCATCTTTTCATGTGTCTCTTGACCATCTGTATGTCTTCTTTGGGGAAATGTCTGTTCATGTCTTCTGCCTATTTTTTAATTGGATTTTTTTTTTTTGGTGTTGAGTTGTATATATAATTTGGATCCTAACTTTTTATTGGATATGTCATTTGCAAATATCTTCTCCCATTCAGTAGGTTGTCTTTTAGTTTTGTTAATTGATTCCTTTATTGTGCAGAAGCTTTTTATTTTGATGAAGGCTCAATCGTTTATTTTTGCTTTTATTTCTCTTGCCTCAGGAGACGTATCTAGAAAAATGTTGCTATGGCCAATGTTAGAAATTACTGCCTGTGCTCTCTTCTAGGATTTTTATGGTTTCAGGTCTCACATTTAGTTCCTTAATCCATTTTGAGTTTATCTTTGTGTATGGTATAAGAAAGTGGTCCTGTTTCATTCTTTTGCATGTAGCTGTCCAGTTTTCCAAACATCATTTGTTGAAAAGACTGTCTTTTTCCCACTGGATATTCTTTCCTGCTTTGTCGAAGATTAACTGACCATATAATTGTGGGTTCATTTCTGGGCTCTATTCTGTTCTTTTGATCTGTGTGTCTGTTTTTGTGCCAGTACCACAGTGTTTTGATTACTACAGCTTTGTAATATATTTTGAAATCTGGGCTTGCGATACCTCTAGTTTTATTTTTCTTTTTCAAGATTGCTTTGGCTATTTGGGGTCTTTTGTGGTTACATACACATTTTAAGATTGTTCTAGTTCTGTGAAAAATATTGTTGGTATTTTGATAAGGATTGCATTAAATCTGTAGATTTCTTGGATAGTATGGATATTTTAATAATATTTGTTCTTTCCATCCATGAGCATGGGATATTTCTCCATTTGTTTGTGTTGTCTTCAATTTCTTTCATCAGTGTTTTATACTTTTCAGAGTATAAGTCTTTCACCTTTTGGTTAACTTTATTTCTAGGTATTTATTATTTTCGGTGCAATTGTAAATGGCATTGTTTTCTTAATTTCTCTAATTCTGCTACTCCATTATTACTGTATAGAAATGTAATGGATTCCTGTATATTGATTTTGTATCCTGCGACCTTATTGAATTCACTTATCAGTTCTAGTAGTTTTTTGGTGGAGTCTTTAGGGTTTTCTATATGTAGTATCATGTCATCTGCAAATAGTGCAAGTTTGACTTCTTCATTATCAATTTGAATGTCTTTTAGTCCTTTTTGTTGTCTGATTGCTGTGGACAGGACTTCCAGTACTATGTTGAATAATAATGGTAAGAGTAGACATCCTTGTCTTGTTCCTGACCTTAGAGGAAAAAGCTCTCAGCTTTTTCCCATTGAGTATGATGCTAGCTGTGGGTTTTTCATATATGGCCTTTATTATGTTGAGGTATGTTCCCTCTAAACCTTTTTGTTGAGGGTTTTTTTTTTTATCATGAATGGATGTTGTACTTTATCAAATACTTCTTCTGCATCTGTTGAAATGATCATGTGGTTTTTATTTTTTCTCTTGATGTGATGTATCATATTGATTGACTTGTGAATATTGAATCACCCTTGCACCCTGGGAATAAATCCCACTTGATTGTGGTGAGTGATTTTTTAAATGTATTGTTGGATTTTGTTTGCTAATATTTTGTCGAGGATTTTTGCATCTATGTTCAATAGATACTGAGATACTGGCCTGTAGTTTTTTTTTGTGTGTGTGTGTGTGGTATCTTTATCTGGTTTTGGTATCAGGGTAATGCTGGCCTCATTGAATGAATTTAGAAGCTTTCTTTCCTCTTCTTTTTTTTGGAATAGCTTGAGAAGAATAGGTATTAACTCTTCCTTAAATGCTTGGTAGAATTCATTTGTGAAAACATCTGATCCTGGACTTTTGTTTTTTGGGAGGTTTTTTGATTACTGATGCCATTTCATTGCTGGTAATCAGTGTGCTCAAATTTTCTATATCTTCCTGATTCAGTTTTGGGAGGTTATATGTTTCTAGGAATTTATCAATTTCTTCTAGGTTGTCCAATTTGTTGGCACATAATTTTTCATAATATTCTCTCATAATCCTTTCTATTGCGGTGGTGTGGATTGTTATTTCTCCTCTTTCATTTCTGATTTTGTTTGAGTCTTAGCTCTCTTTCTTTCTCTTTCTCTCTCTCTCTCTTTTCTTGATAGTCTGGCTAAGGTTTATTGATTTTGTTTATCTTTTCAAAAAACCAGTTCCTGGTTTTATACATCTGTTCTATTGTTTTTTTTTTATTTGTTTGTTTCTATTTCATTTATTTCTGCTCACACCATTATTATTTCCTTCCTTCTACTGGAGTTGGGTTTTCTTCTTCTTTTTCTAGTTCCTTTAAGTGTAAGGTTAGGTTGTTCATTCAAGATTTTTCTTGCTTCTTGAGGTAGGCCTGTATTGCTATAAACTTCCCTCTTAGAACAGCTTTTGCCACATCCCAAAGATTTTGGACAATTGGTTTTTTTTTTAATTTTCATTTTTTTCCATGTATTTTTAAAAAATTTAATTTAATTTTGTTATGTTATGTTAGTCACCATACAGTACATCATTAGTTTTTGATGTAGTGATCCATGATTCATTGTTTGCATATAACACCCAGTGCTCCATGCAGTATGTGCCCTCCTTAATACCCATCACCGGGCTAACCAATCTGCCCTCCTCCCTCCCCTCTAAAACCCTGTTTATTTCTCAGAGTCCATAGTCTCTCATGGTTCATCTCTCCCTCTGATTCTACGCCCCCCTTCATTTTTCCCTTCCTTCTCCTAATGTCCTCCCTGCTATTCCTTATGTTCCACAAATAAGTGAAACCATGTGATAATTGACTTTCTCTGCTTGACTTATTTCACTTAGCATAGTCTCCTCCAGTCCCATCCATGTGGATGTAAAAGTTGGGTATTCATCCTTTCTGATGGCTGAGTAATATTCCCTTGTATATATGGACCACATTGTCTTTGTCCATTTGTCTGTTGAAGGGCATCTTGGCTCTTTCCACAGTTTGGCTATTGCGGACATTGCTGCTATGAACATTGGGGTGCATATGGCCCTTCTTTTCACTACATCTGTGTCTTTGGGGTCAATACCCAGGAGTGCAATTGCTGGGTCATAAGATAGCTCTATTTTTAATTTTTTGAGGCACCTCCACAGAGTTTTCCAAAGTGGCTGTACCAACTTGCATTTCCACCAATGATGTAAGAGGGTTCCCCTTTCTCCACAACCTCTCCAACATTTGTTGTTTCTTGCCTTGTCAATTTTTGCCATTCTAACTGGTGTAAGGTGGTATCTCATTGTGGTTTTGATTTGAATTTCCCTAACGGCAAATGACGATGAACATTTTTTTCATGTGTCTGTTAGCCATTTGTATGTCTTCTTTTGAGAAGTGTCTGTTCATGTCTTCTGCCCATTTTTTGACTTACTTGTTTTTTGGGTGTTGAGTTTGAGAAGTTCTTTATAGATCTTGGAAATCAGCCCTTTGTCTGTAGTGTCATTTGCACTTATTTTCTCCCATTCTGTGGGTTGCCTCTTGGTTTTGTTGACTGTTTCCTTTGTTGTGCAGAAGTTTTTATCTTGATGAAATCCCAAAAGTTCATTTTTGCTTTTGTTTCACTTGCCTTTGGAGATGTATCTTGAAAGAAGTTGCTGTGGCCGATGTTGAAGAGGTTACTGCCTATGTTCTCCTCTAGGATTTTGATGGAGTCCTGTCTCACATTGAGGTCTTTCATCCACTTTGAGTTTATTTTTGTGTATGGTGTTAGAGAATGGTCGGGTCTCATTCTTCTGCATGTGGCTATCCAATTTTCCCAGCACCATTTATTGAAGATACTGTCTTTTTTTCCATTGCATATTTTTTCCTGCTTTGTCAAAGAATTTGACCATAGAGTTGAGGGTCCATATCTGGGCTCTCTATTCTGTTCCATTGGTCTATATGTCTGTTTTTGTGCCGGTATCACGTTGTCTTGGTGATCACTTCTTTGTAATATAGCTTGAAATCGGGCAATGTGATGCCCCCAAGCTTTGTTTTTCTTTTTCAACATTTCTTTGGCGATTTGGGGTCTTTTCTGATTCCATACAAATTTTAGGATTGTTTGTTCCAGCACTTTGAAAAATGTCATTGGAATTTTGATTGGGATGGTGTTGAAGGTATAGATTGCTCTGTCTGGGCAGCATAGACATTTTAACAATGTTTATTCTTCCAATCCATGAGCACGGAATGTTTTTCCATCTTTTTGTGTCTTCTTCAATTTCTTTCATGAGTGTTCTGTAGTTCCTAGAGTATAGATCCTTTACCTCTTTGGTTAGGTTTATTCCGAGGTATCTTATGATTTTTGGTGCTATTGTAAATGGAATCGTTTCTCTAATTTCTCTTTCTACAGTTGCATTGTTAGTGTCTAAGAAAGAGCCACTGATTGGGCGCCTGGGTGGCTCAGTTGGTTAAGCGACTGCCTTCGGCTCAGGTCATGATCCTGGAGTCCTGGGATCGAGTCCCACATCGGGCTCCCTGCTCGGCGGGGAGCCTGCTTCTCCCTCTGACCCTCTTCCCTCTCGTGCTCTCTCTCTCTCTCATTCTCTCTCTCTCTCAAATGAATAAATACAATCTTTTAAAAAAAAAAAAGAAAGCCACTGATTTCTGTGCATTGATTTTGTATCCCGCTACATTACTGAATTGCTGTAAGAGTTCTCGTAATTTGGGGGTGGAGTCTGGCTCTTTGAAAGAATTAATAAGATCAATAAACCACGGGCCAGACTTACCCAAAAGAAAAGAGAAAGGACCCAAATTAATAAAATTATGAATGAAAGGGGAGAGATCACAGCTAACACCAGGGAAATAGAAACAATTATTAGAAATTATTATCAACAACTATATGCCAATAAATTAAGCAACCTGGAAGAAATGGATGCATTCCTGGAAACCTATAAACTGCCAAGACTGAAACAGGAAGACATTGGCAACCTGAATAGGCCAATAACCAGTAACGAGATTGAAGCAGTGATCAAAAACTTAAAAAACAAGAGTCCAGGGCCGGATGTATTCCCTGGGGAATTCTACCAAACATTCAAAGAAGAAATGATACCTATTCTCCTGAAGCTGTTTCAAAAAATGGAAACAGAAGGAAAGCTTCCAGACTCATTCTATGAGGCCAGCATTACCTTAATCCCCAAACCAGGCAAAGACCCCATCAAAAAGGAGAATTTCAGACTGATATCCCTCATGAATATGGATTCCAAAATTCTCAACAAAATCCTAGCTAATAGGGTTCTACAATACATTAAAAGGATCATCCACCACGACCAAGTTGGATTTATCCCCAGGATGCAAGGGTGGTTCAGCAGTTGCCAATCAATCAATATGATAGAACACATTAATAAGAGGAGAGAGAAGAACCATATGGTCTTCTCAATTGATGCAGAAAAAGCATTTGACAAAATGCAGCATCCTTTCCTGATTAAAACTCTTCAGAGTATAGGGATAGAGGGAACATTCCTCAAGTTCATAAAATCCATCTATGAAAAACCCACAGCGAATATCATCCTCAATGGGGAAAAGCTGAGAGCCTTTCCCTTAAGATCAGGAACACGTCAAGGATGCCCCCTCTTGTCACTATTGTTCAACACAGTACTAGAAGTCTTAGCAAGAGCAATCAGACAACAAAAAGGAATAAAAAGTATACAAATTGGCAAAGAAGAAATCAAACTCCCTCTCTTCACAGATGACATGATACTTTATGTGGAAAATCCAAAAGACTCCACCCCCAAATTACTTGTTTCCACGTATTTTTTAATTTCCTGTTTGATTTCTTTGTTGACCCATTCATTTTTTAGTAGTATGCTATTTAACCTCCAATTATTTTTGCTCTTTCCAGATTTTTTCTTGTGTTTGATTTCTAGCTTCATAGCATTGTGGTCAGAAAAGATGCATGGTATGACTTTGATTTTTTAAATTTGTCTATTTGTTTTATGGCCTAATATGTGATCTATTCTGGGGAATGTTCCATGTGCACTTGAAAAGAATGTGTATTTTGCTGTTTTAGTGTGGAATGTTCTGAATATATCTGTCGGATCCATCTGGTCCAATGTGTCGTTCAAACCCACTATTTCCTTGTTGATTTTCTGTTTGGGTGATCTGTCCATTGATGTAAGTGGGGTGTCAAAGTTCCCTATTATTATTGTATTACTATTTATTACTTCCTTTATGCCTGTTAATAGCTGCTTTATTTATTTGGGTGCTCCCATGTTGGGTTCATAAATGTTTACAATTGACATATCTTCTTCCTGGATTGTTCCCTTTATGATTACATAGTGTCCTTCTTTGTATCTTGTTACAGGCTTTGTTTTAAAGCCTATTTTGGCTGCTATAAGTACTGCTACCCTGGCTTTCTTTTCATATCCATTTGCATGATAAATGCTTCTCCTCTTCACTTGCAATCTGCATGTGTTTTTAAGTCTGAAATGAATCTCTTGTAGCCAGCATATAGATGGGTCTTGCTTTTTTTTGTCCATTCCATCATCTAATGTATGTCTTTTGATTGGAGCGTTTAGTCCATTTACATTCAAAGTAATTACTGATAGATATGTATTTATTGCCATTTTGTTATTAGTTTTATGGTGGTTTTTGTAGTTCTTCTCTGTTCCTTTCTTCTCTTGGTCTTTTCTTTCATGGTTAGTTGGCTTTCTTTAGTTATATACTTAGATTCCTTTCTCTTTACTTTTTGCATATCTTATTACTAGTTTTTGATTTGTGGTTATCCTTTGTTCAATAAATGTTGAATGAATGAGTGACAAAGAGGTGGTTGGTGGCTTCAATGAGAACAACTTAAAAGGGCGAGACAGTTGAACTAAGGGTCTGTGGTCAGATCATGTGATGACTACATGAGGAATTTCAGAAAATGGGTACATTTGGGTTTTGACTACGGAAGGGGTAGCTGAAGAGGGCTGGAGTGGGGAGGGTCACTGGTGATGAGAAGACTGATGTGTGAAAAGCCCATTACTCCTTCAAAGTCTTTGTGGTCATATATGGTGACAGATGCATGCAGGTGTTCCAGTTTGTCCTTGTTTTCATCTGTTCTACACCCAGCTTTTCTTCCCAGCAGTGGCATGGGGCCTCAGACCCACCATCAGACATTTGGTTATGGACCTAAAAGAGGCATTAGCCACACAAAGGGAGCAAGTTTCCATAGACTTCATCACAAACTCTTCTGCTTTGCTGATACAGGCAGCTAAATGTACATAGCTTCTTGGATTTTCCTGTAAGCTCTGACTTGTCCACCACATCAGTGCTTCAGGGGAACTCATCGGTAACCCTTGCTCTGATCCTCTAATTCTCCCTTCTGGACCTTCACTTCTTAGCTCCTCCCACCATTTTGTGAGGTCTCATTTCCCGTAATGCCCATGCTGACTGTTGCCCTAACTGAACTGTGACTGGTGCAGTTATGGTTGGCTTCTCCTCTTGAACATTGAAGCCACCCAAGATGATGGTGTGGCATGGTCCTGTAGGTTAAGTCTCCGATGACTGAAGCACCCTGAGTAGAAGGTCATTAGATGACAGCAACCAAGAGGGATGAAGGGTGGTAGAGTCTATGGGTGGAGAAAGTAACTAAAGTGTAGGAGATTTCCCAGTGGCAGAATAAAGGCCTGAGAACAGCACTGTGGAATAAAAAGAATGCTCACCCATGTTTCACCCTTAGGTGAGAACCACCCCTCAGGATCAGGAGGTTGAGAGAACTTCCTGTTGAGACAGCCAGGCTAAACAGTGTGATTTTATAGGCTAGGAATGTCTGAATAGTGCAATGGTGAATGCTTAGCAACTAACAAGTTGTGTGAACTTGGGGAAATTTTTTGCCCTTTCTGCCTCAGTTTCTCTATCTGTTCAAAGAAATTATGATAGTACTACCACATAAGGCTGTTGAGTTGAAATTAAAGGCTGAAATTAAAAGGAATTAATACAGTTAATACTGCTAAGAACAGTACTCTCTTAAAGCAGTGCTTGACAATACATGCTTACTAAAGCGTTTTTTAAAAATTTCATTTGTCTCTTCTCAAAATTCTGAAGGGAGAGTAGGGTAGAGATTATTAACCCCAGATGAAGAATGTGATATCCAGAGAGATTAAGGAAGTTGCCGAACATTCAGTTAGGATCAGAGTTGAGACAAGTCCCCAGTTTCCTGACTTGCTGGTCAGCGCATTTTCTACCATAGCCCACTGCATTAAGGGCTTCTGAGAAGTGGTGAGAGACCAGACTAGATGATAAGCAGTGTTTCATTGGCCAGGAAGTTCTCCTTCTTATCAAATCCCACCTTGGCAGAGCCCTCAGTTACAGCAACCCTGCCTAACAGTCACTCAGACTGTTCACCACCAGCCCCTTTTCATTGTCACTGATTCCAGTTCCCTCCCCTGCTTGATCCTGAGAGTTAGCTGGTGAAGATTTAATCTGCCCTCAGTCTGACCCAGTACAGCCCACCGAGTTCCTGCTGAGCATAATGTTCAGACAAACTATTGATCTGATTAGCTCGGGCGCCTCCTGCTCTGGTCGGCCCCCTGCGGCGCTAATAGAAGGGGAGGGAGATTAAATTAGCAATGATGCTGAGATGGGGGAGCTGCTGAAATGCGTTTACAAATGGATTTTTAATATAAAAAATAAGGGCAATTGGCACTGGCAATTAGGATGTAATGAAGGCCCTTGTAGCTAGAGCTGCTGATAAGAGGGTAGTAAATTGAAGAATGAGAAACTCCCAAACCAACAGATTCTGAGAGCAAATATCTAGAGATATTCCTATAACTAGTAACTGTGGGCTTTTCTTTGCCATTGGTTGCAGTGACCAAAGTGGGGAGTAGACAAGCCTTAAGCAGAACTTTCCCAAATAATATGAGGGGGTTAGGGCAGAACGGGACCCTTTTAGCAAGTGAGAGCAGGGTTATGGGCACTTAGCAAACGATGGTGGCAAAAGCACCTGACTCACAGGCCTAGTTAGTGAAAGCTAGGAGAGAGAGCCTGGCTCAATGAGGTTGATGATAATATGGTGATAATATTCCATAGAAACCAATCTGAAAAAGTTATTACAACTGGATTCAGGAATCTGAAATGTCACCCAGCTGCAAAGCTCCGGCTGCATTTTTTTAACAACAGCATTATTGAGATATAAGTCACATACCACAAAATTCATTTTAAAGTGTACAATCCGGGGCCCCTGGGTGGCTCAGTTGGTTAAGCGACTGCCTTCGGCTCAGGTCATGATCCTGGAGTCGCGGGATCGAGTCCCACATCGGGCTCCCTGCTCAGCGGGGAGTCTGCTTCTCTCTCTGACCCTCCCCCCTCTCGTGCTCTCTCTCTCTCTCATTCTTTCTCTCAAATAAATAAATAAAATCTTAAAAAAATAAAGTGTACAATCCAATGTTTTTTTAAAGTATATTCACAGTTGTGCAACCATCACCACAATCAATTTTAGAACATGTCATCACCCCCCAAATAAACCTTGTGCTCTTTAACAGTCACCCCCCACTCTTCCCTCCCCCAAACCATTAGCAACCACTAATCTGCTTTCAGTCGCTATGGATTTGCTTATTCTGAGCATGTCATATAAATGGAATCATACAATATGTATGGATTTGTGTGTCTGGTTTCTTTCACTTAGAATGTTTTCAAGGTTTATCTGTGCTGTAGCATGTTTTAGGACTTCATTCCTTTTTTATGGCTGAATAATATTCCATTGTATAGATACACCACTTTTATTTATCCATTTGTACATTGATGGACATCTGGATTGTTTCCACTTGGGTGATATTATAAATAATTATCCTATGGATATTTATGTACATGTTTTTGTGCAAACATATGTAATTTCTTGTGGATATATATCTCAGAGTCAAATTGCTAGGTCATTTGATAACACTCCATGTTTAACTTTTAAAGGAACTTCCAAACTCTTTTCCATAGTACCCACACCATTTTCCATCCCTATCAGCAATGTACAACAGTTCCAATTTTTCACGTCCTTACCAGCACTTGTTATTTTCCATTTTTTAAAACTAGAATCATCATAGTGGGTATGAAGTGGAATCTCATTGTGCCTTTGATTGGCATTTCCCTAATGACTAATGATAGTGAGCGTGTTTTCATGTGTTTATTGGCCATCTGTATATCTTCTTTGGAGAAATGTCTCTGCAGATCCTTTGCCCAATTTTTAATTAAGTTATTTGGTTTTTTATGGTTGAGTTGTAAGAGTTCTTTATATATTTTGGATAGTAGACCCTTATCAGATCTCTGATTTGCAAATATTTTCTTCTATTCTGTGGGTCGTCTTCACTTTCTCAATTTTGTGTCCTTTGATGCACAAAACCTTTTAATTTTGATGAAGTCCAAATTACTTCTTTTTTTGGGTTTTTGGCTTATATTTTTAGTGTCATCTGACTGGCTTTCAAGGCAGTAGTTCTGATCTATCCTAGCCTATCCCCAATGATTCTGTTGCAGGTCCTTGGTCCCAAGCAAGAAATTAAAAACTTAATTTTTCAGAGAACACATTGATATGATTATAGATATTGATAATTTTTGGGAAGTTGTGAGGCTAGACCCAATTACAGTGGATAGAGGGAGGCTGTAGCAAATTGTATTTCCATGGCTCTGCAACACAAACACACTGAAATATTCCCATTAGTAACTCCAATATTCTTATTAGTAATTGAAGGTTGTAATAATACTGTGGAAGAAATGTGACCTTCACAGTGGCTGAACAATACAAAGATGGGCCATTTTCAAATGACTCTAGTATTGATGTCAATAAATGTGATTGCTCTGATGAAAGCACTAACAGCAAAACTAATATTGGTAATAACAATAACTGATATAAACACTCTGTTTCCCACCAAGACCAGTCCTAAATTGAGGACCCATACTCTGTACTTCTCTGTTTCTGCTGCGTGTCTTTGAGACTGTCATCCACTTCATCTTTACATGCTCAAACCTACTTGACTTTTTTCCTGCTTTTTAAATTAGTTTTTATTCAAGTTTCAGTTAGTTAACACACAGTGTAATATTAGTTTTGAATTTAGTGATTCAACACTTCCATACAACACCTGATGCTCATCACAACTTGTGCATTCCTTAATCCCCATCACTTATTTCAAGCTTCCCCCCACTTCCCCTCTGGTGATCATCAGTTTGTTCCCTAGTCTGTTTCATGGTTTGCTTCTCTCTCTCTTTTCCCCTATGCTCATTTGTTTTGTTTCTTAAATTCCACATATGAGTGACTTTTAAAGCCCAGCTTACCTCTGCCATGAAGCTTTCCCTGATTTCCCCCATCCTTAACCTTCAGATGTATGAGGTGAGAGGCACTAGTTAACTGCCGATGGGACAATGACTTGGAGGAGCCCAGAGCTCAGGATGAGGAGGTGGGAAGGGCCTCCAGATTGGAGAGCCAGGCTGAAGACTTAAATTCTATAGACTAGGAGTGGTCAAATAGTGCAATGGTGAAATGCTTAGCTACCAAATGCTGTCTAACTTTGGAATAATGTTTGCTTTATTTGTGCCTCAGTTTCCCTATCTGTTCAATGAGATTATGGTAGTACTTACCTCATAGGACTGTTAAGGAAATTAAATGAGTTAATACATGCAAAGGACTAAGAGCAGTAGTTTCTTAGAGCAGTGCTTGACAAGAAATATACACTCACTAAGGGTTTTATTTATTTCTAAATTTCATTTGCTTAAAATCTCAGGCTCCTGACATGAGAAGCCCAGGGGGAGGTCCCATGAGCCTCAGGTTCCACCCCATGGGGACTTCTCATCAGTGCAATCATCTGCACAGAGCAAACTGGAATATAGTAGGTAGCAGAGTCTCTTGGACCAACGCAGTGTCTTTGGTAACATTTGAACTTAAAATATGGAGCATACATTTAAAAAATTTTAAATCTACCAATAAACTATTAGAATTAATGAGCAAAGTCATTTATATATACCAGCAGCAAACACATGGAAAAAAAATTTAATGATGTCATTTACAACAGCAACAACAAAAATGAATTACACAGGATTAGTATAACAAAAGATGTGCAAGATCTCTACACTGAATACTACAGAACTTTGCTGATAAATTACAGAAGATCTAGAGAAATGGAGATATATATCATGTTCATGGATTGGAAGGATCAATATTATTAAGATGTTAATTCTCCCCAAATTGATCTACAGACCCAGTGTGATTCCAATAAAAAAAAAAATCTCAGAGGATGCGTGCCTGTGTGTGTGAATTGACAATTTGATTGTGAAATGTATATGGAAATGCAAAGGACTGAGAATAGCTAAGATAATCCTGAAGAAGAACAAAGCCAAGGGCACTTATACCACTCTAAATCAAGATTTGTAAAGCCACCGTAATTATGTCAGTGTATTATTGGCACAAGGATAGGAAAAACAACTGAGCAATGGGACAAGATAGAGTGCAGAAACAGATCCAACTTATGTCAATTGATTAAAGTCAAAGATGATACGCAGTTCAGTGGAGAAAGGATGGCCTTTTTGGTAAATGGTGCTAGCCGTCTGGATATCCACGTGGGGAAAAATGTATTTGGATCCCACCTCATACTATATGCAAAAATCGATTCTAGATGTATTAATATCCAAATGTGAAAGGTAAACCAATACATCTTATAGAAAATAAAATTAAAAAAAAAATCTTCGGGGAGCCTGGGTGGCTCAATCGGTTAGGCCTTTGGCTCAGGTCGTGATCCCAGGGTCCTGGAATTAAGTCCCACATTGGGCTCCCTGCTCAGCGGGGAGTCTGCTTCTCCCTCTGCCTCCTGCTCTGCCTGCTTCTGTTTTCTTTTTCTCTCATTCTCTGTCAAATAAATAAAATCTTAAAAAAAAAATCTTCATGACTTTGGAGTAGGTAAAGATTTCTTTTTTTTTTTTTAAAGATTTTATTTATTTATTTGAAAGAGAGAGAATGAGACAGAGCACATGAGAGGGGGGAGGGTCAGAGGGAGAAGCAGACTCCCTGCCGAGCAGGGAGCCCGATGCAGGACTCGATCCCAGGACTCCAGGATCATGACCCGAGCCGAAGGCAGTCGCTTAACCAACCGAGCCACCCAGGCGCCCTAGGTAAAGATTTCTTAACTAGGACACAAAAGGCACTAACTACAATGGGAAAAATCGACAAAATGGACTACATTAAAACTAAGAATTTTTCTTGATTAAAAGACATAATAAAGAGAAAGTGCAAGTGAAAATGCATGCCCCAGAATAAGAGATACTTGCAATACATAGATATGACAAAGAAGTCATGTCAAGAGAAATATAATGAAGGTCTACACATATGGGATGCCTGCATGGCTCAGTCATTAAGTGTCTGCCTTTTGCTCAGATCATGGTCCCAGGGTCTTGGGATCGAGCCCCACATCAGGCTCCCTGCTCGGCGGGAAGCCTGCTTCTCCCTCTCCCACTCTCCCGGCTTGTGTTCCCTTTCTTGCTGTCTCTCTCCCTCTCTGTCAAATAAATAAATTCTTAAAAAAAAGGAAGGTCTACAAATAAAGAAGATGTGATACACACACACACACACACACACACACACACACACACACACAATGGAATATTATGCAGTCATCAAAAGGAATGAGATCTTGCCATTTGCAATGATGTGGATGGAACTGGAGGGTGTTATGCTGAGCGAAATAAGTCAATCAGAGAAAGACATGTATCATATGACTTCACTGATATGAGGAATTCTTAATCTCAGGAAACAAACTGAGGGTTGCTGGAGTGGTGGGGGGTGGGAGGGATGGGGTGGCTGGGTGATGGACATTGGGGAGGGTATGTGCTATGGTGAGCGCTGTGAATTGTGCAAGACTGTTGAATCACAGACCTGTACCTCTGAAACAAATAATACATTATATGTTTAAAAAAAAAAGAAGATAGCAGGAAGGGAAGAATGAAGGGGGGGAAATTGGAGGGGGAGACGAACCATAAGAGACTGTGGACTCTGAGAAACACACTGAGGGTTCTAAAGGGGAGGGGGGTGGGGGGATGGGTTAGCCTGGTGATGGGTATTAAAGAGGGCACGTTCTGCGTGGAGCACTGGGTGTTATGCACAAACAATGAATCATGGAACAGTACATCAAAAACTAGTGATGTCATGTACGGTGATTAACGTAACAGAATAATAAAAAAAAACAACAAAAAAAACAACCCAACAGAAAACTGAGTAGAATATTTAGAGACACAGTATCAAATTGGCCAAAGAATATATGAAATGAGCTCATCTTGACTGATTATCAGAAAAATGCAAATTAAAACATCAGTGTGATACCTCCACATACCCACTACAATGACTAAAAAAAAAGACAATGTCAAGTTTTGGTGAGTATCTAGAGTAACAGGCACACTCATATGTTGGTAGGAGATTGCCTAACTCAGTCCTTTCCTAGAAACAAAATGCCTCACTCAGAATGATTGCACCCCATTTCCCAACCACTGAATGTGGGCAAACACTCTGCAGTTGTTCACAAACTATCACCCCATTACAGGAAGGCTGCCTTTTTTTTTTTAAAGATTTTATTTATTTATTCGAGAGAGAGAGAATGAGAGATAGAGAGCACGAGAGGGGGGAGGGTCAGAGGGAGAAGCAGACTCCCCGCCGAGCAGGGAGCCCGATGTGAGACTCGGTCCCGGGACTCCAGGATCATGACCTGAGCCGAAGGCCGTCGCCTAACCAACTGAGCCACCCAGGCGCCCAGGAAGGCTGCCTTTTGCTGACAGCACTCAGCAACACCTACAACATCACCCTACATCTGGAGAACACCACATCATCCAGGACACCTTCCGGGGTGCCAAGCTTGGCATCATCATCCCAGGGTCCCCAGTTCCAGGACCTGCATACCAGATGAGACATTCAAGTGGGATACTGGGCAAGTTGGTCTCACCACTCTGCACAGCTGCTTCTACTGGCCTTGCTGAAGACTCAACAATGAGTTTCTGGGCTCATTTCAAATGCAAGAAGTTGCCCTCTCCCCCCAGCTTACTTTATTCTTCTGCATTGACTCTGTTTTCTACACCTTACACCATTCTTCCCATGGACTCGGTTTTCTACTTCTGTGTTGCTCATCATAAGCCCAACTTGCTTAGAACTGGCCTTTACACCATGGCCTTATGAGCAGCCCCCATGAGCAGAGGAGGAGAGCAAGGCTTCCTAGGTAGAAGGTCCTGGTGCAAGAGGGAGCGTCCAGCACTGCCCAGGTCATGGAAGCTAGTTGGCCTACTGTGCAGCTAGCACCAAGGGGGTAACAGGCCCTTTAAACTCTCACATTGTTCAGGACCCTTACCCTTAACCTCCAGCATTTCAACCCTCAGATGACTCTATTTCCCAACTTGTTCCCAATCCACCCATCTTCTGAGTGTGCAACCCAATCCTAGGCCCACCTACAGCCTTACATTCTTCTTGGACTTAAAGCTAGGCACTACTTCTTGAGTTTTGTCCATGTTTTGAACCCATTTGTTAATGAAATCACCAAAGGATAAAATATCAAATAATAAGAGGGGAGGGCAGGATCCTAAGAAACACTAACATGTTCCCATGGGGAGAGGAAAGCATACAAAGGAGAGTAAGAAGGAGTAACCAGAGAAATAGGAGGCAAATCAGGAACATGTGGCGGCCATGTAAGCTAAGGGAATGAGTGTTTTGAGAAGAGAGTCATCAGCTTTGCCGGATGCTGCTGACAGTGAGGAAGATGAGGACTGAGATGCGTCCATTGGATTTGGCAAGGTGGAGGTCATTGATGGCCTTTGACGAGAGTGATTTTGGTGGAGCAATGAGTTTGTCAGCCCGATTGGCAAGATCTGGGGGGAGAAAGGGCGGGGCAGAAGTGGAGACAAGGAGCATAGGCTATTTGGAGAAGTTTTGCTGTAAAGGGGAGCAGAACGAAGGAGTGGTTGCTGGAGGGGCATGTGGAGTCAAGGGAAGGATCTTTTGGTAAGGGTATGAGCAATGAGGTTGTCTTTGCTGAGGAAATGGAGGCTCAGACCATCCTAGATTTCCCAGCTAGTAAGTGGCAGAACTGGTTCTGATCCCAGGCAGATGACACTAGGGACTGTGTTCCTAGCTCACCTATGACACTACATCCCAGAGAAGAGGGAGAGGGTGGGAAGACATGGAAGGAAGTGGGAAAGTGGAGGCCAGGGGATCCAGAGCCCCTGGCCTGGGGAGGGCCAGCCTGGGACAGAGATGGGGAGGACCTCTCTCTAAGTGGGCCCTGAGGGATGAAGAGGAGAGCAAGGTTCATGGGACTGTTCCCGTTTGGGGCTCTTTCTTTCTTTCTTTCTTTTTTTTTTTTTTTTGAGAAACTTAGGAAATTTCCGTATTTGCTCAGCGTGAGGAAGAGGGAGGTGGAGTGGGAACTTACAAAGACAGTGAAAGTTCAGAAAAAATTGATGTGGAACATTGGAGAAAGATGGCTGTGATCCAGGTGGCCTGGACAACCTATAGCTGAGACAAAAAATTGTTGCCTTGCTGTGTTCCTTTCAGGCTGTGTGACTGTTTCCCCAGCAGAGGGCAGCACCTGGGGACAAGGGCGTCAGAGGTTGACTCAATTCAGGGTTGAGGTTTGGTAGGGTGAATGCAGTGGGGGCCAAGGGGTCAAGCACATGAGGATTATTGATGAGAGAGTGGACCATGAGTTCAAGGGTGGCTAGGGAATGAAAAGGAATCAGAAGCTTCGTGTCAATAGTAGTAATAGTAATATTAGCAGTAATTATGATGGTGATGATTGTTATTATTTAATTTAGTGTTTAGGATGGGGCTGTCCAGCATAGGGCTCAGTTCTTTACATGCATGCATTCATTTAATTTTCACAGTAGCCCTAGAGAAGGGTACTGTTGTTTGCTCCATTTTATAGTTCAGGAAGAACCACAAAATCGAATGAACTTGAGTTCTTAAATAACTGTGTGGAAGGCCCTCGAAAAACCAGGAACACTCATGTTGGATTATTAAAATGAATTGAGCCACTGAAATATTGAGGTTTATTTGTTATGGTAGCTAATATACATTACTATAGGTTAAATGTTTGTGTCCCTCCAAATTCATATGTTGAAACCTAACCCCCAAGGTGATGGTATTAGGAGGTGGGGCCTTTAGGAATTGATTAGGTTATAAGGATGGAGCCCCCATGAATGGGATTAGTGCCCTTATGAAAGAGGCCCCAGAGGGCTCCTTTACCCTTGCCACCATGTGAGGACACAGCCGAACGGCAGCTGTCTATGGATCAGGAAGCAGGCTCTTGCCTGATCTTAGAATTCTCAGCTTCCAGATCTGTAAGAAATACATTTCTGCTATTTATAAGCTGCCCAGTCTATGATATTCTGTTATAGCGACCTAATCAAACTAAATCATACTTTAATGAAAACACTCCCTTCAGTTTGTTCAGGGTGTGGGGTGGAGGGCAGAGCTGACAGGACAGCTGTAGCTGGAAGGGTCTGCACCAGTGCTTGGAAGTGGAGAACAGAACTATGGCTGCTTGCTCCTGAGATCCTCAAGGCCCCAGGTGCCTGGTGCCTATCGGTGCATGCTCTGCTTTGGTTTGAGATATGAAGAGGATCCTTGGGGTCTTCCTTGGGGAGGATACCATAGTCTTCCCAAGTATTGGCTGGCCACTAGGGAAGGGGCACTCAGGCTTCAGGGAAGCCATTGTTGGTGTGGAACACTGTGTTATAGGTGAAGGACGTAAAGAGCCATTTCAGACCAATTTGGGTGGTGAGATAGCTAGGTGGGCCAGTTGTGTCACCTAGGAGGTATGGTGGTAGAGATGGTGGTGGTGGCAGTGTTCTGGGATTCCACTGTGTGAACACATGTGCATGCACGTGCGTGCACACACACACACACACACACACACACTCCTTGCAATGACCTTATGAGATATGTACTGTTATCACTCCTGTTTTATTGAAGAGGAAACTGAAGCACAGAAGTATTTTGCTCAGCATCACACGGCTAATCAGGGCTGGACACATGATATATGCATTGACTGATTAGTTTGAGAGAAACTATTCTCTGTAAGGTGTAGACCTATGCTTATGGTGGTACTGGATATTTAATCCAGGTCTATCTAACAGTCCTGTCTTTGGTCTGGTTAGGGACTAGGAGTAACAGGTGATAGATGCCTGTCCGTGAAGGTGAAGGCCTGCGAAGAGGACTTTCAAGAATGGGGATATGATTCAAGGGCTGCGATTGGAGGTTGAGTGAGAGGCTTCCCCTGGAAACAGAATACTTCTCTGTTGGAAGGAAGGGTGGTAGTTGGAACGTAGAGAGGGCCAGTGCCCAGGATGGAGTATGTAATCATGACAAGGACATCTGCCCATCCAAGATGGTGTTGTGACCTTGGAAAGGGGGTGTGTCTATGGTAAAGTCAGTGGTATTGTTCTGGGGTATGTGGGGTTGGCACTAGGTAGTGAAGTCCTTGGGGTTCTTCAGGTCTCCCTTTGGGCTGAATTCTTGTATCTCTAGTGGTGGCATCTTGGGAGACACCAGCACCACCGGAGGACATTGTATCAGATACAAGCTCCCCAGAGGCCCCTCAGGGCTATGTTCTGAGTATCAAAAGGCCCTGCGTGGCCCTCTATGGTGGAAAAAATATTGAGTACTTGCTTTTCCAACCAGGACTTACAGTTGGCTCTTTTGGAAGATAGTATGATGCCATCCCTCATACTTTGTCTCTTCAGGGGCTGCCCCAGGGTGGTTGGCATCTTGGCCAGACATGGTGTTCACCCTGCTACAGTGTCTCAGACATCTACCATAGTGTTCTCAGATTATTCAATTTATGGGCTATGGAGGTTACTCTGTCCCTTGAAATGATGACTTAGGTAACTGCCCAGCTCTCTGGAACAAGCTGAGCTTTGGGTTTTGTCCCACCGCTGTTGCCTCCGCCTATGGAGAAGAGAAGGGCCTCTCTCTCCTGGTGCTAGGCAGGGTCACTAGCCTCAGCCAAGCCCAGTTTCTGTGAGAAGCCAGCTCAGGGTACAGGCCCCTGAGCTCTGATCTCTAGGACTGCCTAGTGTCTGGTGTGGCTCTGAAGAGCTGGTTTCCATGACCTCATGGTGAGTTTGGTCAAGGGTGGAGGGCAACATTGCTTAGCTCCTGGAACACCATCCAGGGGAAGGGTGCAGACAGTCCCCTTCCACCGCTGGAGGCGATGTGTTTTGGGGCTAGTTGGGGTGGGAAGGGGGAACCACAATGGCAACTTTGCCTGCTCCCAGCACCCAGGCCAGGTGTCATGGGCAGGGAGGAGGAGCTCTGGCTAATACATCCCAGCTTCCTCTTAGCCAAGCCTTCCCACTTTCAACTTTACTTCACCTCAGGCTCGCCTTTATTCTGCCAACACCCTACCCTCTCTCCTGTTTGTGACCTGGTGCCAGGCTGTTTGCATCAGGGCTGCCCTAGAACCCTGCCTCCACAAAGAGGGGACCCTTACAGACAGCTCAAGTTCCAAGGACCCCACTGCCAAGCCTCCCTACACAGCCTGTGCTTCACTCCCCTGGTTGTAGGAGGTGATGAGCCAACACTCTCTGAGGCCTCCTCAGCTCCACCCTGGGATAGACAGAAGCCTCGCTCAGACTGCTTCTTCCTCAACCTCTGTTGGTGCAGTGGTGCCCCCTGGTGGTCAGCATGCCACACACCTCCACAGAACTGAGTACAGCGCTCCTGAGAGCTGTGCCCAGCAGGGCTTAAGGGCGAAAGCTCCGGTCAGGGGCTGCCCTCTTCTCCGCTTCTGTGGCGTTAGGCAGGCCACACCTCCAGACACCTGTGGCAGTCAACTCCAGGTGGGTTGCCTTATGAGCCCAGCTCTAGCTTACTGGGGGACTTGGACCTGGCTCCTCCTGCAGCCAGGCTGCTCCTCTCTTCCTGGTGCCATCTCGAGAGTAGAAGATGTAGTGGTCCTGCCCTTCCAGATGGCTCTAAGAAGTTCCTTCTGGGAACTGAGGGAGAATCTGTTCCCCACCTCTCCTAGTTGCTGGTGATTGGCTGGCAACCATTGACGTTCCATGATTTATAGGGCCTCACTCCAAGCTCTGCCTCCATCTTCACATGGCCTTTTCCTCTCCTTTCCTCTTATAAAGACAACTTGTTGTTGGATGTAGGGCTCACCCGAAACCAGGATAATTTCACCTTGAGAGCCTTAAACTAATGACATCTGTAAAGATCCTTTTTCCAAATAAGATCATGTTCACAGGCTTCTGGTGGACATAATTTTTGGGAGCCACCATTCAACACATTACCGGGCTCATGTCAGGAAGACCTCGGGAGCATACATCTATACTCCGAACCCCTCTAGCCCTTTAGGACCCAAAGGAGTTCAGTGTACAGAAAGGAGCATCTGGTGAATCTGCACACATGCGGGGTAGCTGTGTGGTTCCTGCCGATACCAGAGGGACTGGGGAACTTGATGCCAGCAGAGTGGATGTGTCACCAGGCGAGGCTTGCACTGCCGTGGTGCCAATCATTTCATCCAGCACCACCCAGATCATGGGGCCCCGACTCTGCTTCTGGGACCCGCCTGGCCCGTCAGGGGGGTGTGTGTGCCTCTCATTAACCAGAGCAAGTTATTCAGCTGATTTGTGCCTAATCTATACAATGAAGACTTCCGCCAGTGCCTGCTCTTATTATCTCCGCAGAACTATTTGGGGTGGAATCTGGTGCCTAGTGATGGTACCTTAGAAAGCTCCAAATTCTAGACCCAGATGCCCTCTGAACCAAACTCAAGTTGACACAAGGAGACATTGAAGACAAGTAATGGTTCCCTGAGATATCCGTGTCCCAATCCCCAAACCCTGTGAGGATGGTACCTTCCGTGGCAAAAGGGACTTTGCAGATGTGATTATGTTAAGGATCTTGAGCTGGGGAGTGTTCTGGATTATCCAGGTGGGCTCCACATGTAGTCACAGGGCTACTCATAAGAGGGAGGCAGGAAGGTCGGAGTTAGAGAAGGAGATATGATGATAGAAGGCAGAGGATCGTCTCCTTGAGGAGGGGCCCTTGATCCAAGATGTGCAGGTGGCTCCTAAAAGCTAGAAAAGGGAAAGAAACGAATTCTCCTCTAGAAACTTCAGAAGAAATGTAGCCCTGCTGACCCAGTTTAGACTTCTGACTCTAAAACTGTAAGAGAATAAATTTGTGTCATTTAAAGCCACGGCATTTATGGTAATTTGTTAGAAAATTAATACAAGTATCTATTGTTGTGGGTACCAGGGTCCCACAGAAGCGTGCCTCTCTTTTGCCCATTTCTGACTGAAAGCCCACAATTCAGACACTTCCTGCAATCTTTCTGCCCATGTTTCAGAGAAATACACCACTCACTAACCAGGAGGCATTTGCAATCACGAAGGCAGACGGATGTCTAGGACACCATGACCCAGTGGATGAGATCACAGACCTGACTAGTGTGCAGGGCCTGTGTATCTGCCTAGCATGTGCACTCTCCCTCAGAGTCTTAGACCCGGGCCCTTGCAAACTGAGCATTCTCCTACACCAGACCCAGGCTCCTTTCCACATTCTTCAGAAGGAAGCTACATACACCAAAGGCTTTAATGAACAATGTTGGTTTTACCAAAAATTTCACAGGGCAGATGGAAGAGGGCTTCATATCATACATCCTAGAGCATTCCATCAAAGATCAGTGTCTTCTCTCCCAGCCTTTCCACACAATGGCGGTTCCCGGTACTATAGAGGTCAAGAGGTCAAGGAACACTTACAAATATCCAATGGGTAGTTTTATCTTGCTACATATATGACCCTCAAGGGGCTATCAAATCCTCCACCATTATATCAGGGGTCAGTGCCCTATATGAAAAAACATGTGGAACGCCCCTTGGCCAGGACTCCTGGGGCTGTAGCCTGAATATAGACACCAATTCAGAGCCTCTTCACTCCCACCACCTTGAACATCTAGGAAATGCTCTGCAGGCTGGCAGTCTCTGTGATACAGAATGGCTGGGGGACCCCGTCACCATCTCTGAGAGGACAGCGAGTAGAAAACAGTCTTCCCCATGCGTCTCAGCCACGTGGAATATAATGATAATCGTGCACAAAGATGAGCCCGGATTGACATGGATTAACACACACTATCTCATTTAATCTTCACAACCACCCTGTGAGGGAGACCCCGTGACCCGCCTTGCTTGACAGACCGAAGCACACAGTAAACGGCAGAATTGGAATTTCAGCTTCACATCCGATGCCTCTCTAGCTGTGCTATTGCTTCTGAGATCCAAAGCCATCCTTCTTTGCCTGGCTGATCCTGGAAGGCTGCCCCCTTGCCAGATATGGTCGGAAGCCTTTCCAGTGCAGGGCACTGGAGTGCTGCCAGAGGACCGAAGGACTTCTTTTCCTGGGTCTGGTGTACTTTTCTTTTTCCTGCTGCCTGGGCACTGGGCTGGGGTGCAGGACACCTATTGGGGCTCCCCCTCCCTCCCCCCTGAAACAAATAATACATTATATGTTAAATAAAAAGAAGAAGATAGTAGGAAGGGTAAAATGAAGGGGGGAAATCGGAGGGGGAGACGAACCATGAGAGACTATGGACTCAGAAACAGACTGAGGGTTCTGGGGGTGGGTGGGGGATGGGTTAGCCTGGTGATGGGTATTTTTTTTTAAAGATTTTATTTATTTATTTGACAGAGAGAGACAGCGAGAGAGGGAACACAAGCAGGGGGAGTGGCAGAGGGAGAAGGAGGCTTCCCGCTGAGCAGGGAGCCTGATGTGGGGCTTGATCCCCCTGAGCCGAAGGCAGACGCTTAACGACCGAGCCGCCCAGGCGCCCCGTGGTGATGGGTATTAAAGAGGGCACGTACTGCATGGAGCACTGTGTGTTATATGCAAACAATGAATCATGGAACACTACATCAAAAACTAAATGATGTAATGTATGGTGATTAACATAATAAAATAAAATTTAAAACAATTTCACAGAGATGTAATAATAGTGACAATAATAGCTTCCATTCATTGCTCATCCACTATCTGTCAGGCATTTTACTTCCTATACAACAACTTCTCTAATCCTGGCTATAGCATTATAGGCTAGGTTCTATTATTAATCCCACTGTCTTAGTCCACTTGGGCTGCTATAACAGAATTACAGAGACGAGGTGGCTCAAACAACAGAAATTTATTTTTCACAATTCTGCAGGCCGAGAAGTCCCGTGAATTGCCATCTGGAAGCTGGACACCCAGGAAAGCCAGTGTTTATTTCAAAGAGCCAACGGTAAATATTCCAATCTGGATCTTAAGGCCTGAGAACTAGGAGCACTGAGGTCAGAAGATGGATGTCTCAACTCAGGCAGTCAGGCAGAGAGCAAATTCAAACTTCCTCCACCTTTTTGTTCTATTCAGACCCTCACCAGACTGAATGATGCCACCCACATTGGGGAGGGCCATCTGCTTTACCGAATCCACCAATTCAAATGCTAATCTCTTCTGGAAACATCCTCACAGACACACTCAGAAATTATGTTTAACCAATTCTCTGGGCATCACATGGCCTAGTCAAGTTGACCCAAGTAACCATCACATCCATTTTGCAGAAGTAATATGAAATTGTTGGTCCAATTCAATACCTGAGTTGTCTCCCAATGCTTAGAATACATGCCATCCTTCTCCATCTCTTGATATATTTTATATCTGGATGGCATTGTGATTTATTCTTTAACCTGACTTTTGGACCTGTGGTTTCCAAACTTTCAAACTGCCTGCGGCAGCCAGACAAGCCAAAAACATTAATATTTAGAAGCCTGGAAGTGGAATGCCTGGGTGGCTTTCTGTTCAGCCAAGTCATCCTCAAAAGATAGCTGTCCCAGAGGTGGGCAGTCCCAGATCAATCAGCAGTGTTCAATTTTTGGGAGCCTCAGCCCTCTTTTGCATGCCTGTTCTAATAACCACCGTGCATTGGAGGAGCTGGGCTACTGTTCTAGACTGGTTGGCATCACTACTTCCTGACCAGGAAAAGAAGCCAGCACTCAGTACAGAGCTAATGTCCTCAACCTGCCTCAGCTACCCATCACTGGAGTTCTTGAAAGTTTCTTAGATGTAGCCACAGTGGGCCCCAAGGGTTTGTGAGCTGGCCCCACATATGACATGACACCCTCAATCCCATGTACCACTTACTAATTCTGACTCTTGTTCAAAGGTGAAAGTGTCAAGAACCAGCCTGTGTGATTTGGGGTGATGATACATGAATTTCCAACTCTACACACCTAAGGGATTATGTCTCTCAGGACTTCAGGGAGCCCTTACCCTCCCCAGTCCCCACCACCATGTTGCGCACAAATGGTCCATTTAATCTCTACACTGATACCCTAGATCTTCAAGTCACAGTTGCCTTGTCCAACCATGAGCTCTCTACCTCCACACAGAGCCATACCCAGATCTCTGATATGACTCCCATTTTGTATCCTGTACTTGCGAGGATACTATTCAAGTCCCTTTTCACTCACCTGATCATCTTTCTGTAGGCTAATGTTGGTCACTTTTAGTCTTTGATGCTTTTCAATCACTCCACCAACAGATATTTATTAACTGCCTACTATGTTCCAGGTGGTGGCTGAAGTTATAATTGTGAAGTGAATATTTTTCATCTTGGAGTGTAGCCCAGCCTCTGAACCCCTTGCCATACTTAGGGAATTCCTTGCCTCTCGACTCTTGGTGGAGGAGGCAGAGACCACCTCCCGCTATAGAAGATGAAAATCTCCACACAGTTTCCTCATCGCTGGTACTCCGTCCAACACATTCCAGCTGTGAATTCAGCCTCTGTGAAATGAAAATACATGTCCCAGTATTATTTGCCGCTATGATGTGACACATGACCTAGGCTCAGTGAATCAGAGGCCCCCGTTTCGGTCTGGCATTAGTGACCTAAAGAATAAGAGCAGCCGAGAATTCTTGCTGTGATGATGGGGATTGCAGCAAGACCAAGTTTCTTGGCACAACAGTAGCAAGAATGTTAGTGCCAGTGTCCAGTCTCTGCTGCCGACCATCTGGGAGCCTAGTGCTTAGTGATGGCAGCAGCAGGTTATCAGAAGCAGCTCTGTGGTATGATCTCATTCATTGTTTCTGGCCTCATAGCTTGAGTCCAGTTCTCCAATGCCCCCAGTGACTTAAAGATTTACTGAATATCCTTTTGCTAAGTTACTTTTCTGCTTTATTAAGCAAGAGCCAGTTTCCATTGCTTTCATATAAGAACCCTGATTAATGCAGAATATAACAGCAGAAGTGGGGTGCTCAGAGTATAGAGCTAAAGGTAGAGTTGGCTGAATAGAGGAGGTGAGGTGGAGGGCAGGCAGGGAAGATGGTGACCGTTGCGATGCAATTGTAAAACATTTGGTAAAACAGTTGCCTGTTGTATCTTTGGACACACACCACCTGCACACAAGGCTGTATAGTTAGAGGAAGTGGTAAGAAAACTTACTTAAGAATTTAAGAGGGAGGTGCCTGGGTGGCTCAGTGGTGAAGCCTCTGCCTTCGGCTCAGGTCATGATCCCGGGGTCCTGGGGTTGAGCCCCACATCGGGCTCCCTGCTCCGCGGGAAGCCTGCTTCTCCCTCTCCGACTCCCCCTGCTTGTGTTCCGTCTCTCGCTGTGTCTCTCTCTGTCAAATAAATAAATAAAATCTTTAAAAAAAAAGAATTTAAGAGGGGTGCCTGGGTGGCTCAGTTGGTTAAGCGTCCGACTCTTGATTTTGGCTCAGGTCAGGATCTCGCGCCCCACCTTGTGCTGGGCATGGAGCCTGTTTAAGATTCTCTCTCTCCCTCTCCCCATGCCCCTTCCCCCCTGCCCCCCCCACTTGCACATGCATGTGCACTCTCTCTCTCTCAAAAATAAAATAAAAATAAAAGAATTTAAGAGAAAGCCTTTACTCCAGGGATATGTCAGATCCATTACAAGGTATGATCTCTCTGGAGTCTCCACCAAATGCTCCAGATGATCACTGAAGAGTCTCCACTCTTCTTGGCCAGAACTTGAACATCTCCCAGTCCTGTGTGAGCTCCGAAAACAGTTCTGCTGAAAACTTCCCAGTTGTTCTTTGCTCAGTGTAGCCCTTCTCCAGTTTCTGGAGCTCTTTCTCCACACAGTTTCCTCAGCGCTCGTACTCCGTCCAACACATTCCAGCTGTGAATTCGGCCTCTGTGAACTCTGACCTCCAGGTCTTCACCCAGGAACCTTCTTTTCTTTGCTTGGGTCCCTCTTCCCTGCTCCATGTTTTGGACATCTCATTTATTTCCTTCTCTCTAATATCGTGGTCATAAGCTGCCTCTTGTCTAATTGCCTAAAATTAGTTGTTTCATATATATTTGTCTAGATTCTAGTTGTTCATGGTAGATGACTAACTCCAGATTCTGTTTCTCCCGCATTTCCACGAGCTTTACTTTCTATGTTTTCCAAACGTTCAGAAATCATTATAAGTGAATTTTTGAACAAAATATATGAAGGAAAAGTTTATCACAAAGAAAAGTGACATGCGTGTGTGTGCGTATTTCCAGGGCTTAGGTTTGGCTGATGGGCAACGTCTGCTGTTGGGTCCACTTCTTCAGGCTTCAGACTCAGACCTTTGCCCAGGACTCCTGGAAATCCACCAATTCACCTCATGATCATCTGTATTTCCTTACTTACCAGTATGCATACTTTGGAGGGACAATGTGGCCGGAGTCAAGGAGAAGTAGCAAGCAGAATTTCATGGGGTTCCTGAGTTTGTCTGTTTCCCCCGCGCTTTAAATTCTACAGTGTTGCCATGGTCTCTTCTGGTCACTAGAGGGCGTTCCTGCACCAAGAATGACCCGCTCATCCCTTCCCCCCCCCCCGCCCCCCCCCCCAACCCCCCCCCCCCCCCCCTCCCCCCCCCCCCCCCCCCCGCGTCGTTTTTCACCAGTTCTCTGTACATGAGGCCTTGCTAGATCCTAGTTCTTTGGGGGTAGTCAGGGCTCGTGTTGTTATAGGGCCCGAGGTGGCCTGTTTCCCATCCCTGCAGCACCAGATATGTTACTTTCAAAGGCTCTCTCTTCTCTCTTATCCCCACTCTCAGAATAACTCAGCCTGGCCTCTCAGCAGACCTCCTAGCACCAGAGTGACCCTATTTTTTTCCCTTTTAGCTAGTGGCTAGTGGGGAAAGTTCTGGGTCCCTGAGTATTCCTCTTTATGCTGAGACTTTCTCAAAGGTCCATTATACAGATTTAGAAACAGAGAAATGGATTCCCCAATAATGCCGTATGCTGCAAAGTTTCTCGGGGCGGGGGGCACTCCTGAACTCTGACAAGTTTTTCTATGTAAGAGGTTAGCCCTAAATTGGACCTCTCTTGCCTGAAAAGGAGAGGTCTGGAAGAGGGTAATAAGCACGGAGACAGTAAACAGGGTTTGGGCTCCTAATTCCTGGCATATACCAGGGAATTAATAAATATTTATTAAATAAATGGAAAAAATGAGGGAGTGAATGGAGGTCAGAATAAGAAAACTAAGGG
This sequence comes from Callorhinus ursinus, assembly GCF_003265705.2. Classification (NCBI taxonomy): domain Eukaryota; kingdom Metazoa; phylum Chordata; class Mammalia; order Carnivora; family Otariidae; genus Callorhinus; species Callorhinus ursinus. The sequence goes on from NW_027397146.1 coordinate 964,235, forward strand.
GCATCCATCAAACCTTTTTTTAAAATCTCCTCTCCTTCTTTTAAAAAGCAGCTTTATTGAGCTATAACTGATATACAAAGAACTACCCATATTCAATGTACACAATTAGATGGGTTTGGACATGTGCAAACACCCATGATATCATCACCACAAGGTAATAGACATATCTAACACCTCCCAAACCGTCCTGGTATCTTTTGTTTCTTTGCTTTTTGTGATAAGAACACTTAACACGAGATCTACCTGCTTAACAAATTTTGAAGGGTATAATACCATATCGTGAGCTCTAGGCTCAATGTTGTACAGCATTATCTCTAGAACTCATTCATGTTGCATAGGTGAAACTTTTCTATTAGAACAAATAAAGACCGTAAGAGCCAGGACTTGAACCTGGTGTTCTGATTGCGGGCCTCTAGTTTTCCCAGCTCCAGTATGCAGCACAAAGCCCTTGGATATTCACGTCCCTGGGAAGTTGGTAGCAGCAGGTGTAATTGGTTTTCTTGTGATGAGTCACTGCCAGTGCTGCCTGGAAACCAGTACTTTTCCTCTGTGCAGGCCTCTCTAGCTATCCGCTCTGATTGCTTGCGCAAGAATTGCTCTTTGCCACCCATGCTGCACGCTGGGGGTGCTATTGTTTAATGAGTGGGCTTATTTGTTCAGTTATTTTCCACTTGTGCCTTTGGGGTGCCCAGATGTAGGTTGGAGGCCATTCAGATGTTTTCAGGTGTGTCTAAGCTTGGCCTCTAACCCTCTGGCCCCTGGAGCCCACCCCCTTCAAGCTTCTGCCCATAGTAATAGGCCACCGGTCTCTGGGGGACCTTCTCAGATCACTTAAAGCGTTGACTCTTAGCATTTGGGAATTATGGACTCCTGAGGATCAGAAAAGGACACATGTGCACAAAATGTGGCACACCATTCAAGGCTGCTCAGCAGTTTGTGGGCCACTGATTAAAAGCCTCTGCTTTTCTTGGACATTTATTCTCTAAGAAAATGTGAACATATAAACCATGTTAGTATCCCTTGACGCATAGGGATGACTGTGTTTTGGAGAAGCAACAAAATTTCCCCCAAGGAGTGGGATAGTATTTGGGGGTGGGAGGTAGAGGATTTTAAATACCCCAAGGGAAGTCTTCTCCCAGAGGTGCCCTCTGTCCTTTGGGGAGCTCGGACAGGCGTGACTGTGTCATTATATTCTCACCAGCACAGATGAGTCAGTCAACGTAGAAGTAACCACATAGCATTTTTTTTAACCGTATCATTATTTTTAATGTCCGGCGTTTACAATACGAGGGCCAGAGCTTTCTCCCCAACTCAAGTTTATAAATTCTCAGTTGGCTTGTGAGGCCAATAGGGATACTTCTTGTCTGATTTGGCTTCTGAGAAGACTTCATTCAGGTCCTCAGTGGTCATCTGATCAAATGGAATTATGTTCCTCATCTTCTCCAGCTCTTTTTCATATTCCTCAATCCTGGCCTTTGAGAGAGACAAGAACTCGGCACAACTTTTCACATCTTCTTTTTCTTTCTTTCTTTTTTTTTTTTAAAAGATTTTATTTATTTATTTGACAGAGAAAGACACAGCGAGAGAGGGAACACAAGCAGGGGGAGTGGGAGAAGGAGAAGCAGGCTTCCCGCCGAGCAGGGAGCCCGATGCGGGACTCGATCCCAGGACCCCGGGACCATGACCTGAGCCGAAGGCAGACGCTTAACATCTGAGCCACCCAGGCGCCCCTCACATCTTCTTTTTCTTCAGCATCCACCTGAATAGTATATTTATCCTCTGGCACAGGACCCTTCAGGGCATTAAACTTCTTCTCCAAGTCATCTACCAAACCAGCCTTCGCCACATTGGCCTTGTCGTAAGCCCAGTATCGATAGCCGGTGGTTTCTTAGGAAGAGTAGCCAACCTGGAGGTAAGTGTCTCATTCCAGGATTTCAGGGAGTTAGCAATGGCCTTCTGGTTTCGGGGTATGATCTCCCCAAAAGCTACCCAGTCAATGGTTTTTAGAGCAAGTTTTCGCGCAGCCATCTCGAGATCCTTCACCGACCCCAGCGGCCCCAACCACATAGCATTTGATGTGACTTTCAAAGTTGCTCATTCCCAAGTCAGAAAGATCTTTCAGAAAGTCTGCTCACCACCCCCACAGGGCAGTGACCAGTTTCAGGGGCTTCACCTGTTAAGATGATTTGGCTTGTTTGCAAGCCTCTTTCGGAGAGCACAAGGGACAATCTATCTCCCACTGCTCTACAATTAAAGCGAACACGGAGTTCTCATTCTTATTCAATGAGCATCTGTAATTCAAACAGCCTGAGGGAATGCCTCAGATGTAATATTGTCTCAACAAATGAAGGAAATCTTCTCTTGGAACGCCTCATCACTGCAACTTTGCTGCAGGCTCCATCTGATAAATGTAGAGAAAAACAAAGCTCACCTGTTTCTTTTTTAATTCCCCCACTTTTTTGTGCAAGTAATTAAGTAAACCCTGCTTGGCGTTTGTGTGTGCATGTGTGTGTGGTGTTTGTGCCCTTCGCCCAGCTCCAGGGAATCTCCCTAATTCCTTAGACTCTTGAGCCCTTTGCTGTCCTTGTAGTGTCCAGAAATGCAGCATCTTTATCACTTTTTAAATTTTTTTTTTATTTTACACTTCATCATTCTTTGAATCCTCACAGTGAGATACTGGGCTTTTAGAAAGTGATAATTTCATTCTGCAAAATTTGGGTGGGAACATTCCAGCTTCCAGAGGGTTCCCGCTTTCCCTGGCCCATTAAGTGGAGCCAGCCCACCTGTGTATCTCACTACAGGGAACCCCAGACTCCACAGCAATACATATGACCCAAGCCTCTATGGTACTCCAGGCCCTATGCAGGGGCAGCTACAAACCCAGGGAGGAAAGAAGCAAGGCCCCTGGCCCAGATGGGCTCCTTTCCAGGTTGGGGACAAGGAGGCCTGGAGAAAACGGTGAGGCACAGGCTGGGAGAGGAGCAGGAACAGAACACCAAAACTGAAGTCTTCTTTTTAGAAAGATGACAAATGGCTAATTTGGTTGTTCTTGCTCTATGCTGCTGGAACTGAGCCCTTGAGTGATAATAATACAGGAAGGCAGGAAGCTACTCTCTACAACATGAACCTTGTTCTTTTCCTGACCCCTGGCAAGCTGCCCTGTGTGCATATGACCCTCACTGCAAATTCCACAAGGGTTCAGGCAGTCAGGTGCATCTGAAAATAGAAGGGGCTCCATTAGCTTAATACGAAGCATGACAGGCTGCGAATCACTTCTTCTTGTCTGAAGGGAGTGCAGGTAATTTCCACTCCAACATAGATTGAGCCAGGACAGACTGCTAGCAGAGTCCTCTGGGTTCACACATCCCTGGTGTCAGCTGTGGCCAGATGCTCTCATGTGGGCCTTTGAACCACCGCTACATGGCTTGTGAAAACCAATCATAAAAGAGAGAACTCTGAGACAGTTGTCACAGTGCCATTGTAAACAACCATGAAATACATCTATGAACCAATGGTGGCGGGTATTTAGCAAAAGAAAGGAAGAACACTGCCTATTAGATCACAATATGCACAACAGTATTTAAAGTACTACTGATTAAAATCTTGAAATCTTTTATAGACTTGGCGTTGGAGTGGGTACGGGGAGACAGTCTCAACCATACACTGTTAGTGGCAAGGAAAACTGGCACTGAAGTGATGCCTGTACTAGTGAAAAGCTGGAAACAGTGTAAATCTCCATCTAGACATAAATGGTGGTGCATCCATATTTGAGAACAGTATGAATCTGTTAATGAAAATGAGGTAGCTAGCACCGTTTCAAGTGTTTTGTGTACATTAACTCATTTAATCCTCACAGTGCTTTACAAGGTCGATCCACTTTACTTACATCATTGGATGAAAAGAAACAACTTACTGAAGAGTGTGTATAGGAGGATTTCAAAGGGTTAGAAAAAGGGACTGTATCCACACTCATGCATGGACAGCGTTTACAAGGACCCCAAGAGAATGCTAGCAGTGATTCCTTCTGGGAGGGGGCAGTGTGACTGTGGGATTGGTGAGGAGGCAGGTTTTTAATCCACTCTATTAGATTCCTGTGGCTGTCATAACAAATTAACCACAAACTCAGTGGCTTAAACCAATGGGAATTTATTCTCTCACATTTCTGGAGGCCAAAAGTCTGAGATTAAGGTGCAAGCAGGGTCACTGTATCACTCCAAGCTTGGTCTTTGTCTTCATGTGGCATTGTCCCTGTGTGTCTCTGTTTTCACTTGGCCTTTCTGTAATGACACTAGGCATTGGATATAGGGCCCAACCTAATCCAGTATGACCTTATCTTAACATAATTAATTATACCTGCAAAGACCTTATTTCCAAATAAGGTCACATTCCGAGGTTTCAAGTGGCATTGAAGTGATGCTTGTACTAGTGAAAAGCTGTGAATTTTGGGGGGCCAGGGCTGCCACACTGGTTAACAAAACACCAGACTGGGTGGCTTAAACAACAGAAATTTATTTTCTCACAGTTCTGGAGGCTGGAAGTCCAAGATTAAGGTGCCAGTTGGGTTGATTTCTGAGAGGTATTTCTTCCCACTTTGTAGATGGCCCCTTCTCACTCTGTGCTCGCATTGTCTTTCCTTTGTGCGTGCACACGCGCGCGCACACACACACACACACACACACACATCTGGTCTCTTCTTATTCTTATAGGGACATCTGTCCTATCAGATCAAGGCCCCGAACTTATGACCTCATTTAACCTTAGTTAGCTCCATAAGGGTCCTCTCTCCAAATATAGTCACACTAGGGGTTAAGGCTTCAACATATGAATTTGGGAAGGTGGGGACACAATTCGGTCCATAACACTATTCAACCCAGTAGTAGTTGTGTGGTCCTGGGTAAACCACTCAACCTACCTACCTAGCTGGGGCTCAAGCACAGACTTTTCAATTAGCATGGGAAGGCCATTTGCAAGACCTTGGCTCCTGCCCTTTCCAGGTTCTTGTTTCTCTAATACCTTGTTCTGAGAAATCCCCCTTAGCGCTGCCCTCTGGTCCCCTCTTGGCAGCTTTCTCCTGTCCTCAGTTGCCTAGCACTGCCCAGACTGCATCCATTACAAAGTCAGCCGGCAGAGCCTAGGCTGCATCCTCAGAGCTTCTCAATAATCCTTGTCTTCATTACCTGCATCTGGTCTTGGGACCCTCTTGCCCACAGCTGCCTTTCCACATCTTCTCCTCCTCTGGCTACTGCCCTCTTTCTTCCTTATTCCATTGCATATCTTCTCAACAGAGTGGTCTTCACACTCTCTTTCCACTTCCTCACTGACTCCTTTATCCATAATCCTAGAAATCTAGCTTCTGTCTTCCCCTCCTTTGAATTGTTATCTGTGACCCCCTAATTGTCAGATCCAATGACATTTCCTCAGTCCCCACTACCCTCAGTATCTCAGCTTTATCTGACTCCATAGATGGCCTCTTCTGCCTAGACATTCTGTGCCCACCATTCCCGAATACACTGTAATCTCCGGTTCTGCTCTGATCTCTCTGCGTGCACCTTTCTGTTTATGTGAGAGCTCCTTCCACTCCTCCTTTCCATGTCCAACTCAAACAGGACTCCAGAAGAGGGTCCAGATAAACGGACAGGAGAATGAGGGGAATTACTCACCCCTTGGCCAGAAGAACCTAGTAGCATCCAGATCCCACAGGTAGGGCAAGGTTATGGCAGTGCATGTGCTAGCTGGAGATTCAGGAGCACCAAATGGTGGTTCTCCATCCCCTCTAAAGTCCGAACTTCTCAGTCCTCATTCAGTAGAAAACTATTGGCTGGGCTCCTGAGTGTAACACTCTAAAGAGTTATGAAAAACCTCACCATAAATCAGCCCAAACTGTCTCCTTCCCTGTGACAGGCCTTGTACCAAGGCAGGAATGCCTATCTGAATTTGGTCCTTGTCACTGTACTGAGCCTGGCGCTATGCTAAGACTGGTGAGGGACATGGCAGTAGACAAGACACACATGGTCTCTGTCTTTTTGAGCTTATATTCCATTGGAATAAAATGACATTTATTAAGACCTTTTCCAACCTGGTCCCAATCTACTTCCCTGACTTCAACTTCTGCTCTTCCTTCTACTCTTGGCTTCACTCTCTGCCCATATGTCAATCTTCCATAGTGATAAGGCACCATCTGCCTAGAGTATCTTTCTTTCTTTCCCCCTTTTCCTAACAGGTAAGCTCCTCCATCTCTCCTTCTCCCCCCTTAAGGCCTGGGCTTTCTCAGAGTATGTCAATTACTCCATCTCGAAAATATTTCAGGTGTACTGTCCACAAGTCTAGTTCTTCTACAGCACAGTGTAGGGGCAAATCTCTGATTTAAGGTGATGCTTGTCATAACTCTTCAGTCTTAGATAGAATTGCCTTAGCACAGGCAGAGGTAGCTCTTGACCTGGGACCTGTTCTTTAAGAAGTGACATGGCTGGAGGAGGGCCAGAAAAATATCTGCTAAAATGAATGGCCATGGCCGGGGTAAGGAGCCCAAAGGATCAAGAGGTTGTGCTAGACCAGAGCTGATATTCCCTCTTTTAGGCCATGCTCAAGTTCCCTGGGACCACAGAATTCCTTGCCTGAACTGCTCCTAGCTTGCTTCCAGGTATACTTTCCTTAGGGTGGACTGAACCAATAATATGCACAAAGTTAGCCCCAAAAGGAGGCCAAGAGGCAGCTGTTTGGGGGAATGTAGACAAAGTGTAGACATGCATCCACAAGCATGTAAATGAAGCCCCTTGCAGTGCTGGATGCAGTGGGAGTATGAAGAGAAGGGGAACAATCTCAAGCCAGGAGTTGGGGGGGTGACTCTCCGAGCACCAAGTTCAAACATAGCATTCTGAGGAGTCTAAAAAGTTTCAATTTGAACCTACCCTTCTGCTCATTTGGAAGGTCCAATTGTCAAGTCAGAAAGAGGGGCAAAGGGGGCACCTGGGTGGCTTAGTCAGTTAGGTGTCTGACTTCAGGTCAGGTCATGATCTCAGGGTCCTGGGACTGAGCCTTAAGTCGGACTCCCTGCTCAGCGCGGAATCTGCTTGTCTCTCTCCCTCTGACTCTCCCCTGCTCATTCTCTCTCTTTCTAATATGTAAATAAAATCTTTAAAAATAAATAAAAATAATAAAAGAAAGAGGGACAGAGTATTTAGAATCAAGAGGGCATCTGATTCACTCTCACATGCACCCTGACCCCAAGATTGTACAGACAGAAAAACTAAAGTCTATTCTTTTGAACTATGCAGTCCACTACTGTAGTCAGCAGCCACACGTGGTGATTTAAATCTTAATCTAAATTAATTAAGAATCAAATATAATTAAATATCACTTCCTCAGTTGTGCCAGTCACATTTCAGGTGTTCAAGAGTCATATGGAGCTGGTGGCTACCATATCACAGATAGAGAATATTTCCATCATCACAGTAACTTCTATTGAGCAGTGCTGAGTTTAAACCATCTGAGGGTGCTACAGACATGTCTTCTCTCAATTCTGAACAAGCATTACCAGAGATTAGTCCTTTTCTCCCATTTGAGCATAAACTTAATGTTTACTTTCCCCAAATAATCCCATCATATAAGAAAATTCAGCTAGTGAAAAATGCCAACATATTTGGGAACTTCAAATACTACCCCAGAAATAAAAACTGGAAGAAAAACCTAATTTTTTCCTCACCCTCCAAATTTCTTGGTGATTTGATTTGGAATCCCATGTAAGAGACTAAATTATAAAAGGAAAGATCCCATTAATCCTACAGAGTACTGAAGCCATATCATTCATTTGCTGGGGATTGGTTTTTCAAGATGGTCTTCTAAATATATCTCTGTGTCAAACAGGGTATCCCACTGTGATTCAAAAAGGGGAATGATGCTGTGATTCTTTTGCTAAATCTCTTCTTGACATAGCCCCAGGTAAGGTTACCAAATATCTTGATCAAAACACATGGTCCCGCACAGGATGGAGTTCTGGGAAAAAACAGTTTGTCACACATCACACACAACTAAATGAAAGCTATTAAGCATCAAAGGGCATTTATTTCTCTAAGTCAGTTTTCTTCTCCAGAATGTAGCAGTAAATATTGTTAGCTGGAACTGGTGTGGTCCTACTAAACTTTCATAGAAATTACTTAATATCATTTCCATTACTAAAATGATCTTCAAAAAATATGGAATTATAAAAACCTAGAACTGTAAGTGCTTCTAGAAATCATTAATAAATTAAAGTCCAGAGAGTAGAAGTCATTTGTTCAAACTGAATAATAGAGTCAGAAATAGAAATCAGGTCCTTTGAGGGGCCCCTGGGTGGCTCAGTCAGTTAAGCATCTGCCTTTGGCTCAGCTCACAATCCCGGGGTCCTGGGATTGAGCCCCACATCAGGCTCTCTGCTCAGCGGGGAGCCTGCTTCTCCCTCCCCTTCTCCCTGCCGCTCTGCCTGCTTGTGCTCTCTCTCTATCAAGTAAATAAATAATAATTTAAAAAAAGGAATCAGGTCCGTTGAGCCTAGGTCTAGTGTTGGTTGGAGGAGAAAAAGCCAGCAAACAAATGTCCAGAGAGGTAAGTAGAGTCAGGAGAGTACGCTGTCATGTAAGGAAAGAGAAGAGAGTGTTTCAAGAAGGACAGAGTGGTCAATTGTATCAAATAGAGTGGAGGTGTCAAGAGAGATGGCATGAAAAATACCCATTGAATTGAGCAGCATGAATGTCGTTGTTGGGTGACCCTGCCAAAGGTAGTTTTAAGAGAGTGGTGGAAGCAAAATTCAGGTTACCATGGGCTGAAGAGTGTTGCTAAAGAGGGAGAACCAAGAGCCCATGAGGATTTGGAGATGCCAAAGGACAAGAGAGAAATGCGAGATTGAAAAAAAAATGGAGGGGGGCCGAACTATCTGAAAGCCTGTACACAGTAGCTGGACTACTGCACTCCAGAATACAGGTATATATTTCTGGGGAGGAAAACTCTCTTCACAGAAAATGAAAGTGTTTGAGAACTTCCATTTCCAGGGACATGGCAGTCTAGGTTAATTGGACCAACTCATCTGCTGAAAACAAGAGAATTTAGATAAAATATATATTTTTAAAAGTCTTAAAACATAGAATATATGACTACAGAGAAAGAAATTACCAGTCTAACATCTAAAGAAACATGATAACCCAAAAAGATTAATGGAATCCTTTGCTCTGAGGGTATCTGCCGATCTAGCAAATTTGAACTTAGGGTTTGAGAGCCTCATGGGGCAAAGGGGGACAGACTAGGACTGGACCATGGTGAGAAGTCTAATAGTAAATGTTCCTCACAATAAACTGGGGACCCAAAGGACTGTAGGATAAAATAGAAGTAATTCTGCCCCTCTCCTAGGTGACTACAAAAAAAGGAAAACATCAAACACCTGATACAACTGGAGTGTCCAAAACAATACAGCAGTTAACAACATTGATGTAAGTGAACTAAATGCTTCCCTTAAAGGACCATGAATATCAGTCTGGACAAAAAAAATTCAACTAAATGCTATTTGTTTTGTTTTATTTTATTTTATTCTTACAGGATTCTTTTTTAAAGAGATTTATTTATTTATTTATTTATTTATTTATTTATTTATTTGAGAGAGAGAGAGAGAGAGAGAAGAGCAGGGGGAGGGGCAGAGGGAGACGAAGAGAGAGAATCTCAAGCAGACTCCATGCTGAGCAAGGAGCCCAATGTGGGGCTTGATCCCATAACCCTGAGATCATGACCTGAGCTGAAACCAAGAATCAGATGCTTAACTGACTGAGCCACCCGGGCATCCCAACTAAATGCTGTCTATAAGAGAAAGATACAGAAAGGTTGAAATTTTCAAAGAATAGACAAATAAATACCATGAAATTACTAACTAAAGAAAAGCCAGTGTGGCTATATTAGTATCAGACAAAAAAGACTTAAAGGCAAAAAGCATTATTAGGTATAGGGTATAATTTCATAATAATAGAAACTTCAATTGACCAAAAAGTTATAACAATGATGAACGTATATGGACTTAATAACATAGGGTCAAAAATATAAAGCAATAATTTCTAGAAGTACAAATAGAAATAGATAAGTTCACAATCATGGCAGGAGATGTTAATATGTCTCTCAGAAATTGATAAAATAAAAAGACAAAAAGTCAAATAAATAATGATACAGAAGATTAAAATAACATGGTTTAGCAACCTGATCTAAAAGGTATATACAGAACACTGCATTTAGAAGCTACAGAATACAAACTATTTTAAAGCACATAGTTACAAACACTGACTACATTTAGGGCCTTGAAGCAAGTCTCAACAAGTTTAAAAGATTGAAATCATATACAATACGTTCTTTGATCACAATGGAATTGAACTAGAAATCAGCAACAAAAGGATTTCTAGTATGTCTCTATAAGTTTGGAAATTAAGAAACAATTTTTAAATAACTATGAGTCACAAAAGATATCTTTGGGATAAAAGATATTGAGATTTTAACAATGAAAACGTTGCATATTAAAATTATGAAATGCAACTAAAGAAGTGCTTAGAGTGAAATTTATAGCCTTAAATGGATATATCAGAGAAAGAAAAAGGACTAAAATGAACAATTTGTGCATACATCTAAAAAATTAGTGAAAGAATGGTAAATTAACCCCATGGAAAGTAGAAGAGAGGAAATAATGAAGATGTGAACAGAAGTTAGTGAACTAGAAATCAAGCATACAATGGAGAGGTCAACCAACCCAAAAGTTGGTTCTTTAAAAGAACAACAACAACAACAACAAAAACTCAAGCTTTTGGTGGGTTTGATGAAGAATAAAAGAATAAAAGAAAATGCATTGATAATCATTGAAAATGATTCAGTAAGAATGAATAAAACTATATTGCTACAGTTGTGCAGAAATTAGAAAGATAAGAGGATATTATAAACAACTTTATGTCAATATGTTTGAAAATGTAGATAAAATGGATAAATTCCGAGAAAATAATTACTATCAAAATTAAATTTAGGAATATGGCAGACTAGAAAGCTCCAGGTTCTCATACCCCCATGGAAACACTAAATAAACAACTAGAAACTGACTAAAATAACTTTTTGGAGCTCTGGAAATCATTTAAAGGTCTACAGCAACCAAACATATTCCAAACCAAGAAAAAAGAAACACATTTAAAATGGTAGGAAATTTCATGGCACTTTTACTGGCCCTTTCCCTACAGCTTAGGGGAGCTGCAGCTCAGCCCCAGTGTCCTTCCATGAAAGGGAGAGAGCAGAGTGACCAAATTTGTGACTTTCTAACCTACTGCAAGCTGCTTTAGGCACTGGTCTCTATTTGCCTAACTTGGTGAATTCAACTAAACATTTAAAGAAGAATGAATACCAATACTCCTCAAACTCTTCCAGAAGTTAAGAGGATAGAACACTTAGAAACTCACTCTGTGAGGTCAACATTAACCTGATACCCAAACCAAAGACACTATTAAAAAAACTACAAACCAATGTCCCTTATGAACACTGATGTAAAAATGCTAAACAAAATACTAGCAAACCAAATTCCACAGTACATTAAAATGAGTTTACACCATGACCAAGAAGGACTTATTCATGCGATGCAAGGATGGCTCAACATATACAAATCAATCAATGTGATAACACCATAGTAAAAGGATGAAGGGGAAAAATGACATGGTTCTCTCAACTGATGCAGGAAAAACATTTGATAAAAACTCAAGACCCTTTAATGATAAAAACACTCAATGAAGTAGGAACAGAAGGAAACTACTTCAACATACAAAAGGCCATATTGGAAAGTCCACAGCTAACATTATACTCAATGGTGAAAGACTGAGAGCTTTTTCTTTTTTCTTTTTTTTATTAACATATAATGTATTATTTGTTTCAGGGGTACCTGTCTGTGATTCATCAGTCTCAGACTGAGAGCTTTTTCTTTAAGACCAAGAACAAGGCAAGAATGCTCACCTTCACCACTTCTAGTCAACAAAGTACTGGAAGTTCTAGCTAGAGCAATCAGACAAGAAAAGACACCCAAACTAGAAAGAAAGAAGCAAAGTTATCTTTGTTTGTAGATGACATGATCTTATAAGTAGAAAACCCTCAAGATTCCACAACAAAACTATTAGAACTAACCAGCAAATTCAACAAAGTTGCAAGATACAAAATCAAATGTAATTCCTGTTTAGGAGACAATAGAAGTGCCAGAACTTCTAGCTAATTGTCAGCAAGCATCTTGAAGATGTGGGGGGAGGGGGGAGGATGTGACGGGGCCTCCTTTTTGACACCCACTCCATCGGGTGCCCCTTAGATCAGAGCCTTGCAGGCCAGGCAGAAGGGGGAACCCCAGAAAATGCTTATGATTTCTGTTCCAAATGGGAGCTCAGTGGGGCCAAGTGTCTCTGGAACACAGTGATCTGCTCAGTCTAATTCTCTGGGGCTTCAAGTCCTGCAAACCGATGCCACTGGCTCAGCAAAGAAAAGCCAGAAGAGAAGCACCTGTGAGGTCCTGTAGTCTTTCTGACTTAGGTCTGCCTCATTTTCCTCCTTCTACAGGAAGTTCCAATGATTTCCTTTAGTGGCTCTATAGGCAAATGAATGGTCCTGTTAGGATGTTTCATTGCAGTTCATCCTTTTGCTTCCTTAATATTCCAGACAGCCACATCTCCTTCTCTGATCCTCCACACAGTCTTTTCTCCCAGCTTGGGAGGTGGTGCCTGCACATGACCCACAATTCCCTGCCTTTCACTCATGGACCTCCCTCTGCTTGAGATGGAAACAGAAGTAACATTAGACAGTCCTGATCTGACAACCTGGTTAAGAGGACAAAGCTATTTAAATAAAAGTAACATCTTTTCTGACTTCTTGCTGATTATATTATCAGGTAAATATAGTTAGATACAGGTCCCTTAGAGATGATCTGACTTAGAATATAGGGTACGTGAGATATACAAAATCCCTTTGGGGCACTGCTGGAAAGGACTCCCAAAAGCTAAGTCTTGCAGGGCAGCTGAAACTGAGGTTCTCAGAGAGACTTGTTATAACCTTTAAGATGCTGTTGATAGAAAACACAATGGTTTCAAATATGAGCCCAAGTCAAAACACATAAATGCAAATATCTCAAATGACAGGGGCCAGTTTGCTGTCAGATTGCTACTCACAAGGGCGATTCTACAGTGCTGTGTATCTCAGGCAAAGGGGAGGCAAGTATTTCCTTAAGGATGGGTTATGAACCTCCTGAGTAAATAGAGGATGCTGGATAAAGCAAGTAGGAAATATGCACAGGCCAATATGATGGCAAGGTGCCAGCCACAGAGCGACTGGGGTCCTCCAGGCTTGAATCAACAGTCTCTTTTCCCTTGCTGGGGAAGGCAGACCCTTTACCAACCAATGCCAAGTCCTTGTATTTGGCTCATTTTAGGATTAGCCAGAGGCTGCAACCCTCAGTCATAGGGTTGCCAGGTAAAATACAAAGGAGCCAGTTAAATTTAAATTTCCAATGAACAGTGGATAATCTGTAATATAAGTACGTCTGAATATTGCATGGAACATACTCAGATTCTACTCATATTTATTTGAAATTCAATTTTAACTGGGCATCCCATATTTTCATTTGCTAAAGCAGGCAACCCTACTCAGGTAGGCCATCAGATGAGGACGGGGGCATGGTCAGGCCTCTGGTCCCTGGGAGAGCAAAGCAGTGCAGTCCTGTTTTCAGGAAGCTGAGCAGATTGCTATCAGGCATTGGGCCAAGAACCCCATCACTACAACTGATGTAGAGGGTGGGATTGAGTCTGAAGACCAAAGCACGATGTACCAACTAGAAGAACTGTATAAAGTCCTAGCAGGACCACACCCTCAGGAGCAGACTGGGCACTGTCACTGACTGCCGCATCTAGAATTCCTTAAATTGCCAGCGACTAGTTGTAGGATCAGGTTAAAAGTAGGGTTTCCCTAAGAGGGATCCCTGGGCCACTTGCATCAGAATCACCTGGGCTTTTGGAAAACACGCAGATTCCAAGGCCCTACTCTAGATCTACTGACTCGGAATCTCTAGGGTCAGGCGTAGAAAGCTGTGTTTTCTCTAAGCAGTCCTGGTGGCTCTGACATGCAGTAAAATTGATAGCCAGTGCCCTTGAGTCAGTAACAATGTGCGCAAATAATCAGGCATGATGGTTAAGGCACAAACTCTGGAGCCAGACCGCCCAAGGAGACTTCTGGCTTTACCATTCATTATTTGTGCAATCTGGGGCAAGTGATATAGCTTCTCTGGGCCTCAGTTTATCTATCCATCGGTGAAACAGGGATGGTAATTGAGCCTATGTCATAGGGCTATTGTCAGGATTAAATGAGAATATATGGACAAAGCCCTGAGAGCAATGTCTGGCATCTAGGAAGCACACATACATGTTAGCCATTGTTGGGGGTTGAGGGGACCCACTGGGGACAAAGACATGTCCTATGTCTTGCAATAGAGTGGGCTGGAGCAGAGCGCCCAGGGCAAGGAGTTTGTGGCACCAGAAGTCATGACGATGATTAATAAGAGGGACAGTTTTTAAATGCGTGGGTGATCATGCTTGGCTGGAAAAAGAAGCTAGGAAAATGGATATTGTTCATTAAGCTCTAATTAGCAGGTAAATTGTACAAGAGGAAGGGAGTCCAAGTGTTACTACAAGTAATTAATGTGCTTCTTCTCTCCCTGGTAACCCTTTGATTTGAACCGTCTAACCTGTAGTCTTTATCAGGCACTAAGATCCTGGAAATACAGGCTGCTAATTATTTTGGCGAGCCCCTGATTGCACTAAAGGAAATAGATGTGTCCTATTCTCCCTTATGACTCAAGCACAGGGAAAAGACAAAGTGGTTCTAGCCATGATGAATTATGCCCAGGAGATTTGGAGAAGACAATCATTCTCTGTGTTCATTTAACAAATGTGAACAGTGTCTCCACATCAGGTAAGCAAATGTGACCAGACATAGTCTGTTTAGGAAAACGACCCACTTGGTTGATGCTCCCAGTCTCAGTGTCTTGATTGCTGCCTAAACCCTTGCTCAGTTCTTCTGAGGCTACAGTCTTGCCCTTGGAGTCCTGGCCCCCCACCCTCGACCTGGAACTAGACCTTCCTTAGCCTGGGCTGGCACCACGCTGTGCTGAGAAAGGCAGCTTCCCCAGCCACCTGTGGACTTCTGAGCTGTCTTAGACCAGCCATCCTCCATGCTTCCATTCTGACTGATGTCAAGAAATGTGAGTGTTCCTTCTTGTGGGAACTATACAGACTGTGTCAGAGAAGCATGTTGGGGGCCTGTGAAAAGACAAGTTGCTATGTTCCTTTCCATCTGACACACTGTCACATGTCATGATGCCTGGGATGCTGAGGAGTGTCCTTCGGGTGGCTTCTGACAGGAAGTAGAGCTTAGAGGCAAGAGGCCTTGGAGCATGAGGAGCTGAGGGCAGAGTCTCTGATGTCTCGGAAAGCCTCTGTCCTCTATGGAAGTGTAACAAAGAGAGTTTAGACAGAGCATTAGACACTTTCAGAATAATAATAATAATAATACAAGTGGTTGTTGAGTGTTTACTCTGTTCTGAATAGTGTTCTAAGTGTTTGCATGTATCATCACATTCAACTCTCCCATCAACCCTCTGAAAAGGCACTATGAGTATCTGGGCTCAAGCTTGTTTTTTTAAAATTTAATTTAATTTTATTTAAATTCAATTAATTAATATATAGCATATTATTAGTTTCAGAGGTAGAGTTCAGTGATTCATCAGTTGTGGGCTCAAGCTTGTTTATATTTTCAAGAACTGAACCAAATGCAGCCTCCATCCAGAGGAGCATTGGCCAAAGAAGTCTGGGGTGCTTGAGAAATTCCTTGGCTGTCCAGCCCTCCCTGGGGGTGGAGAAGATGTGAGCTGGCACTAAGAAGCCCTCTGCTTGGCTCTCTTGGGCCAGGGGCTGCTTGGGGCTAAAAGAGAACCCAAAATTTTCACAGTAGCATTACTCATAATAGCCCTAAAGTGGAAAGGTCTATTGATGGATAGATGGATAAACAAAACGTGGTTTATCCATACGATGGAATACTATATGGCCATAAAAGGAAAACGGGCACTCATACACACTACAACACGGGTAAACCTTGAAGACATGCTAAGGGAAAGAAGCCAGACGCAAAAGGCCACATATTATATGTGTCCCTTTATGTGGAATGTCCAGAATGGACCAATCCATAGAGACACAAATCAGATAAGTGGCTTCCTGAAGCTGGGGGGTTGGAGGGAAACGGGGAGTAGCTGCTAAGGGGTGCAGGGTTTCTTTTGGGTTGAAGGAAATGTTCTGAAATTAGATAGTGGTGATAGTTGCAGGACTTTGTGAATGTACAGAAAACCACTGAATTGTGCACTTTAAAAGGGGAACTATGGTATGTGACTATATCTCAATAAAAACAATCAAATGAAAGAAACAGAACAACAAGAACAATAAAAGAGAACACAGAATCCACCCTATCAAGTGCCAGAGCAAAACACTATCTTATGAAGCTGGGCTGTGGGAGAAAGCCTCAGGGCTGAGAGGATATTGGGCTCCTCCACCAGCCTTGGCATGACCTTGGGCAAGTCCTTTCATCTCTCTGAGCCTGTTTCCCCATCTCTTAAGTGACATTGTTGTGAGAAAATATATCCCTGATGGGATACTGAAAACCATAAAATGCTTATTTAAAATGACAGTGCATTAATTACAGGCAAAGTATTAGTGTCCTTGCATGTGCAGAAAATTTGCCCATTTCTGAACAGAAACTGCTTACTCGCTCTCCCTCACCTGATTCCAGGCCGGCCCCAATCTTCAAAACATGAGGGAAAAAGCTTTTACTATCTACCTTCCACACAGAATGCCCCTTGGCATCGCTTCTGCCTGGGATGTGGCAAGCTTTCAGTGCTGGGGGTCCTCTGGGAGGCCAGGTAGTCTCCTTCATTTCATAATAAGTGACCTGGGGGAAGGGACCATGCTGGCCCTGGCTGAGCTCCAGGAGGGCAAGCTCTCTGCACAATTCCCTGTCCACTATTCATCACTTTATTCTCCTTCCCAATCTCTGTATGGGTTTCCAAGGTTTTCCTGGGACCACAAGGGAATGTCCTAGGTGTCCTCTGTTTTGATTCTCTATCTTATAGCTTTCAAATCCCAAATAAAGTGTTTTTCTCCACCCCCAGTTATTAGGGCTTCCTAGCAGACCTTTTAGAAAAACACTCAAAAATCCTTTGGAAGCTTAAATAAACTGTAGACACTACAACTCTACCCAGAGTAGAGAGCTTCCCCCTTAACGACTTATTGCACATGAGTCTTGTCCTACCCTTGCAAACTCTGACCGGTTTTCTTCCTCATATGTATCCCCATAACAGATTCAACATCCGTTTTTCCTAGGACTGGGAAATGTTCAGAATCTTTATTAAGATCGTTCATAAAAATAACAAGATTAATTTAACCAGATGCTGAATGCCTTCCATCATTAAAATAGATAACCTCTCCCACTTGTCCAGTAACTGAAAAATCCAAGTCCTAGGAGGTCATGGTCAAGCAGTGTCCAAACTGGGGCTGGGGCCAGGGATCAGCTGGGGCCAGGGATCAGCTCACCCTCTCTCCTGCTTACTCCTCAGTCCCAGGCGAGCCCAGGCCACAGCCTCCGAGAATTCTCACTACCCCTGACCTCCACCAGCTCTGGGGCCACCTCATCTCACAAGTACAGTGCACTAGAATATAACGGTGCCTGAAAACAGTTTGCCGACTCTCTTTACAGGATTGTTGCGGGAATCTGGGGTGCAGGGGAGATGCCGGTGTGCTCAGTCGCTAGATGCATGTTTCCTTTTTCATTCAAATTTTTGTTTACTTGAATTAAAAACGGCTCCCTGCCATAAGTAAAAAGATCCAAACCCTCAGGGAATCAGCGTGAGCAGCCTGATGTGAACGAACTATTCCACGATGTGGACGGGCTTTCGGCCGCTAGCCTCTTTCCAGGGCTCACCTTCGTCTGGGGAGGAGAGCAGAGCTGGCTCTCGGGCTGCGTTTATGGAGAAATCCTGGCTACGTCCAGCCGGGAGAGCGCGCTGCCCGGGTTCCAGCCAGCGAGGAGCAGTGAGATAATGAACGTGAAAAGGCTCCAGGCGGGAAATTGTTATTCTTGCGGATTGCCTTCTCAGTAGCGAGCACAGGGAGGGGGGTGGGATTCATCTTCAAACAAGGGGACACGTTCCTACTTTGGGCTTTCCAGCTAGAGAAAGTGCGTGCAATCTTGTTTTCAGCCATGTCTGTCTTTCCGTTAAACGTCCCTGAAACGTTGAGGTCCCTCGCGGAATCCACCCCTAGCCCCCCCCCCCCCCGTGTCCTACCGTCTCCCCGCGGGGCAGGAGGGCTGCTGTGTCCAGACGGTGGCGCTCCCAGACAGTGCAACCCCCTCTCCCCCACTGCAACAAGAAGGCTAGACTGGGACAAGTTTCAAAGTGTTTGCTGGTATTTTCTGGGAGGCTTCTCAACAAGAGCCATAACTTTGAGTAGCGGGCAGAATCCATTCTCATGACCAAGATTGTAGAGGGAGCGAGTACAGAATCTCGCCCCTTTAGTTTAGCCCCAGCCATTCGGATTTCCCGCGCTTCGCTAGCCTGGGCGCACCAAAGAAAACCGTGACGCCTCCGAAGGGAGATTTACCGGGCTAGGGGCGGCCCGACCGAATGAGGTGGAAATGAGACCCCTGGCCGCAGATGGACCGAGATGAGTTGTACGCCTTGGGCGGAGGCGCTGGTCTGCCGCTGTCTTCTTGGCTGCACAGCCCGGCACCTCCGCGCCCGTCCCGCTGCTGCAGCGCAGCTCCCCGAGGCTGCTCGACAACCCCGTTCTACCCTGTAGAGCGTGCGGAGCACCTCCAGAGGGGACAAGAGCCAAAACCGTCGCCCAGGGTTTCTTAGAGGAGCGGCGGCCCAAGAGAAGGGTTTCCTCGCCCCCTTTACTTTTCCCCAAAGCAATCTCTGAGCTCCCGCAGCCACGGTGCTCGGCAGCGAGGAAGGGGATCAGCTCCCGCTCTCGCTTGCCCCAAAGTTTGGAACGAATAGCCACCAGCTACCTCCTCTCGCACCCAGAGTGCAGACTCACTCCCAGGTCCCAGAGCCGGGTGCAGGGGACATCTCCTTCCGGAGAGCATTAAGTCCGGGATCGACTGAGCGGTCACTCGCTGCTGCCGCTAAGGGAGACAACCGGCTTCTGGCAGGCAGTGGAGGAGAGATAAGTTCCCTGGAGACTGGTCACCCAGACTGAGGATGGAAGCTCTGGGCAGCTGTCCCCTGTTCCCCCCTCGAGGTGCAAAAGGCTCTGAAAGGGCAAGAGCTCCTGGAGTGGAATGAATCTTTCAAGGAGAGCGTAGGGGTGCATATCTAAGGTTCAAGGGCCACTGGCTCCCCTGCACACTCTGCTGGGGGCTACAGACTGGCGTGGGTTGGAACTGGACCCCATGCCCCTGCCCTGCATTTTACATCCCTTTGCTGGGTGTTTGCATTGCGAGGGGAGGGAGGAGAACTTGCTAGAAACAGATGCGCAGTGGCCGGGGGGGCGGGGAGGTGGACTCCGAGCTTGTCACGACGCAAGGTACCTAGGGGATGGGGAGGAGCGGCTAGAGGGGAAGCACAAACAAGGCAGTCGGAAGCAAGACGACACCTCGATGTGGATTTGTCCAAAAAGAGTTGGAGACCAAAGCGGGGGTGTTCAGGGAGCTCTGATTGGTCGGGGGGAGGGACTTGGGGTGGGGCTAGCCACCTCTTGAGGCTTTAAAAGCTCATCGGAGAGGGGCGGGACGCTGTCATTCGCTCTCTGATTCTCGGAGGGGAAGCAGCTTTCCAGAAGCTCCAGGCTCCTGGTGACAGAGCAGGTGTTCGCTGTCCGGACCGGCCGGGAGATCCTGAGGGTCTCCAAGCAGCAACATGGGGCCCACCCTGGCAGTTCCCACCCCATACGGCTGCATTGGCTGTAAGCTGCCGCAGCCAGACTACCCACCAGCTCTAATCATCTTTATGTTCTGCGCAATGGTTATCACCATCGTCGTCGACCTGATCGGCAACTCCATGGTCATCTTAGCTGTGACAAAGAACAAGAAGCTTCGAAATTCTGGTAAGCCACCCTTCCTTCTTCCTACCCAGCATTCAGCCACTCGCTACCCCTAGGGCATTAGTTCGGGCGCCCGAAATAGGGAGCCCTTGGATAGTGCCCTCACACTGAACGTCCCTACTCCCAAATGTCTTGCGAACCTGGGCGGTGATGTTATGCGGGAGCCCCATTAATTTCGAGCTTCTCAAGGCTGAGGGAGCTCAGGAAATGGGCTTTTGGCGTCCAAGTGCAAAGCCCGGGTTCCCGCGGAGCGCGGCAAACCGCCGAGCCCTGCCCCGTCGGAGACCTGATGCAGAGGGAGTCGGCACCCGAGCAGAGAGTGCGGCCACCGTCTGGGGACAGCACGCCGAGCCAGACGCCGCAGAGGTGGCCGCGCCGAGGCGGTGCGGGTCGAATTGATGCGGAGGGAGCCGCGGGGTTGAGGAAAGTTAAGTTCGCGGCGGCTGCGGCGGCTGCGGCGGCGCTTACAGGAGCGCAACGCAGCGGCCGCGCCCAAAGCCAGCTGAGCCCCCGCTGCCGCGGCCCTGGGGCTCCCGGGCAGCGGAGCACAGACCCTAGCTCCTGAGTGTGGAGCAGGGTGGTCTGAGTCCCCCGGAGCCGCGGTCCGTCCGCCCGTCCCAGGGCGCACGGCGGAGAGAGCAGAGCCGTGGTCTGGGCGCAGCAGGCGGTGGCAGCGACGGCAGCGGCGGCGGAGATCGCGAAGTCCGTAAGCAGGGTGTTGGGGTCTCAGGGCGGGGCGGAGGAGAGGCCCCGGAACTTGGCGTCTGGCGGGGCTGGGGGTAGAAGACCGAAGAACCGGGCGAGGATGGCGGGAGGGTCGCGGGAGAGCGCAGAGGGGGCGGCGGGAGACGCAGAGAGACTGCAAAGCGCAGGGAGCTGGGAAGGGGTGGTGAGGCGAGCGAGAATCCCCTCGCTACCGGCCAGTGCCCAGGGGAGGGGCCAGCTGCGATCCCGGCTGGGGGAGGCGCGGGAGGCGGCCGGGAGCCGGGACCTGTGCCGGGGGTGGGGGTGGCAGACCCTGCAAGGCGGTAAGCCCCTTTTGCAGGTTGGGCGGGAGAGGGTCGAGAAGGGGAGGGGAGGGGCAAAGGGGCCCGAATTCCGCGCTCGGGTCCCAGGAGGGAGGGGGCGGCGCCCGGGATCTCTGCTGCTGGGATCTCGGCTGGCTGAGGCCAGGGGGCAGAGGGGGGCGGGGGGCGGGGTGAGAGGATCGGGGACCCGCAGGACCTGGCGGGCGGGGCTCGGGGGAGAGGAGGCAGCCGGTCTCTGGGGGATTACTTTGCGGGGATGAGGAATCGCAACTACCATACAAGTTTCAAAATGCCCTGACGGGCACACAGTCATTAAAACTTTCCTTTTAAACTCTGGTGGGCGTGTCTGATTTCCTTTTGGTCCCTTGGAGACTTGGGGCCGCACGCTCGGACCTCACCTTCGCTCCAGCAGTGCGGTCCCAAGGAACCACGGAGCCCCGGGGACCACCTGCGAAGCCCATTTTCTTTCTTTTCTTCTTCCCTTTCCTTTTTTTCCTTCTCCTTTCTTTCTTCCTATAATTCAAATAAAGGTTTTTACGGTTGTTGTGGTTTTGTTTTTAAGGTTTTTCCCTCTGTCTTTTCCACTTTTCTTCTCCCAATTCATTTCTTTGAGAGAAAACCCTAGAAAGAACCCCTGGGTAGAAAGCGCTGAGGCCGCGCCTTGGCAGCGCTGGCAGGAAGGCAGAGGGAACCATTCCTTTGCCCTTTTAAAAAGTGCTCATTTTCTCCTAGTTCAAGATGAAGTGCAATATTTTGCCAAACCAAGGCTAATTAACAACGAGGTGTTTCCAAAAAAGAGAGAGAGAGAGAGAGAGAGAGAGAGAGAGAGAGAGAGAGAGAGAGACGGCTCTACGCCTGCATTTGGCCTCTTCCTCCTTTTTTTGGAAAGGTTTTGCAAAAAAACGTTCCTCCCGCTGCCCTACAAAACGGGAGTGGGGGCGGACGCTCCCTCTTCACTTTCCTGTTTAGCCACAGGCTCCAGTAAGCTTTAGCGCAGCGCCAGGGGCTCCTACACAGGGAGCTGAACGTGCGGGTGCGCGACTCTGCGCTGGACCCGCAGGAAGCAGGCACTTCTGCTAATCCTTGCAGGCATTTTCCTGCTTGTTTTTCTCCCTACGCACTGTTTTTGGTTTCAGACTAAACTTTACAGGGTCTCCCCCCTTCTCCTCAGTTTTCATTCTTAGCCTACCTCGGAAATGGTAAGTACTTACTTGGGCTTTTCTTAAGAAGACGACGGCCTCTAGTGCCCTTCCTCAGACTGTTCTCTTAAACGTGTTTTCGCTGTGAAAGCAATGCCGGCCTAGAGAAGGCAGAAGGCTCATTCATTTTTTCGGGGTGTGTGTGTGTGGGGGGGTGGTTGAGGCTTCCTGACATTCCTTCAATCTCTTCCCTTCCCCCCACACCTCCAGCCTACTTCCTACCCACAGCTTTATCAAGCTTGCCTCCACGCCCCTCCCCCTTGTCTCCCTATCCCCCTGTAGGGAAAAAAGTTCGCATTTTGTTTTTGTTTAAAATGGTGACAGCGTGTCCGTGCGTGAGTATGAAGGGCTCCGCAAAGGGCTTATGTGCTTACGGCTTTCTGACAGAAATTCGCTTTTTTCTCAAAGCAGACATGACATTGTTTGAAAGGAAAAAGTTGCACAAAGGACAGGTCCCCCAAACCTGGTTGTGCATCAGAATAGTGCTTGTATATGAAAATAAAAACACAAGAATATTTCTTTAAAAGAATTCTAGAATTCTAAATTGTCACCACTTCAGCTGGTCTTTTCCTCCAGTTTAAATTTATAGATTTCCATACTTAACCATTTATTTTTCTCTGTTTTCCCCCCTCTCCCTTCCTTGATATGTTTTTCAGGCAACATCTTCGTTGTTAGCCTCTCTGTGGCGGACATGTTGGTAGCCGTCTACCCCTACCCTCTGATGCTGCATGCCATGGCCATTGGGGGCTGGGATCTGAGCCAGTTGCAGTGCCAGATGGTTGGATTCATCACAGGGCTGAGTGTGGTCGGTTCTATCTTCAACATCGTGGCAATTGCCATCAACCGTTACTGCTACATCTGTCACAGCCTCCAGTACGAGCGGATCTTCAGTGTGCGCAATACCTGCATTTACCTGGTCATCACCTGGATCATGACCATCCTGGCTGTCCTGCCCAACATGTACATTGGCACAATCGAGTATGATCCTCGCACCTACACCTGCATCTTCAACTACCTGAACAACCCTGTCTTTGCTGTGACCATCGTCTGCATCCACTTCGTCCTCCCTCTGCTCATCGTGGGTTTCTGCTACGTGAGGATCTGGACCAAAGTGCTGGCAGCCCGTGACCCCGCTGGGCAGAATCCTGACAACCAGCTTGCTGAGGTTCGCAATTTTCTAACCATGTTTGTGATCTTCCTCCTCTTTGCAGTGTGCTGGTGCCCTATCAACGTGCTCACTGTCTTGGTGGCTGTCAGTCCGAAGGAGATGGCAGGCAAGATCCCCAACTGGCTTTATCTTGCAGCCTACTTCATAGCCTACTTCAACAGCTGCCTCAACGCTGTGATCTACGGTCTCCTCAATGAGAATTTCCGAAGAGAATACTGGACCATCTTCCATGCTATGCGGCACCCTATCCTGTTCCTCTCTGGCCTCATCACTGATGTTCGTGAGACTCGGGAGGCCCGTGCCCTGGCCCGTGCCCGTGCCCGCGCCCGAGACCAAGCCCGTGAACCACCCCATGAACAAGATTGTGCCCGTGCCAGTCCTGCTGTGGAGGAAATGCCGATGAATGCCCGGAATGTTCCACTACCTGGTGATGCTGCAGCTGGCCAACCTGAGCGTGCCTCTGGCCATCCCAAACCGGCCTCTGGCCACTCTAGGTCTGCCTCTGCCTACCGAAAGTCGGCCTCTGGCCACCATAAGTCTGTCTTTAGCCACTCCAAGCCTGCTTCTGGCCACTCCAAGTCTGCCTCTGGTCACCCCAAGTCTGCCACTGTCTATCCTAAGCCTGCCTCTGTCCACTTCAAGGCCGACTCTGTCCATTTCAAGCCTGCCTCTGTCCATTTCAAGGCGGACTCTGTCCATTTCAAGTCTGCCTCCAGCCACCCTAAACCTGTCACTGGCCACCACGTTCCTGCTGGCATCCACTCCAAGGCTGCCTGCAGCCCTGCCACCAGCCACCCTAAACCCACAGCTGGCTACATCAAGCCTGCAACCACCCACCCTGAGCCCACCACTGGTGATAATACTGAGCCTGCTGCCACCAGCCAACCCCAGCCAGTGATTGCCAGCCACCCTGAGCCTGCCGCCGCGGGCCACCCTGAGCTCTCTGCCTCCTGTCACCCTGAGACCACTGCTACCGGCCCCTTTGAGTGTGATGTCACTGACCTCCCTGAGCCTGTCTGCAGCCCTGCCAGTGGGTCCCCCGAGTCTGCTGCCAGCCTACTGGAGCTTGCCGCCGCCGCCAACCTTCCTGACCCCACTGTGACTGCCACTACCACCAATGATTACCATAAGATTGTGGTTATTGATGTTGAAGCTGATTCTGATGAAATGGCTGTGTGAAAAATGCTCTTAGGGGTGGCCAAGTAAGTAGTGGTCCACTTTCAAGTTTGTCTAGCATATGTAATTCAAAGTGAGATAACTTACTGCACCTACACACAGACACGCAGAAATGGACTTACACACATGGTGTAAGCTACATCCACCTTGTAGGCATACTCCTTCTTTACATAACATACTCTGAAAAAGTGTGTGTGTGTGTGTGTGTGTGTGTGAGAGTATTTTAGAGACCAGATTTCCCCCAAGTGTGACATCTGTTGTTCTGAGCCTCCCTTTCTTCCTATAGTTGACCTTGAGCCAACAGTGACCCCTGAAATTTTCGACTTCGATTTTTCCTCACTCCCGTTGTCCCCCTTTCTCCCCTCTCCTAATTTCCTTCTCCTTTTTCCTGCTTTCTTCTCTCATCCCCCCAGGGGTGGGGGAGGAGTGCTTCTGTAAGTAAATGTGACTGCAAAGCTTTATGTTTTTAAGTGTGTAACTCTATATTGTACTTTTAATGGCAGTCAGAAAGGCAGTTTTGATAAAGCGCAAGTACTTGAAATAGTTTCTTTTCTAAATTTCAGCAACAAGATATGACCCATATCTGAAGAACACAATTTGATGAGCTCTTATTAAAGTAAATTTTTATGCCTATGAGTTTAAATGGCAAAAGGGAAGGTATGGCCAAACCGAATTATTTCTAATTTATGAAAGTTCAAACATTGGTGATTTTTATAGTCAAACATGAATGCAAATGATGAGATGTTTTTACCTTGTTTGTAGTTACTTACCTTTTTAAGCATTTGCTAGATTTTTCTTTCGTTTAGTTCCAGAGAAACAAATCCATTCATAAACTAGTTTCTTCTCCTAAAAATCCAAATTTGTGGTCGCTAAGATCAATTACAGTCATGTGTTTAATATTATAATTCATACCTACTCTTTACCTCAGAGATTTTTTTTTAGACAGCCTGATGTTTCTACATAATCAATTTTTACATTTTTCTTTTTCATTCAGAAGGGAATTCAAGGTAATAGCTGAAGCCTTTCTCTTCTGCCTTGTCCCTCAGCCTCCCAGCTGTGGAGGGAAGCAGGAGGAAAAGATGCCACACCAGCCAATCCCACTACCTTTGGCTGAGGTTCTGTGATCCACACCATTAAGTTGTACACGTCTTGTATCAGCACACCCAGGAAATGACTTGTCTAGAATTCAAGAAAAAATTGTTTAATAAAAATTTCAACTCTTGATTCAAACCAACACATAAAGCAAAGTTTACTGTATAAAAGCTTGTAAGGATAAGTGGAAATGTATTATACTGCCTTAATTTGATTCTGTATTTGTGGTAGCAATTAAATAAAAGTGCTTTTGTGGCTTTGGTGTGTGATTTGTTCATAAATTCACTTCCTCCACCAGATTCCTTGTGGGGAGGGTTAGGAAGTGGGTGGAAAAGCATTGACCTTGGGGGATCAGAAGGCTTGGATACAAGTTTTATCCTTTCTATGAGCTTGCTATACTCCACGGCAAGTCAAATGACTACTCTTACCCCAGTTTCTTGGCTCAGCAAACTGTGGCCAGGTCCGGGTGCGGTGGGGGTGGAGGAGGGGCTCCCTGGGTTTGGCGTGTGTGGTAACAACGGATGACCTGACCTGCCTGCTCTTAGACTTCTGGACCTTGCCTGCTATGGCTTCTGAAAACAGATCCCTTTTTTACCCCCGTGGAAGGCATGAAGCCAGACCCCAATAATGTCACAACCCCAGAGGCTGCTGGGACCAAGAAACAGAGCTCATGAGCCCATGAGGGGAGGCGCAGGAGGACAAGGGGTTTCCTTTCTGGCTGGAAGATGGTGGCAAGGTCCCCTGACCTCAGGAACACGGTCTCAAAAGAATCTCTAATGACGAGGAAATGCCCCAAATAAAGTGCTCCGTAAAAATAAAAGTGGATTCAAGATAATATACAGTAGGATATCAATTTTGTTAAGAAAATATGTATACTTAACCATGTGCATATACATGGACACAGAGTTATAGACACATGTAGTTGTTCTATCCCGGTTTAGCCAGACTATGAATATAAACTGAGGTCATCTTAAATTTTCATGCCCAAATTACTGTGGTTTGAGCCCCACCAGAATGACTGCTGGACCTTAGGCTGACTCCCTGTGCAAAATCTTTGCCAAATATTCCTGGACACACCAAAAGGCTATTTTCTTGTGTGCTCACAAACTGGTCTACAGCCAGTATCCCCTGCCGAGTTTTCCACGTCTCCCTCTCTGCCACCGCCCAAGGAGCTTCGCTGTGGGTGAGATTTACAAGTATTCAAACCAAAGGTGCTGTGTGCCAATGCTCTTAACTACTATTCTCCAGGGGGCTCAAGGGGTACAGGCTTCTGAGAGGAGAGGGAAAACTATCCATACTTTCTATAACTTTGTTCCACATTCTGCTTCCAAGTGCCTGAAGAAACACTGCTTATGCCCAGAGTCTCACAAAAGTCTCATGAAGAGGCTACTGGGGCCACTCCACTCCGTTCACCTGCCCGCCCACCTCCATCCCTAAAATCCCCCTCCATCACAAGGACAAGCTGTAGTTCAAGCACAGAGCCAAGAGAGGTTTCTCTCTGCCCCTCCCTCCTTTGTCCTGTCCCTCTCCACTCCCCAAAGTCAAGAAGCCTCATGAACACATCTCTGATTTATCACAGCCACTGTTGAGTGACCAAGACAGGACTCTGAATCTCTGTGGTTGGGTTTAAGGTGCTTTGTAGTCCTCCCTAAGATAATGCCGGGCTTCTAGTTTTACACCACTGAGAACACAGGGGCCGGTTTTGCGGACTTCCCCAAAGAGAGAGAGAATCTGTCTCCAGGTAAGTGTAAGTCTCCATAGTTAAGGGATTTAAAAAAAAAAAAATGCAAGCAACTTTTAAATGACAGTTTTCCCCAGTTTCTACTCTTTTTTTTTCCCCCTCTTCAAATGGAAATGCAATGTACATACTGTACATAGCTATACATACAGCTTGGCAGCTTTTACGTACGTATCCATCTGTGTAACTACCACTCTGAGGAAGATATAGGTAGTCTTCTAGAAGGCTCCGTTTTGCCTTCTTCTAGTCAATACTTCATCCAAAAGCAGCCGTTATCCTGACCTCTATCTCCATACATTAATTCTGTCTGTTCTAGAACTTCATATAAAAGTATACAGTATGTATTCTATTGTATACAGTTTCTTGTTTTCTCAAACTGTGATAAATTGTATATAAACACTCACAGCATTGGGTAGCCATCACCCATCACCTCAAACATAAACTCTGTAGCCATTAAATAATAACTCCCTATTCCCCCCTCCCCAGCTCCTGCTGACCCCTATTCTACTTTCTGTCTCTATGAATTTGCCTATTTTAGGAATCTCATATAAGTGAAATCACACAATATATTTCCTTTTGTGTCTGGCTTCTTTCACTGCGTATAATGTCTTCAAGGTTCATCAATGTCTAGCAGGTATCAGTATTTCATTCTTTTTATGGTAGGTATTGATATATCACATTTTGTTAGTTCATTCATCCATATTGGTGGACTGTTTCCACCTTTTGGCTATTGTGAATAGTGCTGCTTTGAACATTGATTTTTCAAGTATTTGTTTGATTTCCTGCTTTTAATTCTTTGGGATATATATCTAGGAATAGAATTGACAAATCATATATTAGTCTGGCTTCTTTTGCTCAATATTATGTCTTTGAGATTCATTCATGTTTTTGTATGTATCAGTAGTTTGGGGTTTTTCGTTTCATTTTTATGTAGTACTCTACAGGATGAATATACCACAATTTATTTAGTGATTTTGTAGATGCACTGATGATGGACATTCAAGTTGTTTCCAATTTGGGGCTATTATAAAACATGTTTCTATCAGCATTTTTGTACATCTCAATTTTATTTTATATTGGGATATAATTTTACATACAGTGAACTAAACAAATCTTCAGTGTAGAGCTCAATGAATTTTTAAGTATGTTTACATCTGTGTAACCACCACAGAAATCAAGGTATAAAACATTTCTAGCACTTAGAAGGTGCCATTATGCTAAATTAATTTTGCTGGTTCTTCAACTCCATTTAAATGGAAGCATTAGAATGTACTCTTTGTGTCTGGCTTTTTTTGCTTATAATTTTGTCCATGATATTTATGCATTGCTTTGGGTAGAAGTAGTACATTCTTTTTTATTGCTGTGTATAATTCCATCATATGGAATATAAAAATCTTTTATCCATTCTACTACAGATGGACATTTGGGCTATTTTTTGTTTTGGGGCTGTTATGAAGAAGGCTGTTATGAACATTCTCGTACATGCCTTTTGGTACACATATGGATTCATTGCTCTTGGAAATACACCTAGGTTTGGAGTTGCTGAGTCATGAGTATATGTGTATTTAGTTTTACTAGGCACTGCCAAATATTTTTCCAAAGTGGTTGACCCAATTTATTTTGGCACCAGCAATGTGTATGTTTGAGGTGCTCTGCATTCTTGCCAACATCCCGTAATTTCAGCCTTTTAATTTTAACTATTCTAGTGTCTAGTGCTATTTCATTGTATTTTCAATTTGCATTTCTTTAATGATTAATGTTGACCATCTTTCACATGATCATTGATCATTTGGGTATCTTCTTTAGTGAGGGGTCAAACAAACATTTTGGCTGTTTTAAATTTGAGGTTTCTGTCTTCTTACTGGCAATAGAAGAAGTTCTTTATATATTCTGGACATATATACATATTTCACGAATATCTTCTCTCAGTTTGTAGTTTGCCTTCTCTCTCTCCCAATTGTATTTTTTGAGGGGCAAAAGTCCTTAATATTATGAAGTCCAATTAAATTAGTTTTTTCTTTTATGACTATGCTTTGTGCTTAAGAAATTTCTGATTAATATAATGAATATTCTCCAAGTTTTTCTTTTAGGAATATTATTGTTTTGCCTTTAACGTTTAAGTCTATACTTCATTTTAAGTTAATTTTTTTGTGTTTGATGTAAGGTATTGGTCAAGGTTCAATATTTTTTTTATATAGTCATGGTTCATATTTCCATTTTATCACCACCATGTATTCAAAAGACCATCCTTTGCCCCAGTGAATTGCAGTGGAGACTTCGTTATAAATTAGCTAATCATATAAAAATAAAAATTATCTATCATCTCTCTATCATTTATCTCCTTCTTTCTAGACTGTCTAGTCTGTCTCATTAGTTTATTTGTCTAGCCCTTCACTAAAGCCATATTGTGGTTTTTTAATTTTAATTAGACTGTATATTATATATAATGATATGCACACATACTAAGTGTATGGCTAAATGGATTTTTATTCATATGTGCATTTTTGTATCACCATCTTCCAGATGAAGATATAGATATAATCCCAAAAGGTCCTTTCATACCCCAACTCAGTCAATGTATCCCCTAAATTTAACTGCTAGTCTAACCTCTATTATCACAGCTCAGTTTTGCTCATTTTAAAATTTCATATTTTAACTTCTTCTATAGTAAATATATATACATATATTTTTTATTGAGATATAATTCATCATTTTAAAGTATTCAATGAATTTCATCATTTAAAGTATTTTTTTTTGCTTGATTCACACAGATATGCCATCATCGTAATCAAATTCTTGCATACTTTCATCACCTGAAAAGAAAATCTGTACCATTATAGTCATTCCTTATTACCTCTTTGAGGCCCCATGACAACCACCAATCTACTTTTTGTGTCCGTGAATTTATCCATTCTGGACATTTCATATAAATGGAATTATACAATATGTGGCCTTTTGTGTTTGGTTTCTTTCATTTAGCATGGTTTTCAAGGTGCATCCATGTTGTAGCACGTATCAGAACTTTGCTTCTTTGTAATGCTAAATAATCTTCTTTTTAAAAAACGTTTATTTATTTATTTATTTATTTGAGAGAGAGAGAGAGCATGAGTGGGAGGGGCAGAGGAAAAGGAAGAGAACAAAACTGAATCAGACTCCATGCAGAGCACAGAGCCTGACAACAAGGCTCGACCCTGAGTTCATGACCTGAGCCAAAACCAAGAGTTGGATGCTCAACCTACTGAGCCACCCAGACGCCCCGTATTCTTTTGTATGTATACACCACATGTTGTTTATCCATTCAACTGTCAATGAAGATTTGGATTGTTTCCACCTTTTGCCTATTGTGAGTACTGCTGCTGTGAACGCTGGCATACGAATATATGTTTCTGGATGTGGAAAACTAGAGATAGAAAAACAATATGAGCCTAAAAGAAACAGAAGAAAAGAAACAGTGAAGATCAGAGGAGAAATCAATGACATTGAAAACTGGAAATTGATATATAAAATCAATGAAACTAAAAGATGGTTCTTTGAAAAGATCAATAAAATTGATAAACCTCTAGCCAAGCTAAGAAATAGGACACAAATTGTTAATGTCATCACTACTGATCCTGTGGTCATAAACAGGATAATAAAGTAATAGTATGAACATCTCTATGCCCACATATTTGATAACTAGATGGAATGGACCAATTCCTTGAAAGACACACCTACAATAAAACCCACACAAAGAGTTCAGGTAACTCCAAAGCTCTTGTCCTCTCCTATGGCTGCTAGGCTTCTGTTTTTCACAAGTACTATAGTTGTGAAGTTACTGATTTTAAAGCTACAGTGGAGCTAAGGGAGAGGAATGGAATTAGGGAACGTTAAAGCATCATCAAACCTCATTGTTCTCACTAAGATTCAGTCATTTTTCTGGAATAAACTCTCCTTGGATTGTTGTAAGATTTAGGTTAACTTCCTGAGTTCTGAAAAAGTTGATTTTGACCGTTTTTGTGGTGTTCTTGCTTTTACGGAGAAGCAAATTTTTGGAAGCCCTTATACTGCCATTCTGAAAGTGCCCTCTTGCACTTGGGTAGTATGTCATAGAAATCACTCCACATCAGTTCATAGAGAGCTTCTTCATCTTTTTTTACAGCATCATTTATTCAAGCACTCTCCTATGTGTGGACATTTAGGTTGTTTCCAATACTTTGCAATTACAAACTATGCTGCAGGAACATTCTTGTGCATATGTATTTTTGGATTGTTGGAAGTTCATCTTCAAGAATAGATTCTTAATATCGAAATTTCTGGGTTGAAAAGTTCTATTAGGTATTACCAATTGCCCTCTGGAAATGCTGTACTGGTTTGCATTCTCAGCAGCAATGTATGAGCATGTGTTTCCCCACAGACTTATCAACAGATTCTCTTGTCATAATTCTGACCATTTTGCCTGTCTGCTAGGTAACAAATGGTATCTCAGTATACTTTTATCAACAGCTCTCTAATATGGACTGAGTTTGAATATTTTTCACATGTTTAAGGGGCATTTGGTGAATTATTATCTGTTTATATAGTTTCCTCACTTTTCTATTGGGTTTTTGGCCCTTTGTCCCTTAATTTTATAAAACTTCAAATGGCTCTTTATTTTTATAGAGTTGCTAATCACAAGTCATGCCTGAGCTTTGATATTTTTTCTTGTGCAAATATTTCAGGTCAAATTAAATGCCCTTTTCAGTGGCTATGATTCACTGTGATTAAATTCAGGTTGTTTGAGCATCTCATTAATCAACTGTAGAAGTTCCAGAAAAGGTTCAATAAACTGAGTAATTTTCATTATAGCCAAGCCAGACAAGGACTGAATTTTTGCTATTGAATGAAACTCCCATGTGGGGTTGGGAGTGGGGATGGGGGGAGTTGGTAAGAAGCTTTCTAAGAAAGTGTAGAATTATGAAGCATGAGTCATTATTTGTGAGTTAAATAAAAGGGGGGTAGAAATTAAGCAAGAAGGAGCTATAACCTTAGGAAGAATACTTTTCAAATGAGGGTTAATTAGCAGGAAAAAACAGTGAAAGGTCAAGCAAAAAAATTTATCATAGATTTGATACATATTTATTGAGTATCTATTATGTGTAAGACTCTCTTCTAGACAGGGAGTCTATGGGAATTACTAAGATAAGCAAGGGAGAATCCCCAACCTAATCTAAAGGCCTGAAATGAACAACGTGGCCTTTGTTTAAGCTACCATTTACTAAGCCCCTACTATGTGATAGGTACCACGCAAGGCACTTACTTCTCTTATCTCTAATTCTCATAAAACCACTGCCAGATTAATATTATTTACTCTTATTTTCAAGAAGAGATTGAGGTCAAGAAAGGTTAGGAAACTGGTCTAGAGTCAGAAAGCTGGAAAGTTGGACAAGTTGAACTCATATCTGCTTCAAAAATACCAAATACCAATTTTGAATAATACTTCATAGTGAATTCTGTTAGGATTAATCAAACCAGGTCAGCCTAAGATAACAATAGCTAAACTTATTTCATAATTTCTATATGCCAAACATGGCACTCAACAATTTACATGACAGAATCCTGAGGCAGAATTTAAGTGTTTGGATTCTCTGTTGCACACCTGAAACTAATGTGACATTGTGTGTCAACTATACTTAAAACAAAACTAAATAAATGTTTGCATTCTCTACACTCTCTCTGACACTACGATCTAGCTCATTGTTTATATTGAAATCCCAGGATTCATCCAAGACTCCTACCTCACCTATGTCCATTTAGTTGATCGATCCAGTACATTCTCCTCTTCAATAACAATTTAATTCATCTTTCGTTCTTAATCCTTAGTTTGAACCACCATCATCTCTTAGATGAATTACTTTAAGAGCTTCTGTACCCATCTCCCAACCTTCTAATCCACTCTGTAAGTTGCACATCCAAATAATTGTTCCTCCAGTCCTCCTCCTAACCTTAGCTGGACAGTACCCTTGCTTGACCCACTCCATATATTAGCTGTATTGAACTGTCTTGCTCTTCCTTGGTCCTGTCTCTATGTCCCTCAGTTTCTATGAGTTCTTCATTTTTAGTAAGATTTATGATTCCTTTGCCTATGGTATATGTTGCAAATATCTTCTACCCATTTGGCAGCTGTCTTTTGATTTTGTTTATGGGGCATTTGCCGTGTACTTTTTAAAATTTTTCTTTATTTAAATTCAATTTACTTAACATATAGTCTACTATTAGTTTCAGGGGTAGAATTTAGTGATAACATCAGTTGCA
The DNA here is from genome assembly GCF_003265705.2 of Callorhinus ursinus. Classification (NCBI taxonomy): domain Eukaryota; kingdom Metazoa; phylum Chordata; class Mammalia; order Carnivora; family Otariidae; genus Callorhinus; species Callorhinus ursinus. Next base: position 998,059 of record NW_027397146.1, read on the forward strand.
TATCACACCCAGTGCTCATTACATCACGTGCCCTCCTTAATGCCCATCACCCAGTTACCCCATCCCCTCACCCACCTCCCCTCCAGCAACCCTCAGTTTCCTAGAGTTCAGATCTCTTATGGTTTTCCTCCCTCTCTGTTTTAACCTTATTTTATTTTTTTCCCTTCCCCTATGTTCATCTGTTTTGTTTCTTAAATTCCACATATGAGTGAAATCATATGACAATTGTCTTTCTCTGATTGACTTATTTTGCTTAGCATAATATCCTCTAGTTCCAGCCATGTCACTGCAAATGGCAAGAGTTCATTCATTCTGATGGCTGAGTAATAGTCCATTGTATATACCACCAATATTCCAATATATATATACTACATCTTTATCCATTCATCTGTCGGTGGACATTGCCACGCAAATTTTTAAGAGTTAATCAGATTTATTAGATTTCTTTTATTGCTTTTAGAATTTGAGCCATAGGGCACCTGGGTGGCTCAGTCATTAAGCATCTGCCTTCGGCTCTGGTCATGATCCAGGGTCTTGAGATCGAGTCCCACGTCGGGCTCCCTGCTTGGCGGGAAGCCTGCTTCTCCCTCTCCCACTCCCCCTGCTCGTGTTCCCTCTCTCGCTGTCTCTCTCTGTCAAATAAATAAAATCTTAAAAAAAAAAAGAATTTGAGTCATAGCTAGAAAGCCTTTCTCTACACCAAAGTTAAAGAGGAATTTCCCTAAGTGTTCTTCTGGTGCTTGCATAGTTTCATTGTTTACATTTAGCTCTCTCATCCATTTGCAGTCTATTTTTTTAAAGATTTTATTTATTTATTTGACAGAAAGAGCACCAGCCAGGGAAGGGGGAGGGACAGAGAGAAAGGGAGAAGCGGACTCCCTGCTGAGTATGGAGCCTGAGATCATGACCTGAGCCAAAGGCAGACGCTTAACCGACTGAGCTACCCACGGGCCCCGAGTCTTTTTTTTTTTTGGTCTATACTGTGAGATGTGGATGTAATTTTATCTTTTTCCCTGTGAAATTGTCTGGATCTGTGGTTTTTTGTGGAGGAGTAGTTCCTTTTATTTATTAATTAATTTATTTTTAATTTATTTGACAGAGAGAGACAGCGAGAGAGGGAACAAAAGCAGGGGGAGTGGAGAGGGAGAAGCAAGCTTCCCGCGGAGCAGGGAGCCCCACGTGGGGCTCAATCCCAGGACGCTGGGATCTTGACCTGAGCCGAAGGCAGACACTTAATGACTGAGCCACCCAGGCGCCCCGGAGCACCCCGGAGCAGTTCCTTTTATAGAAATTGGTCCATTTAAGCTTTCTAATGCTAGTATGATCAGTTTTGGTAATTTGAATTTCCTTAAGAAAGTATCCATTTCCTCAAGGTTTTCAAATTTGTTTGCATAGAGGCCTCATATGAATTTTAAAATGTCATTTGTTTCAAAGGTAATTTCTCCCTTGTCAGTTCTTATTTTGTGTATTTGTGCTTCCTTTCTCCATTTCTTTTCTTGTTAAAGTTAGCTAGTACTTTGTCTATATTGTTAATCTTTACAAAATTATACTTTTATTTCTTGAGCTACTGTTTTTCTCTTTTCTTCATTAATTTCTGCTTTTATCTTTGTTATTTCCTGCTTTCTTTTTTTAAATTCTTTTTCTAGTTTTATGAGCTTGGAATTTAATTCATTTTTCATTATTTCAGTTTTCTGGATAAAAGTGTATAATGCAAAAAAATTCCCCCTGATCACTTCTTTAAATGCATCCCATAGATTCTAATAGGAGGTACTTTTTTTAAAAAAAATATTTTATTTATTTGTTTGACAGAGAGAGACACAGCAAGAGAGGGAACACAAGCAGGGGGAGTGGGAGAGGGAGAAGCAGGCTTCCCGTCAAGCAGGGAGCCCCATGCGGGGCTCCATCCCAGGACCCTGGGATCATGACCTGAGCTGAAGGCAGATGCTTAACGACTGAGCCACCCAGGCGCCCCCCTCTTATGCTTTTAATTGAGAACCATGTAGGTCTCTGTTTCTTCCATCCTAAAAGAATTAGGGATGGTAATGTCAAAGGAGTGAAGTGGTAATATAAACACTCCCACAGATAGTAATGATAGAAATGGGATAATATGATTAAAAACAATTATTTAAAGGCACTGAAGGGGTGCCTGGGTGACTCAGTTGGTTAAGCGTCTGCCTTCGGCTCAGGTTATGTTCCCAGGGTCCTGGGATCGAGCCCCACATCAGGCTCCCTGCTCAGCAAAGAGCCTGCTTCTCCCTCTGCCTCTGCTGCTCCTTCTGCTTGTGTACTCTCTCTTTCTCTGTCAAATAAATGAATAAAATCTTTTAAAAAGGCACTGAAATCCTTGTAAGAGCAACCAGAATACAGATGATAAAACTTTAAGCTATAAGATTGTGATTTTGTTGCTTCTGGCCTGAGAATGGTTTCCAAGCCCCACAACTATGACTACTGGTGGAGACTGACTGTCTTACCAGCTGAAGGGGCCAGAGTATAGAGTTTGGTGATGTAAAAACAACTTGAAACTTAAAGGGGAAATTCCAGAAGCATGACTGAAAATTTAAAATGGCAATCCTGTTATCAAGAAAACTGCAGAAGGAATGTGACCAAAATTTTGAATATAAACTCTACCCGAACCCCTAAATAATAGCAAAAAGCTATTTGACACCAAAGAGAAATTTATTCTTAAAATGTAGAAGAAGAAAGAGATTTAAGCTCCAAATGGAACCTGTAGTTCTTTCAAGGGTCCCCAGAAACAAAAGGTTCTTGTGTGTTGGTGGAGGGGAGTAGGAAGTGTAGTGTTGGAGAGACTTGAGAATTGAGAATTTAGGTCAAAGCGCAGGAGAATTCTCTCCATTTCTGCCCTCTTTTTCTTCAGACAGACCTAAATTGAGGTAGTCATATCTCAATATCCCCCCCCCAAAATATTCTTGGATTAAAAAAATGAATAGCATTATAGCCATTGGCCTATTACTGGGTGATGGTTTATGGCAATAATGTTGCCCAAACATGTTAAAAGAAGGTAATTAATATTTAGACAGATATTTTTGAAATGAATGGGCAAGCTTTTATTACTCTACAAAGGAAAAGGGCATTCCAGGGAGAAGGCATAATATGGGCAAAGGCTAAGAGGTGGAAAGATGCATAGGGCAGGTTGTAGAGTCCTAACTTGTGCAGTTTGCATGAGGCATAAAGATGGCAGAAGAGTAGAAAGAGAGTCCTGCATTCTGGAGCTCATTCAGTCCACTCTTCCCAACCTGCAGTTTGTCCAGAGCTGCTGACAAAGGGGCTGCCTAGACAGGTATTTTATCACTTATGTAATTCAGCTGTAAAATCCAATCCATTATTTGGCTCATCATATAAAGCAATTGTAAAAGTCATAGTCAATAGTTTTGAAAAGCTTTTATGTTGGGATAGACTGAAATTGATCTACTTCATTTAATTATTATGTCTTTTAGGATTCGCCAACCTTCCCTCAGACTTAATTAGCTTAAAACTAAGGAGACTTTCTCTTACCTCTGAATTCCTATAGCATTTCTTTGACCAGACTTTTTATTTGGCACTTGGTAGACTCATAAAATTTGGAGTTGGAGAGAACTTTATTTAAAAGTCATCTAATTGAAAAAAAAATAAAAGTCATCTAATTGAACTTAACAGTCACTGTGGGGATTTCTTTTATCATGTCTGTTATAGATATTTATCTAACCTTTGATTGAATATATCTAGTAATTGGGAACTTTTTACTGCTGAAGGCTTCTCCATAGTTACATAGCTAGATATTTTCTTGGAGCATGTGGAGGACAAGTCTGAGCAGGAGACTAAGAAGGAGCTACTAGACAAGTAGAAGGAAAATGAAGAGAGAATGGTATCCTGGAAACAAAAGCAAAAGAGAGTTGTTCCCATTGCCCTTAGCTAACTGACACATTTCCCAGTTTTCCACTTCACCTTGGAGAAAGCACTTTTCACTTACAAATTAACCAGTTTGCCAAATCCAAAGGAGGAATTCTGTCAGAATGTTTTCTGGACAAATTGCTGAAAGAATACCAATGCCAGAAATTTTTTTTTTAAACTCAGTTTAAGTAAAGTCAGAAAAAGTCAGAGATAGAAAGATCCTTTGAGGATCTAGTTCCAAACCATCACCTTCCATGTGTGAAAGCTGGGGCCCAGAGAGAGAGGAAGGGACTTGCTCAGGGTCATATCTGTAGTTCATAATGGTTTGAGAACAGGGAGAATGACTGGGTAGAGCATGTCTTACTCCAGAGTCACAGAATTAGCTGTATGTTCTGATTTTGCCCTGATTGAATTTGACAGAGGATTTATTTCACTAAACCTATATTTTCACCTGAAAATTGGGTATAGTCATACACACAATAATTCACACTTCATAGGGAATTTTTTCTTTGTGAAGACCAAATAGGATAACATAGCCCCTATTCTGGAATCTGGGACAGAGTGGGTGTAGTGTAGATTCCTTCTTCTTCTCTTCCCTTTGTTTCCTCTTTTGAGAAGGTGGCTAGTACAAAATAGAGACTTCATAATATTTGGTGATTGGAATTGGCTGTCACATTGGTGCCACACAGTGCTTTAGGATTGGTTATCCTTTCTAGAAGCATTCCCACATTTTAGGCAGGAATTTGTAGATACAAGTGACTTTTCACAGCTTTCCCCCACCTAAGTTCCTGTACAAGTTGGATGACTCAATTGTCAAAACACTGGTGTATCTGCTCCTTGGCACACTCATCTGCCACCAGACCATTGCAGAGAAGAGGAAGCCAGAAGGGAGTGGGAGTGAGATCAAAACTGCCAGAAGAACATCTTTCCCTTTCTCCAAGCCCCAGGTCCATACAAAGATAATTTCTTTCATCTTGGCACATTTTTGCCTTATCTTATACTGGCAAAAACCTGTCTTTCTCAAGCCCAGCTCAAATGCCTTGTCCTATGAGCCTTCACAACACTTTATACAGTTCTATTTTATAAATAAAGAAACGAAGGCCCTGAAAGGTTAAGTAACTTGCTCAAAGTCACAGACCTAGTAAGCCACACAGCTGAGGGGTAAGAAAATGGCAAAACCACTTCTTAAGCACTTTCCCTGTAACATAGCTGTTGTTACCATCTCCCTCATTTTACAGATGCCAAACATTGGCTTAGGGATCTGCCCAGAGTACTCTGCTAGTAAGGGACAAGCTGAGATCCACAGGAAGTTACTCACTAAAGATTTGTTGAGTAAACAGTCATCCCTCTGGAACAGGGTTTCTTGACCTCAGCACTAATGACTTTTTGGGTCTGGGTAATTTTGTGTGTGTGTGGTGGAAGGCTGCCTCATGAACTGTAAAATGTTTAGTAACAGCCTTGGCCTCTACCCACTAGATGCCAGTAGCATCCCTCCCAAGTTGTAACCATTAAACATGTTTCCTGACATTGCTAGTTGTCCCCTGGGGGAGAAAATCACCCAATTTCAGAACCTTTGCTCTGGACCCCTGGTCATCAGTCCTTATATGGAACTCCTGCTGGGTTACAGACTTTGATGCTTTTGGAAGAAGAAAGATAATCTTTCTTTCAGGGATGATGTTCTCAAACTCAGGTGTGATTTTGAGTTTCCTGTTTATAATTAGTTTTTATGGCTTTGTTTTATGAAACTTGTCACTCTTTCAGTAGTCATGGAATTAGAGAGGATGTCAAAAAAATTTTTTAAATTTGGTTAAATCTATGAACATGGGATGGGCATCTGTTGGGATGAACTAGAAAAAAAGTCAAAGTATTCAGCAAAAAAATGTATGATTAAGAAAAAAGTGAAATGAATTGAAGATGCAATTATAGATATTTTCACCTTGACTCTCCATTTCTGTTTGTTCTAGAATCAAACCCAAGATGAACAGTATTCTGTGGATTTGTTGTTCAAACTCCACTTACCATGGGCTTCATAATTCTAATCTGGCTAGGGAGTTCATTTATTCCTGAATCTGAGACAATGAATGTAGTCATTTCAATAGCTGAAGTTATGTTTGTATGGGATTGGTGGTGAGTGACATCATCTTGGCCCTTGAAAACCTTGGACTCCCACATGTCTGTCAAAAGGTGACTAGATAGATAAATAAATAAATAAATAAATAAATAAATAAATAAACAAACAAACTATGGTATATCCTTACTGTGAGCTACTACTCATTAAAAACAAATGTGCTACTGATATACCCAGAATATGAATCTCCAAAACATTTTGTTGAGTGACAGAAGTCAGACATGAAAGAGTATATACTATATGATTATACTTATGTGAAACTCTAGAGCAGGTAAATGTAATTTGTGGTGAAGGCAATCAGAGCAATCTTTTGTTGAGAGGTATGGATAGGCAGATTGACTGTAATGGGACATGAGGCAATATATGAGAGTGATGGAAAGATTGTATATATTAATTGTAGTGGTGATTACATCAGTGTATATTTTGTAAATCTCATGGAACTGAACACTTAAACAGGGGTGGCATATTTTTTATTGTATATAAAAAGAAACAAGAAGGAAACAATCAAAAGTTTAAATGTAAGTGGAAGTTAACAGGATAACCTGGATAACAAATTTGTTCAGAAAATTAAATGAGATAATGCTAGTACAAGTGCTTGGCCCAGGGCCTGCCCCAGCATAAACACAACCCAGTCAACAGAGGCTGTTGTCTTTCCTTCTTCTCCTGTGCCGAGGATGGACCCTTGTATAAAAATATAATGACCAACATTTACAGAGTTTATCAGTGTTTCATTGAACAAGCTCCTTATATTCTAAACCTCAAGTCAACCAGACTAAATTACTAAATTAATAGAAAAAAATGTGTTAAATTTATCTAACAGTCCACCTGAACTCACCTTGCTCTGAAAAATACTCTTACTAATGTCTAATAATCCTTCTGAAAAGATGATAAATAAAGAGTAGTATTGACAAATGGGGAAACTGAGGTTTACAGAGGTGAATTAACTTGCACAAGATTACAATTACCGTTGCAGGTATGACAAACCTAGATCTGACTGATTCTCAAGCCTGTGCGCTTTCTCTTACATTATATTGCTGATTTTAAGATTTTCATTGGAAATCCATTGTGATTCAGCAGTGTGCTGTGACTGCTAAAGGTGATCTTGATCATAAGCTGCATTAATTGGTATGTTCTCTAGATACAGAAGAATGAAAGCCTGGCCAGGCATTTGTCAGGCATTGTGTTCGGGTCTGGGACATACACTCTTAGAGGGGCTGAGGACAAACTTCACTGTGTTCAGCAGAGGGCCTGTACTGGTGTGGAGGGCTACCAGAGCTCTGCCAAATGTAGAAGAGCTTCAATTTAGCTTAAGAAAAGGGGAAACCAGTGGAGAAATAATAAACAGCCTCACAGATTTGCAAGACTGTCTTGGGAGGCTTCTAGTGGCAGAACTTTGAAAGTATCTGGGGTAGGGCTCAGTGAGCTTAGGGACCCTTCAGCTGTCATGATGGTCTTTGAATTCATAAACTTTGCAAGTTACAGTTGGTGCCTTAGCAAAATGCTTCCTTACATTTGAGCACTTTGTGCAGGGTCTTAGCATAGTAGTGACTCATTAAATGTTTGTTGAATTGAATCGAATCCTTGCTATATAATGGAATCATTAGAAAGTGGAACCTCATTATACAGAAGTTTAACTCGACAATAGAATTACTACCCAATTTTTCAAACTCTCAAACAAATATCCTTTGTTAAGTGATACAATATTTATGTGAATTAGTACCAACCTTTGGGAGGGCATTAAACATTCCCCATTAATAATTGCTTCTAAGTGATAGTGCATACTTGGCAGGGAATGGGAGCATTTATGGGTTTTCTCTCCCACTATTCACAGCCTTTTAATGAAAGCTGTGGCTCACTTGAGGTGAGGGAATAAAGGACAAGGGAGCACTTGGATTCCCCCCTTTGCTCTTCACATTGTGACTGGTGAACAAGGCTGACTTCATTCCACAGCTGGATTGATATGCAAATTTACCCCGACTAATTGGCTTCCCCAGCTGTCTCCAGAGGGCGGATGTATTCTTTCATAAAGTGCTGTCTAGGGTTGCATTGAGAACATTAGAACTACTTAATTGAATATCAATGAATCTTTATAAACTAATAATGATGGGGAGCCTGGGAAGCATGATGTAGATTTGGCGTATTGAGAAGAGGAGGGCCCTGATTTGAATTTGTGGGAATTGAAATTTTCTCTGGGTTTACAAAACCCAATTTAGGCTTCTTTGATCTGAATGAAGTCCTTGAAAACCCCACTGGTGCCTTCTTGAACATGTCATGTGGTAAGTGTTGGACATGAGCAAGTGTGTGCGTCTATATCTGGGGATTACCATCCCCTCCACCTTTCCCTAAGACAGTAAAACTCAATGACTGTTGTGGCTAATTCTTGTTCATTAAAGAAGAGTCACTACTTTCCACAAGTCAACCTTAGGGCCTTGGACAGTGCAACCAAACTAAGTATACCTGTTCTCTCCCTACACAGGGCAGTGAGGAGCCAGCCAGCATGTCTTCTCTGTCCTGGCAGACCTGACATTTGGAGAATGAATAAGCATAGATCTTCCTACCAGGAAGTCCATTGGTTCAAATCAAACCAAAATGACAAGCTAAACCAAAACAATAAATAATAAGCAAAACCCCACACAGTTAAAAGTAGTTGGGCTGATATTGCTGGATCACTGGACTATTCAGAAGTTCACTGAGTTGTGCCTAGAGTAAGGATTTCATTTTCGTCCTCTATTTTCCCCACCACTATTATCTGTGCTACTAGACATTCAAAGGTATAAAGATACGACAAAACAGTGTAGTATCACTGTAAGAGATAGACATAGATTAATGGAACAAACTAAAAAGTCTAGGAACAGGCCCCAATATACAATAATTATTATGCATTAAAAGTGTCATTTCTAATCTGGAAAAAGACTTACTTATTCCATAAATGGCACTGGATAATTGGTTAACTCTTTGTACAAAAATGTCTTATTAAAGATGGACCTCACAGGATATTCCAAAACAAATTCTGATTGTTTAAGCAGTTGGATGTGTGACCGTTAAAAAACTGAGATAGATAGGTGTGTATGTATAAACATGGAAGACTCTCCTTAAGATACTTTGCACACAGGTAATGTATGGAAGTACCGAATCGCTATATTGTACACCTGAAACTAATGTAACACTGTGTTAACTCACTGGAATTTAAATAAAAACTTAATAAAAAGAAGAAGAAAAATAAAAACACTTATATCTTAAATAAACAAGCAAAACAAAGTAACCCCCCCAAATAAATAGAACTTCCAAAGTAAAAAAAAAAAAAAGATACTATGGTACAGTAATAAGTCTAGTAAGATCTCTTTTGAGAAAACTTTATAGGTAAAAACTATATAGATAAAAATGTCCGTATTAAAAATAATTGATTAGGGGCACCTGGGTGGCTCAGTCTTTAAGCATCTGTCTGCCTTCGGCTCAGGTCATGATCCCAGGGTCATGGGATCGAGTCCCGCATCGGGCTTCATGCTCAGCGGGAAGCCTGCTTCTCCCTCTCCCACTCCCCCTGCTTGTGTTCCCTCTCTCGCTGTGTCTCTCTCTGTCAAATAAATAAAATAAATAAAATCTTTAAAAAAATAATTGATTAGTTTATTGGAGGGCTTTTTCCTTGCATGGCGTATCACAATGACATTTTTTCTTTTTTTTAATTTAAATTCAATTAGCCAACATATAGTACGTCATTAATTTCAGATGTAGTGTTCAATAATTCATCAGTTGCATATAATCCCAGTGCTCATTTTGACATATGCTCATAAAGACAAAAAAATCCCACAGAACCTGTGTATGTTTTGGAATAAGCATGGAATACACATTTATTTTAAGAAATAAAGAGGAGCAAAAAGAGTTACATATACAGAAAGAAATAAGGAAAGGAGGAGGAAGTGAAGGTGAATAATAATGTGATTTGTGGGTAAATAAAACATTTTCAGCATGAAAGCAAAGGAAGAAACCATTAAGAGAAAATTTGGTAAACATGATTATAAAAAAAGGAAGAACTACAAATCAAGAAAATCACCAAAAATAAAATTGAAAGGCAAATGACAGACCCAGAACAATATTTGCAGCACATATATATCAAGTATTCTGAGAAGTCAATAAGAAAAAGATGAATTCAATAGAAACATAGGCAATAGACAATTCAAAATGAAAAAATATAAAAGGCCAATAAATATGAAAACCTTGTTAGTAGTAAAAACCACAGATTTTAAAATACTATCATTATTGTCTACCAAATGGAAGCTTCCCTTTAAGTGAAAATGCCCAGTTGTGGTAGAGGTGTAAGGAAAAGGGAATTTACCTACACTGCTGGATGGCAATTGGCAATATGTATCAAGAGGTTTATATATTTCATAGACTTTGGCCCAGGAATTCTACTCTCATTGGCACACATTCTAAGCTGCTTCGGAGATAAGTTCAAAGATTTATGTATAAAGGTGTTACTCATAATAGTCTCAAATTGTCCACCAATTGCCACTTAGTTCAATATAGTAGTTAAATATATTCCTAGTTAAGTAATTATGCTATCGCTATAGAAATGTTACATAAAAATTCAAAAAAAATAATATTTTGAAACACTACTGATGTGGGGAAATGCTCATATTATAGAAAGTGAAGAAAAAAAATAGGATACAAAATAGGAGTCAAGGTTACTCTCTCCTCTGGGTAGCCACATCTTAAAAAAAAACTCTTCTGACCCTTCTGTCTAGGATTCTTTTCCTTTCATTCTTATCCAAAATTTTCACAAGAGTAATCCACAAACTCATCCCTCTTCCACTCCTAATGCCTCACAATCTGGATTCTATCTTGGGACCTGTTCTCATCAACACCACTAATGGCATCTCTGTTACTAAGTGTGGAAGATTCATTGCAGGTCTCGACACTCGTCAGGGCTGATCATGCCTCCTCTGCATGCCCTTTCAAGATTAGGTTCCCAAATAGGGCTCTTCTCACTGTTCACAATCTTATTAGATGATCTTGCCCACTCTCATGAGTTCCATTATTATCTCAGGCAGAGTGCTCTCAGATGCCTATCTTTAGCCCCAATCTATCCCTTCAAACACCAGGATCATCTATCAGTCTGTTGGATATTTCCATCTGGATGTCCTCTGGGCACCTTCCAACTCCACATGTCCAAAACCAAATTCATCATCACCTCCAGCCTCTAAAATCTGCCTCCATATTTGTTGTTTCAGTTGATTGTGTCACTACTCTTCCAGTAAGGTTATCATTGTGTGCTTATTTCCCTCGTTCATATTTTTCTCTCTCTCTCTCTCCTTCCTCCCCACTCATGCACATGTGTGCATATGTAAATGTAACCTCCTTAAGGACAGACACCACAGTTTAGTCACCAATGTAGCCCCAGAACTCAAGCAGGTGCTTAAATGTTGATTAAATGAATAAATGAAATTATTGACTCTTTATTCACATTAATTCTTTTGACTCTTTTAATGATTTTGTTTGCATTTTTAAAAAACACAGAAAAATATAAATATTGCATTCATTCTGCCACCTTTTGAGGAAATAATATAAAATAAACTTTGAGAGTACCCACTTTAGCCCCTCTAATAACCCCAAAATGGGTAATGCTAAGCCTGAAAACATTTTGGTGCATAAACCTCTTGACCTGGTCCCATGCTTAAATGTGTTCTTTTTAAAACTTAAATTGCAATCCTATTAGATGTATGAGACTGCTTTCATCTTACAAGGCATCATGGGTATTTTTATAAGGCTTGTCAATCTACCCCCTGCTTTTTTATGGCTGCCTAGTTCCATCATATGGATGCCCTATATATACTGAAGTTTTCCCTACTGATAGGCACTTAGGCTGTTCACCTTTCTTTTTTAACTATTAAAAATAAGACTAAAACAAACATCTTCAACCACATCTTTTATACATATTTGTGGTAATATTTTTGTAGAATGAATTATGGATTCCTAGAAATGGAATTTTAGTGTTGTGGAGCATATAGATCTAAAATTTTAGTAGACACTACCTGGTTTGCCTCATATATAAATACAAACACACATATACTTTAATATCCATGAATACCCAGTCCCTTTTACACTCAACAATACTTGATATTAGCAATATTTTTTGTAAGATTTATTTATTTATTTGAGAGAGAGAGCGCAAGTGTGAGTGGTGGGGGCAGAGGGAGAGAATCTTCAAGCTGACTTCCGCCTTAGTGTAGAGCCAGCTGGGGTGGCTCAATCCCATGACCCATAAGAAAACAACCTAAACTGAAACCAAGAGTAGGATGTTTAACCAACTGAGCCACCCAGGCACCCTGATATTAGCAATATTTTTAATGCTTATTAATCTGACTGGGAACATGGTGTATCACCTTAATTTTTATGTTTTAATTTAGTGAGGATGAACACGTCTCTTTATATTTTTATGGGGTATTTGTATTATTTAAAAAAATCTGTGAATGACATCTTGGTATTCTTTATCCATTTTTTATTGAGTTGTTTGTAGAAATTCTTTGCCTTTGTTAGATGTGTTGCAAATATTTTTCCTAGTCTATTGCTTGTCTTTTAACTTTGTTTATATGTATTTTACCGTAGACGTAGTCATTTTCAATCTTTAATGTAGTCATATTTTCAATATTTCACCTCATGGCTTCTGGGTCTGAACATTTTACTTCAGGGTAAGAAAAATATTATTTTGTATTTTCTCCTCAAACTCCATGGTTTTTACATATTAATTGTTAGCTCACCTGAATATTTTTTTAATTTGTGAAATAAGGCTCTATATTTGTTCCCAAATAGGTAATGATCCCTGCACTTTATTTGTTGAATAATCCTTACTTTCCCCATTGATTTGAAATGTCAACCTTATCATATATTACATTCATAGGCAGATATATATGTTTGTGTCTAGAATGCTTATTCTGTTTCATTGGTCTACTTGACTGTTTCTGTGCTGGAATCATGCTATTTTAATTACTGAGACTTTATAATAGATTTTGATATCTAGTACATATGTCTTCCCTTCTTCTTCTTTTTCAAAAATATCTTATTTATAATTACATCAAATCTCTCAGAAGAAATTCAGAATCAGTTTGTAAAGTTCAAAAAAATCATCATTGATCCTTTCACTGGAATCACATTTTATATTAATTTGCAAAATATCTGCATCTTGGAACGAGCTATGTCATTCCATTCATCAGGTCTTGTTGTGCATCCTTTGAGAAAATGTGGATTCCTCTCTCAATCCTTCTAGGTTTGCCTTTCTTTTTTTTTTTTAATTTAAATTCTAGTTAGTTAATATACAGTGTAATATTGGTTTCAGGAGTAGAATTTAGTGATTCATTACTTACATACAACACCCAGTGCTCATCATAACAAGTGCCCTCCTCAATCCCCATCACCCATCTAGCCCATCCCCCACCCACTTCCCCCCATCAACCCTCAGTTTGTTCTCTATCGTTAAGAGCCTCTTATGGTTTGTTTCCCTCTGTCTTTTTATATGTTCATCTATTTTCTTTCTTAAATTCCACATATGAGGGAAATCATATGGTATTTGTCTTTGGCTTATTTCATTGAGCATAATACACTCTAGCTCCATCTACAGCATTGCAAATGGCAAGACTTCATTCTTTTCAATGACTGAGTAATATTCCATTATATATATATGTGCCACATCTTCTTTATCCATTCACCATTCAATGGACATTTGGGCTCTCTCCATTGTTAAGCTCTAGTTAATAATGTTGCTATAAACACTGGGGTGCATATATCCCTTCCAATCTGTATTTTTATATCCTTTGGGTAAACATCTAGGTTTGCTTTTCATCAAGCCTCTGGCCGGGTGTTTGAACCTGTCCCGATAAAATAGATGACATTATTTTCTTAATGAGGGATGTGATGTGCAGACCAGGGACAGGGAGATGGAATGATTATCTCAGGGTCATATGGCAAGTTAATAATAGGGCTAAGGCCATGGTAGAGAGACAGAGAGAGGGAAAGAGGGAGAAAACAAGAGTATTTTGAGCAGAAGGTAAACAGTCTTTGCAAAGGGAAGAAATGGTGATAAACCAACAAAGTGGGTGGAAAGAATGGTGAGGGGGACAATCATGCCCCAAGGCCCCTCTTCTGCTCACAGAAATTACCGTGGAAGGGACACGGAACATGAATGGGGTGCTTCGTTATCACGCAATTACCTGCAGTATGTCTATTATTAAAAGCTGAAGTCATTTAGAGACTCTTAACTGTAACCAGACCCTCAGTTCTTCAGTGTCAGGCGTGGTCCAGGAAATGAGAGTTATTCACAGATGGTTGGCCCAAGTCAGAAGTTATTTGGATAATGCATCATGGCAGCATCTACTAGACAGAATACCCAGCTATGAGCCAGGAAGCCTGAGTCATAGTTATGCCCCTAATACCAACTCACCAAGGAACTTTGGGCCAATCATGAAATCTCTCTGGGCTTCACCTTTCTCAAATGCAAAATTGAGGTGCTACTTGATTCCTGCCCTATTTACCTAAAGGGACACTGGAAGGTTAGAACAAGTGTCAGTTCCAAGTAAAGGGTGAGTGCAGAAGGGTGTGGGGGGAGACAGCGTGGCCATTGAGACAAGGAGTGTGAGCAGTTCAGGCTGCCACCCAGAGCCGGAAGAGGATGACATACAGGGTAGGCATAAATCTTGCTAGGGAGGGAAACTCTGTTGTAACACCCATTTGGGAGCCGGCTGCAAGCAAGGACCTTAGAAGAGGTAAGACAAAGATAACCCCAAGTACTGGGGCAGATCGCAGGGAGGTAAATGTGAAGAATTTCGAGGATGAAGTGTGAAAGAAAAGGAGGATAATATTGCCTGACTAAAGGCGTTGAGAGGAGGGAAAGGCAAGAGCAAGTGAGAAGCAGCTCTCCAGTTTCCTCTGGGTGGGCGAGACAAGCAGGAGACCCCTGCAGGGGAATATTCAATGGGAGGGCAAGGGCAGCTGCTCAGCCAGAGACAATTTTGTGGGGACCTTGCTGATTAATTTGATTGCAACTGACCCACGAGAGCGATTAACAGTAATTCACATCCTGGGGAGTAAGAGGTTTGATGGAAGCTTCTCTGAGCAGAGAAATTTGATTTGTGGTGGAAACCATATCAGGAGAAAGGGGCCAGAGCGGCGGCAGGATGATTCCGCTTGGCAGGCCATAGCCAGGGAATCTGTTCATTCTCTGTAGGAATGAACACTAACCTGATTAGGGAGCTGTTGTGGACACATTCTCAGTTGCAGGACAAGAAGCAGACAGCACTGGGAGCTAGCCTGACTGTGCAAGCACAACCCAGAGATCTGGAGGGGCAGGTGGGAGCCCTCCAGCTTGAGTCAGGCCAGGGTTGAGTCTGGGGAAGGAGCACTGCTGCTTTGAGGTTTATTTCCCAGAACACACACATGGAACACTTCATGAGAACTCAGGGGGATTCAGTCTTTATCGCCTTGGGGACACTTCATAATTGCCAAACCTAAGTGAGAATAAAGCAGTCATCATTCCAATTTTGGTTTGGAAATTCTTTTCAGTGCAGGTGTTGAGGACACCCAAAGACAAGACATGAGTGTTGTAGAAGAAATCACTGGTGGGACAGGAAGCTTTGGTGACTCATCTGTGCTATTGGCAAAAGGACTTAGGGCATAAGCTTTGTCTTGGAAGAGAGACGGGACCATAAGGGCAGCCTTGAGTGCCAGAGGAAAAGGAGAAAAGGAAGAACAGAGTGGCCCAGGCATCTCTGAGAAGGGGAAGACTAACAAGGAAGAGGTTGCATTTCAATTTCAGTGGGAGAGAAACTGAACTCAACCAGTAAAGGAACTAGGAGGGACAGAGGGATCTCAGGAAATGATAGCTGGACCAAAGGCAGGGGCCTCACCTAATCAAAAAGAGACTGCTTTGCAGGAATCCACTGATCAAAAAAGGTTAGGATGGAGGGGGTGGTAGAGGTAGGGAGGAGGGCTTCTGGGATCCATGGAAAGAAACAGCAGAGAGAATGAGCTCAGCAGACCCAGCCCAGACAGAATCAGTATAAGGGAGATTGCTCCCAGCCTGAGGTAGGGCAAAGCAAAACAGCTGAGGGGAGGGAGGGGGGTGCAGGGAGTTCAAAGGAAGCCTTGAAGGACTCATTAAAATGACACAAACACAAATCACAACTTAGCATAGGGACTTGTACAAGTGGGCTAAGAATGCAGAAGGCCAGAGAGGTAGCCGCTGGGGCCCTGGGAGGAGAGAAAAGGGATGTCACTACACTATGAGGACAAAGCTGAATACAAAGAGGACAGTGTATTGTTGGGGGAGGCCAGGGGCTGGGGTCTCTTCACAAGGGGCAGCAGGAGGGGAGCCAGAAGGGGAAGCTGGGTTTCTCACACAGTTAGCATTTTTTAGGAACCGTGAGATGAGGGTTTCAAGATGTACAATTGCGAAGGTGAAGGTGAATTAAAGAGGGGAAAGCAGCATTGTGAACTCAAAAAGCAAGATAAATATGAAAGGGAAATGTGATTTAAGCAAACCTCATATTCCCCCTAAATAAGGGGAAATATAGGAGCGAAAGCGATTTCCACTGTAGCTACCCTGCAGGGATGGGCTGAAAGCAAATGGAGAGAGATCCTTCTTACCCGGTAGTCAAAATGAGTCTGGGCAATACCTATAGACTTTCAGTTTGGGAAGATAAAAGACTTCTGAAGGTGGATGCACTTAATGCCACCAAACTGTTTACTTAAAAATAGTTAAGGGACGCCTGGGTGGCTCGGTCGGTTAAGTGTCCGTGTTCGGCTCAGGTCACGATCCCAGGGTCCTGGGATGGAGTCCTGCATCAGGCTCCCTGCTCAGCAGGGAGCCTGCTTCTCCCTCTGCCCCTCCCCCTCCTCGTGTGGGCTCTCTATCTCTAGCTCTATCATCTCTATCTATCTCTGTCTCTATCTCTATCTCTTTATCTCTTTACCTCTATCTCTCTGACAAATAAATAAATAAAATCTTAAAAAATAGTTAAGATGGTGACTTCTATGTCTATTTTACCACAATAATAAAATTTAGTCTGGACAAGTTTAGAGACCTGCATATAGAAGCCACTCTTTGAAGACCTTAGTGGTCTTTGGAGCTAGAATGCCTGCATTTAATCCTGGCTCTACCATTTACTCCCTACGTGACCTCAGATGAGTGGTTTTCTTATTTGTAAAACTGGCATAATGATAATAATAATAGTATCTATTTAAGGGATTGTGGGAGGAATTGAGTTAATGTTTGTTATGTGCTGACACAGAAGAAGCACTCAATAAATGTGGGCTTCTTATACTTCCCACAGCTGCTTCTCAATAATAAGTTATTAACTTGGGGACCAATTCATTCAAAGCACCATGCACAGTGCCTGGGACAAAATACATGCTCAGTAACATTTAGTTTTCTTTCATCTTTTCAGTTTATGAAGTATGTCAGATTCATTCTCTTATCAGTCATGTCAAGTGAAAGACAACACTTTTTCTAGTCATGGGAAGAATCGAAAATCAATTGTATGATAAACGGGGTGGTGATTGCAAGGAAGGAAGGCTCTCCACTTTTGAGATTTAGAGCAAATTTTCTCAAAGGGTACTAGGACCACCTGACCCAGAATGACCAGGGTCACTGATTCAAAGTGAAGATTCCTGAGTCCCCTCCAAAACTATGGAAGAAGACTCCTTGAGGTGCATCCCAAGAATCTGCATTAGGAAGCTTCTCAGGTGATTTTTCTGTACACTCAAATCTGAGAATAGCTGCTCGGAATGTATTGGTTTTTAGTGCTGCTTCTCTTGGGAATGGTCTCTCTTATGTTTGGCTCAATCTTCTCAAAATGGACACTGGGGTCCTACTAAGCACTGAAACCTATCCACCAGCTTTCCTAAGGAACACCTTCCCCAAGATGCCTTAATTCTGAGACCACTTCCCCACTGCTGAGACATCCAAGTACTTCATCTTGCATTTGGGGTCAAATAGTCATCTAAATTTCATCTTCTCTTGCTGTTCTTCTTGGCCACTGTCCACACATCCCCATCCATTTCAACAGCCACCACCTGCATCTGCAGCTGTTAAACCCGCAATCACCTGTCCTGCCCACAATAGGTGGGTCATGGTCTCTTGCCACTCTGTGCTACACTGTGACCCAGAAATGATCTTTGCTTTAAACTAAAGGAGAGAGGTGCCTGGGTGGCTCAGTCGGTTAAGCATCTGCCTTCGGCTCAGGTCATGATTTCAGGGTCCTGGGATCAAGCCCCGCATCAGGATCCCTGCTCAGTGGCATGCCTGCTTCTCCCTCTCCCTCCGCCACTCCCCCTGCTTGTGCTATCTCTCAAATGAATAAATAAAAATCTTTAAAAAATAAAATAAAATAAAGGAGAGAGAGGATAGATGAAATAAGTTTGGCAAAATATTGGTGGTTGTGAAAGCTGAGTTGCAGGTACATGGAGGTTCATTATACTATTCTATATCTACTTTTGCATATATTTTAAGTTTTCATTATTAAAAAGAAGTCAGGTCATCCACCTAGAATTCTGACTTCCTAGATGTGAAGTTTACATGACCGTAAGAAATTGGTGTGCCAGGGCCAGTTCATACCCACTCATGAGAGTTCATTGTTAAATTTCCAGGCACGTGTGAGCTGGTTGTTAAACACTGTCATTATTAAAAATTCAAGTATATAAAATTATAATTAAATAAATTATATTAAAAGCAAAGTGAATGAATATGCATGTTTTCTATATTTTGTTACTATGTGTGATCTTGATATTATTTATTTCTATTGTTTCTGTATGATGGAAGTGCTCTTCAGTAGTATGCAACAGTATATCTCTTACTGACTTCACGTTCAGCAAAATCTTGTTGATAGTTTGAAATCGGCTATAACAAGAGTATTCACATCATGGGAATCAGAAAACACTGTATTAGGACTTGATATGTTGTCAAGACTGAAGAAAGTGATGGTGAAAATATTAATAATGCAGATGAAACCTAAAAATGTGTTGGGTCTGTAGCCATTACATGTTGTGAATATCACAAAAAATTAAAGAAATACTTTTCCGATATTTGGAAACTATCTGATTCAGCAAAAAGTCACTCACACCATTGATAAACAAGTGAATTTCTGCCATATATAATGCTGAACCGAAAGATGTTGCAGTTTAATGAATATAATTTGTACAATGGTGAAATATGCTTGTAATCATGTATCAAATTTAATGACAATAAATTTATTGGGAAAAGAGCAGATTGGGATATGGTTACCTTTGTCAAATTGCACTTGAATAGGATTATAGCCATAGGTTGGCTATGGATACAAGAGCCTGGCAAAAATCAAGTTTTATGGGAGAATCAATTGAATGTATAGAATTTACAAAAAAAAAGCATTGTATATTTTATTTGTAAATTGTGTGCTACACATCATTTCTATCAATAAAACTTTTAATTATATATAATTATATATATACATATTAGCATACCACTACTCTAAGAAAAAAAGTATTTCTGTGGTTATGTCAATCTTAAAACTCAATTTCTAGATTACAACTCTTTCTTTATCCTCATTCTGCTTAATGGATGTAGATTTCATGGAAACAAACAGAAAACAAGGCATCAACGCCTCAGAGTTAAGGCAAATTTCCCCCTCAAGACTCTCCAAATGTCTTTAGAGTTGATCAATGAAATATTATAGTCCTCTGGTTGAGAAACAACCAAAATAGAAGCCATTATGAAAATTAGAAACATCCAAAAGAGGCTAAGCATACAGTAGTATGGAAACTAGTGTCTAAGGCCCAAGATGTAGGATGCCAATAGTCCCATTCTGTTACATCCTCAAATTCCCTACGGACTTAGTGCCTCAACAATTTCAGTTTAAGGAGCTGGTGCTTGTACTATACCTCTTCTGAGGACATATTCATTCCTGACTTATTAGAAGAAAATATTTTACTTTTAGTACCCAAAGTGGGAGATATTTTACTTTTAATACCCAAATAGTTTTTGGTCTAAAAGTTCTTCTGCTATATTAGAGAGTATTAACAAAAATTTTGATCACTCTGAAATACATACATATACACATATTCATTTTCATATGAAAATCTTCAAGCATGCATACAAATAAAGAGAATAATGTAATGAACTCCATATGTTTATCACCCAGCTTCAAAATTAACAAGATTTTCCCACTTTTGTCTTGTTATATTTTTAATATAATAAAGGAGCTACTTATTTAAAGGAATCTCTTACTGAAGGCTTTTATAAATGAAAGGATTCTTCTTCTTTCCCATTCCATCTTTACCTGTCCAAATTTTATTCATCCTCAAAGTGTAGCTCCACCGACTCTTCCTCCAGAAAATTCTCCCTGAGACTTTTCCCCCATCCCTCAACAATTGTAAACACTCCACATCCTCTGAATTTCCATAACTCTTCTTTATACCTCTAATACGGCTCTTAGTGTTTTCTAGTGATATATATTCTGCTCTGGATGATTGATGGGAAGCTATGGAATGCTGAGTGACCCAGGGGAGAGCCACTATCAGAGCTTGGTTCTGGTGGGAGCATCTACCTTGACAAAGAAGGGAGGAGGAACCAGCGTGGGGCCAGGGAACCCAGCAAGGGCACTGGTGCAAGAGTCCCAGGGAGGGAGTGGTGATGAGTGAGGGCCTGGTCTGGGACACTCCATCCAAACGCATTCCTGCTGGAGACACATGGAAAGGAGAGGGTTGTTTCCAAAAACCTGGGCCAGGAAGGAAGAAAAGAAGTTGCTCTTTCCCCAGTGGCATGTGGAATTTTGCTGGTGGTTTATTGGAATTCTTCCCAAAGCCTAAATAATACCCAAACAACTCACTGAAGCCATTCAGAAGGGATCTGAGATCATAGAATCCCAGGTTCCGGGGATTAGAGGTAGACATCTTTGGGGGGGTCCATTTTGTTGCCTACTATAGCTACTAATGGTGGAAAGTGAAAAGGGGTGTTATTTTCCTTCAGAGCTGAAGTGTGACGTCTGAATTAACAGTCACTGAATATTGTGCAACAGCATTATCTCTGCTTCATAGGAGGGAGTTGTCTGCAGAAGCTAGCAGTCTGTAATCTCCATGATATATTTCTCTTTTGTATCCTTCACCAGCCCAGCCACCAACACCCAATGTTTGAGTGCTTATTGCTTAGAAGATACTATGGAGAGTACAGTATGGAGCTTCTTGGTAGAGTGAAATTACCCATCATTTAAAAAGCTTTTTATTGTGGAAAATTTCCAACATGTACATAAGTAGAAAGAACAACATAATGATAACTTGCCCCCTTTCTCCTGCCTTAGATTTGCTCTAAAGCCAACCCAAGGCGCTGTATCATTTCATTGGTAAGTACTTCAGTTCGCATTTTCAGTAGATGAGATTATCTTAGATTTTGTGAGGCCTGGTTTAGTCATCAAATAGTTGTATAATATTGGACAAAAAGGGCACCTTTGGAGCTTCAGTTTCCCTTTTCTGTAAAATGAGGGCTTTGGGTTAGATGACTCTGATATTCCTACCAGTTCTTGCTTCTGAAGTCCAGAGTTATTATTTTTCCTATTTTCAGGTTTGTAACATAATTTTCATTATTAAATATACCTCCTAGAGAAGAACTATCTTTCTACATAAGAAAAAAGAGATTCTACAAACACATGCCCTGTGGCATATACTTAATGGTACACAATGAAATGAATCTTTTCCATCTGTTCTAAAGCATTTTATAGAGAAAATATTTGAACACTTTTAAGTCATAGAGAATAGTAACAGCTCAATTCTCTCTACTCTGCCTCTCTGCAATCATGTGAGAAGGAATTCCTATGGTGGAGTAAAGGGTAACATATTTTAAGTTAAAACTTTAGAGAAAAATATCTGTTGTTTGTTATTTGAATTCAAATCTTGAGATGGAATGAAGCAAGGTAAAGACTTGCTGAATCAAGTCCTAATTATCTGGATGACACCTCACTTAATCCCTAATCTAATAACTTTAACTTTCCAGAACATAGGGAAAAGCAAAGAAGAAAAAGAAAAATACTTTCCAACTTCCACCTTTCAAAACCAAATGTTTCCCAGTAATGAAAATGGATGTTGCACCATTAAATCACCAAGATGTGTGTACTTACCTTCCAGGAGTGCCTTAGAGGCTATGGGCAATAGTGTGGCACTCTCCATTCTGAATACACACCCCACAAGGAGGCCCAGGCTCCCAGGCTGTGGGACCAATCCAAAAGCCAAGGACAGTCTCCCTGGGGACCACTCAGACGCCTGCAATGGAGGCTGCACAGCAAGCGCAGAATGCCAGCTCAGGGTCTGGTAGAAAGGCAAGCTAATTATGTACACACACACACACACAAACACACACACACACACATACTCTGACCCCTTAACTTTTTGTTATGCACTCCCATAAGAGTGCTGAGTGGCTCCTCCAGTCAGCAGGACCACAGCAAAGGGCTCATCTACCCTTTCACTAGGGAAGGCTTTGGTTAATCAGCCAGAGAAAAATATTCCTCTCCATGGGTATAGATATGAGAGGAAGCCTGGAGAATCTGGTGCTTCTAGAATGGAAGTGAAGGGTAATCTGGAGCCAGAAACATATATTTGAAGAGCAGATCTCAATGCAAGTTCAGAGAAGACTGATGATCCCACCACACCTTAATCTGTTCAAGGTGCAAGCTCAAGTATTTTGGTCTAGCACCTGTCCTCCAGCATGCAACCCAAGGAAAAGGGCACAGGAGGTTGTGCCCTTCC
Source organism: Callorhinus ursinus (assembly GCF_003265705.2). Classification (NCBI taxonomy): domain Eukaryota; kingdom Metazoa; phylum Chordata; class Mammalia; order Carnivora; family Otariidae; genus Callorhinus; species Callorhinus ursinus. The sequence continues at coordinate 1,020,830 of NW_027397146.1, forward strand.
TTCGTAAGCTATTCCAGACAACAGGACTGGGAACAAGTCATAGGGTTAGGATTAGACAGTGCCTTCTGTGAAGTCCACTGTTTCTCTGTTCTTAGATTTGTGTCTGCATTAATTTTCTCTAAGTTTCCTGGTTAGCATCCTACTCTGAAGAAATGCCAAGCTTCCCTCAAATGACTATCATTTATTATTATTTATTATTTCATCTTATTTCATCTGACTATCAGTCAGAATGGAGAGCAAAAGAAATCAGTCCATTGCTGATGTATTAACAATGGATTGGATCATTCCTCAGTCAAAGCCCAGGGTCCTTCTAGTCAGACATCAGGAAATTCAGGCTTGACTCTCTCAGAGTCAGAGACTAGACCAATGAGGTAGGATAGTGGTTTTGTACATGACAGGATGTGGTGTGAGGCAAGGTGGAAAAGTAGATGCAAATCAGTTTGGGGAGAGCCCTATGTGCCAGGTTAAAACTTAGAAGTCATTCTCTAGGCTATGGGGAGCCTTCAAAAGTTACCCTTGGGAAGTAGCTCAGGTAGGGTACACCTGGTGGATGGGGGTGAGGGGGAAGGGCCAAGAAAGGAGAAGAGTAGTCCAGTTAGGAGGCCACTGCAGCAGGCCAGCTGAGTGCTTTCTTAAAGAGTGTCAAGACTCTGCTTATTCAAATAAACCTCCATCGTCCTTGGAGAGTTCTTTGTAAATCCACTTGGGAATTGACACTGGAGTATAACTCTGAAGCTTAGTAAAAGAATTAATCTATGTGGACTGACAACTGCACATTTGAGGGATTTTGTACCTAAACTGAACAGGAAATATTATTTGCTTTTATAAGATATTAATTATTGGAAAACACAGAATAAGAATGAGATTGCCTAGTAAGATGGTAAGAGTTCAATGGCCCGCCCGCCTCATTCCCCTCCCCACTACACAGCCCTTAAGGAATTCCAGAGTCTATTATCAGCACAGTTTAAAGGCTAATGAAGAAACAATCTTTTTGTAAAGCAACAAAGAACAGAGTTTGAAAGCAGGTCTAGGAGAATGCAAGAGGAAACACTTGGTTCAGTGAAAGGCAAACTTTCCTATGGACATGCAATTTTTTTTTAAATACCATACGTTGCTTCGCAACCTCTAAAGCCTGTGCTTTCAATGCCTGTTCTGTGGGCAGCACTTTGCTAAATGCACCATGTGTAGTTAACTGGAGCGATTTGGTAGGGAAAAAACTAAGAAAAATGAAACCCAAAGAAAGAGAGTTCAGAGCAGTTTTACTATGTGTTTTCTAGACTTCCAAATGGATGCTGAAGTTACTCTTAAACAGACCTTGCTGTACTCATTTGTTTACTGGGTAAAGTGACTGTGGGGAGTGTTCAAGGGAAGTGCTTTATAGAGGAAAAGAGGAGAGGGAGCCCGAATCAAGACAGGCCTCCCAGAAGTGTGATGTTCATGGCATTGAAAAAAAAGGTGTTTTATAGGGTGACAAAATGAGACCAATTAGGTAAACAGCAGAGGGAAAACTTGGAATCCTGCCTCTGATGCTTATGAACTCTTGTGGCCTTGTGCAAGTCACTTCATGCTCCTTGAGCCTATTTTTTTATAGGCAAGATTTAGATAATAATCCCTTCCTTGTCTACAGCTCAGAATGACTGGTAGCCTCCCGAAGACATAATGTAGGGGAACATGCTCTCCCTATGCTAAGGTTTGCATCTTATTCATTTGTTTTAATTGCCAGCACCAGTAGTGTGCCTGACATTGATTTAGTCATTCAACAAATATTTAATTAGCTCCCTGCACTTAACAAGTACAAAATAGAATGAGAGAGAAATGATAATAATTTGTTTATATATTATATCTTAGGTACTTCATAAGTGCTTGTAAAATGAGTGAATGGAAGATGCTATTTTCTCTTTAGAACCATTTACCTGGAGCTATGGGATTTAGAAGCCCTCTGGTCTCCTCAGTACCTCCTCTCATACCCTAACAGTTCTGGCCCCTTCCTTGCAGTCTTTCTCTCCTTCCCAAATATTGCCATAATCTAGAGTGACCTTGGCATCTGTGAGAATGATCCACCCAGAACCCAGGCCTCATTTTCCTGATCTCCTTATCTCCACTCCCTCATCTACCCCATCACGGCCATGATGACTCTGGAAGTTATCTTACTCCCATTTGCTTCACCTTTGAAATCAAATTCATATGGCTTACTACCTGACCCTCAACTTCCTGCTCACTAATTCACAGTATATCAGTTATTCAACTATCTCAGTACTTATCCAACCAATGACGCTTCAGTTTTCTTATCCATTGGCTCTCTCCTCATGTCTTCATTCCCCCTTCCCTAAGTTAGCCCCTGCATGCTCCATCACTTCACTCAGTATTGTTCTAGTTCATGGCAAGTGGGGTCCCGCTCTGGTTCCATGCTTCAGATAGCCCCATGTTTTGAAGTACCTTCACAGTATTTTCTAAGTCTTCTTCCAGTGCCAGGGACTAGTCAGGGCCAGCAGTGCTATCTAGGCAGAGTGCCCTGAGCCTGAACCAAGACCCCTATGAGCCTCAATCACCATTTATTCTCTTAAGGGCACTCTGACTCACACATGAGATTGACAAGAGCCACAAGGAGTCCCAGGTATCATACCTGCAGGGTTCGGCCTTGGTTCTAGAAAGGAGGCCTGGTGTGAAGATGCTTCAAACTGACTGTGTAGCATTACTTTCATAGCAATGGACAAGATTAGGCAACTGTAACAGTGTTACTAGATTGATTTGGTGTAACACTCAGTCACAATGGACATAGCGTGAGTTCAGGGCTCTGGGCTCCTGATGGCCCACCACTGACTCTTGGGTTTGTGCCATATGTGCTCTTTCAGACCTTGGTGCCACTTTTCTGTCTACAGCACTCAATGGTGGGGGAAGGTGGTGGCAGGTGTCATTTATCTCGCATACCTCCTCCACCCACCCCACCAGCCACTGCTGGCACCCAGAGCATCACTGCACTCTTCCTGCAGGCTTTACGCCTTTTGTCAAGCTGTCTTATGGAGATGGCTCTGCCTATCTCCTCTGAGGACTTTTGAGACCATTGCTCTGTACCACCAACAAAATTTTCCAATTAATAACCTCTCTTGCCCCCAATCAATATGATGATGTGCTCTCCCAGGTTGGGCTTAAGCCCTGGCAGAAGGTAGACTTTTCTTACATGAATGGGACCACTCTTCATTTTCATGCTTTGCCAGTGGGCCCCTCACCCATCCTCCCTTCCAGTGGCACTGTATGGAATGCAAAGGTGAAGTCAATGTGGAAAGAGATCCCACTTTAGGAATGCAGTGATTACATCCTGGGGAGCTCAAGAGAGGACATGGTGGGAAGATGTGCTGTTCTACATTTATGCCATAAAATGCCAAACAGTACATTGAATATGACCAGAAAACAGCTTATCATTCACATGTTCCTGCATACTTTGGGGAAGGCTTACATTTGTGGTCATCATTAACGAAGCACATTAATAATGTCTGACAGCCAGTTGGTAGCCAGTGTCCACATGTGGCCCAATGGATAATGGCAGCATCACAAGTAATGGTATCGCCAGTATGAAGTGCCTGGTGTCAAAGACCTGCAGAGCCAAGAAGATCTAGATTGCTCCAACACCAGCAGGTTCGGAAGAGCCACGGCATGTGAGTAACAACAGCAACGCTTCCTTTTCTTCTCCATGGGGAGATATGGAAGTATCCATGCACAGTTCATTGGACAATAAGGAACATGAAAAGGTAGTTCCTGGACCTGAACAGGAAGACATGGAGGCTGAATCCTACAGGAACCTTCCCATGCACTGATGGGGCAATAAGCAGACAGGGAAATCCCTCCTTTCTCCCTATTGTGTTAAACTTTAGGCAACAAATTAATTTGTTTCTAGGGGCCCACAGAGAGTATTTGCCTGGTGCCCTGCACATCCTAGGGACAGTCTTGACTTTACCAGACTTTTCAGCCCCCTCATTCATTATCCATCACAGCAACACACTGATAAATTCTAGACTTAAATGAATCCAACTATAAGCTTCCTCTTAGACTGCCTTTAAGCAGCTAAGTGATACTGGAGAAAAAAAACCCACATCCTACACAGGTGGATGCTGCTATATATTCACTGACCTCCACCTGGGCCTGCTGTTCTAATGTGCTTTGCTCTTCCATTCTTCATAATTATTTCTTTAAACATCCGTGTTTTACAAGCCTTCAATCACTCCCCTCTACTTCCCTTTCACTTTGGATGACCTGGCCTTCTGCCTCACAGAGAAAATTGATGCTACCAGCTGAGAATTTCTAGCCACTTATACCTACAAGCCTGTGTACACACCTCCCTTCCTCCACTTCCAATGGAAGGTGTCCCTTCACCTGTCTAATCCAATTCTGAGACCTGTACCCTGGATCCCAGTCCTCAAGGATTTACTCACTGAATTATCTTTGTACTGTTGTATTTTCCATCTTTTCTATCTACCAGGTCCTTCCAAACAGCATTTATCTTTTTTGGAAGATTTTATTGATTTATTTGACAGAGAGAGACACAGCGAGAGAGGGAACACAAGCAGGGGGAGTGGGAGAGGGAGAAGCAGGCTTCCCGTGGAGCAGGGAGCCTGATGCAGGGCTCGATCTCAGGATCCTGGGATCATGACCTGAGCCGAAGGCAGATGCTTAATGACTGAGCCACCTAGGTGCCCCTCCAAACAGCATTTAAATATGCTCAAGACTGTCCTATCTTAAGATTCCCTCCCTTAAACTTCAAACTCTTTTTTTTTTAACAACCATCCAAGCTCTCTCCTCCTTGTTCACAAACTTTTCAAAATAGTTATCTACAGTCACATTCTTTATTGCCTCACCTCTAACTCCTCAGCCTTGTGCAATCAAGTTTCAACCCCCATTTCCCCATGGCGTTGTTCTAGACAACATCACCAGTGACCCCCATGGCACAAAATTGAAAACACTCTTTCTTGCCCATTTTGTTAACTTCCAAGTGACATTGACTACCACTGTCCTCTTTTTTTTCTTCTTAGACACCTTGTTTTGGTTTCCATGATAAGAGTGAGAAGGTGCTTGAAGCATGAGGAATAATAGCTGTGGGCAAGGTGGTTCCAAGGCCAGATGCAGGTAATGAAGACAAGGATTATTGAGAAGCTATGAGGATCCAGCCTAAGCTCTGCCAACTGACTTTATAATGGATGTAATTTGGATGATAAAGTGGCTTTTTCAAACAGTGCCAGACAGTGTTAGGTATCAGAAGGACAGGAGGAATCTGCCAGGAGTAAGGATGGGGACCAAGGGGAATTTCTCGGAACCAGGGATGGAAAGACAAGAACATGGAAAAGACAGGAGTCAGGACCTTGTAGGTGGCCTCCCTGTGCTAATGGAAAAGTCTGTGCTTAGGGCCCCAGCTGGAGAGAGAAGCACTACTGGAGGAGGGGAGCTGGGCTGGGAGAACCCTAAGGCTTTGAGAGTCCAGAGGGACCTTGGAGGTGAAGAGGGAAGGCTCTGGGTGCTGGGAGAGGGGAAAGGTTGTGCTTCTGGCCTAAAGCTCTTGGGAGCAGAGAAAAGTTTGGGGTATGAAAGCTTTGGGGGGTGGGCAGCTACATTTATAGGAGGCCAAGGGAAAGGGGCAAAGGGGCCTGTGGATCTGAGAAGATGATGGGCTGGGAGGTAAGGGGAAGTGAGACCAACATAAAGGCCCAGAACAGGACACAGTGAGGAGGGGAGACTGAGTCATGGCAGAAGGGGTAAGTGTACATACTGGTGGAAGGAAGGGAGGCCAAACCCAGGAAGACAATCTTTCTGGAGAGCTTCTGGGAACGGCCTGGCTAACCTTTGTACAGGGGTCTTCATTGCTTCAGAACCAATCTTCTTCTAGATGACAACTTAACTGCTACAACATCAATAAGAACTTTAGGGAGCAGAGTAAAATCTGAGCTTCATTTGAAGGACTAGGGACATGGGTACTGTTTTTATTACTTCTTCAAGCTTATAAGAAGAGAAACAGAGGCACCTGGGTGGCTCAGTCGTTAAGTGTCTGCCTTCAGCTCAGGTCATGATCCCAGGGTCCTGGGATTAAGCCCCTCATTGGGCTCCCTGCTCCGCGGAAAGCCTGCTTCTCCCTCTCCCACTCCCCCTGCTTGTGTTCCCTCTCTTGCTGTGTCTCTCTCTGTCAAATAAATAAATAAAATAAAATAAAATAAAATAAAATAAAATAAAATAAAAGATGAGAAACAGAAATGGAAATGTATTTGATGGTGCAAAAGTACAATTTTATTTCTGTACTGTGGCTAGATATTTGAATGCTTGGAGACAACCCCATTCTACTTTATGACAATCTATTAAAGTGGTGATAAATTAATGTTATTCAATCACTTGCTGACTATCAGTTTCCCCCACTAGAATGGAGTTCCACGAGGTAGTGACCTGTGGGTCTTCTCATTGCCATATTTGCTGTACTTAGGACAGTGCAGAGACCTGTGAGTCTTCTCATTGCCATATTTGCTGTACTTAGGACARTGCCTTGCACACAGTGGGCTGGGCCATCTATAAATGTCTAAATAAAAAAGTAACAAGGGATAATGATGGAATGCTCAAGGGGTGCCTGGGTGGCTCAGTCAGTTAAGTGTCTGCCTTTGGCTCAGGTCATGATCCTGGGGTCCTGGGATCAAGCCCTGTGTCAGGCACCCTGCTCAGTGGGGAGACTGCTTCTCCCTCTCCCCTGACCCTCCTTCCCTCCCTGCTTGTGCTCTCGCTCACTCTCTCTGTCTCTCTCAAATGAATAAATTAAAAAAAATCTTTGAAAAAAAGATGGAATGCTCAAATTGATCCATAAATATGGGTGCCTTGGAGGACTTTGAAAGTGATGGAGAAAAAGAAAAACAATTGCAAGATTCCCAGTAATTCTTAGGAGAAAATAACTGTAAAGGGGGAAGAGAACAAAACATGGTCTCAGATGTCAGTATACCAGTGGAGCCTGGGGCATGAAGACAGCAGCACTGATATTTAAACACAAAAATGTAAATACAATGTCATAGGTGTAAACAAGATTTGCAGGGATGTGACTGACAGCTGGAAGTGACTTTGAGAATGCAAACTTTGTCCACAAGGAGCAGCTCTGGTAGACAAGGAGGCAAGCAGATATCAAACTCAACACCCCCAAACCAAATAATCCAGTTAAGAAATGGGCAGAAGACATGAATAGACAGTTTTCCAAAGAAGACATACAGATGACTAAGACACATGAAAAAATGCTCAACATCACACATCATCAGGGAAATACAAATCAAAACCATGATGAGATACCATCTCACACCTGTCAGAAGGGCTAAAATTATTAACACAGGAAACAACAGGTGTTGGTGGGGATGTGGAGAAAGGGGAACCCTCTTACAGTGTTGATGGGAATGCAAACTGCTGCAGCCACTCTGGAAAACAGTATGGAGTTTCCTCAAAAAGTAAAAAATAGAACTACCCTACAATCCAGTAATTGCACTACTAGGTATTTACCCAAAGGATACAAAAATACAGGTTCAAAGTGGTACATGCACCCCAATGTTTATAGCAGCATTATCAACAATAACCAAACTATGGAAAGAGCCCAAATGTCCATTGACTGATGAATGGATAAAGAAAAGGTGATTTTATATATATATATAAAATAGTATATATATATATTTATATTTATATAATTTATAATTTATATTTATTATATATATTTATATATAATATAATATTATTATATAATATATTTATATAATATTATATAAATATATTATATATTTATATTTATTATAAATATATTTATATATATTATATATATTTATAATAAATATAAATATATATATTATTTATATAAATATATTTATTTATATTTATAATATTCCATTATATACTTATAATGGAATATTACTCAGCTATCAAAAAGAATGAAATCTTGCCATTTACAATGATATGGATGGAACTAGAGTATATTATGCTAAGTGAAATAAATCAGTCAGAGAAAGACAAATATCATATGATCTCACTCATATGTGGAATTTAAGAAACAAAACAGATGAACATATGGGAAGGGGAAAAAAGAGAGAGAGGGAAACAAACCATAAGAGACTCTTAATGATAGAGAACAAACTGAAGGTTGATGCGATGTGGATGGAACTGGAGGGTGTTATGCTGGGTGAAATAAGTCAATCAGAGAAAGACATGTATCACATGACCTCACTGATATGAGGAATTCTTAATCTCAGGAAACAAACTGAGTGTTGCTGGAGTGGTGGGGGGTGGGAGGGATGGGGTGGCTGGGTGATAGACACTGGGGAGGGTATGTGCTATGGTGAGCACTGTGAATTGTGTAAGACTGTTGAATCACAGATCTGTACTTCTGAAACAAATAATGCAACATATGTTAAGAAAAAAGAAAAAGAAGATAGCAGGAGGGGAAGAATAAAGGGGAGTACGTCAGAGGGGGAGACGAACCAGGAGAAACGATGGACTCTGAGAAACAAACTGAGGGTTCTAGAGGGGAGGGGGTGGGGGGATGGGTTAGCCTGGTGATGGGTACTAAAGAGGGCACGTTCTGTGTGGAGCACTGGGTGTTATGCACAAACAATGAATCATGGAACACTACATCAAGAACTAATGATGTAATGTATGGTGATTAACATAACAATAAACAAATTTTAAAAAATGAAGGTTGATGGAGGGAAGTAGGTGGGGGATGAGCTAAATGGGTGATGGGGATTGAGGAGGGCACTAGTGATGAGCACTGGGTTTTGTATGTAAGTGATGAATCACTAAACTCTACTCCTGAAACCAATATTACATTATATGTTAACTAACTAGAATTTAAATAAAAATTGATGTACTATATGTTCGCTATTTGAACATAAAAATAATAAAAAAATAAACTATACTTCTGCCAAAAAATAAAAATTAAAAAAATTTTTAAAAATAAAAATGTGAGGAAAAAACATAAAGCAAGCAGATATTCAGGGCTCCTCTGCTGAAGCTCAAAGAAAGGCCAATGGGTAGGGACAAAAAGCAGACAGTGCCTTGCACATGCTGCCTCAGTGTTTATTTCATGAATGAATGAGTGAATAAGTGATGAAATCCTCTTGTGGGAGCAGAGCACAAAACACCTAACCTGTTGGAAGGTCATTATGCGGATTTCAAAACAGACTTAGAGGGAAGGCTTGCCAGTGTGATAAGTGGTTGGCAGATCCTCAAACTCTATTTCCTACGTGTTTTATATGACTCTGCAGTGCTTAATCCAGCTGGTTGCTTCTTTCTCATCCCACCAAATTCCTTCTCACATCTGCTCCAGCTACTCTCTTAGCTATCTTCCTGAACCAATTCTTGTGCTAGAAAGTTCCAGAAGGTTCAGCTTCTGAAAATTTTAGGGTTTCTTATACTCCAGCTGAGCTGGAAGAAATTAGATTTAGCTAAGTACCTAGAATTGTATCTAGCCCCTAATTGCCATTCAATAAAAGTTCACTGAATTGAATGCAATCCACCCCCCTCACCCGAAGTCCTGCCACACTCACATATTATAGAGGGAGAAATCAAGGCTTAGAAAATGGAGGGAACTTGTTTAAGTTCCATGGTGAAAAAGCTGGGATCAGAGTCCCAGGTCCCCACCTCCTGGGTTAGTACTATTCATCATCTCTACATGCCTTTGGCAATTGCTGATCTTCTCTATTTACTCTGGCTTCCACTCCCCCCCACCAAGGTAGATTTTAAAAAGCTCTGTCCCTCATCACTCATTTCCTCCTTCTTCCTCCATACTACCCACATCCAATTTTTAATAGATTCTCCTTACCCATATTATTTGTCCCCTGCCCTCTTTCTCTCTCTCCACTACCACCCCAGAATATTTTCCCTTAATAAAAAGGCAGTATCTGGGGCACCTGAGTGGCTCAGTCGGTTAGGCATCTGCCTTTGGCTTGGGTCATGATCTGAGTCCTGGGATTGAGCCTCATATTGGGCTCCCTGCTTCTCCCTTTCCCTCTGCCTCTCCCCCGTTCGTGTTCTCTCTCTCAAATAAATAAAAAAAATTTTTGAAACAAGCCTCAGTATCATCAGATGGAATACTCAGCAAAGTCAGAAAACAAAGTCTTCAAGTTGATGAAACTATTTATAAAGGGGAGTGAGCAGGCTTTACAATCACTGGTAGCATTTTGTGTGCCATTCTGGGAAAAGTACTACAGGTCTCTGGAAGGTAGACTAATACGCTGGTCGCTGTCTATATTACACTTTTCCTTCAGACATACAGAAATCCTCATTTGTACTCATTCAAGAAATGAGTATGTTAGAAGTTAAATGCCAAAGTTTTGAAGGACTGGCTTAAATCCCCTGGAAATACACCAGAGCAAATTCCAGGTTAGTCAGAGATTTAAATGTGAAAAATAAAACCATAAATATGTAGAAGTTCATATAGGTTAATATTTTTATACTCTTGAAGTGCAGAAGGCAACATTTTCTAGCATGATTTTTAAAGACAGAAGCCATAAAGTAAAAGATTGAGAGATTCCATTATATATAAATCTAAAACTTTTTAAAATTTAAATTCAATTAGCCAAGCACAGCATGCAGAAACAACAACTTGCAAACAAAATTGCAACATACATGACAAAAAAGAGTTAACAGCATTACTATTTTAAGAGCCTGAAAAATCTATAAGAAAATGATAAACAACCCAACAAAAACATGAGCAAAGAGCATGAATGGAAAAGTTACCAAAGTTAATAAGGATTTGAAAAGATGTTCAATCAAACTATTAATCAGAGAAGTGTATTGCTGGTCTGAGTATAGATTCTTGTAAATTTTCTGCAGGGCAATCTGGAGAAGTGTGTGAATCAGACAAGGATGCAAGAGCCTTGTTTACAAAAAAACAACATGTAAGAAAAAATTAAAATGTCCATTAGTAGGATTTAGTTAACTAAATTATTGGTGCACCAATACAAAAGAATGTTATAGATGTATTAAAATGATGATGTAAATCTCAATGTACTAACATTAAACAATGCACTCGGCGTATTACTACATGAGAAAATCAAGTTACAAAAACAATACGCATAAAATAATCTTTCATTTTTGTGAAAAATTTTATTTGCCCATGATAAAAGCCTGCACCTACATCAAAATTTTACTGATGTGATTTTCATTGTCCTCTTTATAAATTTTTCATTGCCTAAAAATATTTCAGTGATAATAACATTTACTCTATTTTATTCATTTAACAAACATTCTAATAGTGCTTATATATGCCAGGCACTCTTCTAAGAACTTTACTAATGTTAACTCATTTTCCCAGAACAGAAAAATGTAAGTAATAAAGTATTTTCCATGTGGGGTAGAGTGGAGGGGCGCATCTCAGAAGTGAGAGGATGCTGGATAATATGAGACTCATAGAAGAAATCCACCATGTTTTGACTCAAAGCCATCTCCTTTTAATGACACAACGAGGTCAACAGGTCATGGGAGCCCCATTCCTTTGCCTTTCTCTCATTCTTTTTAATGATGGGACAACTAATTAGCCATTAAGGATTAGCCAAAGAGGGTTTAAGCAGAAGAGCATGCTGGAGCCAGGAGAGGGGGGCTTCCAGTCGCACAGGCCCTGCTTTGATTCTGGGCCACACTGCTTAGGAGCTGTGTGATATGGGGCAAGTTTCCTCATCTGTAAGGTGAGGGGGCAGAGCTAGAAGTTTTATACCATGAGACTGTTTGTTTCCTAAATCTGAGCTCCCTCACTTTTCCCTCTTCTTTAAAGAGCCAGGAAGATCATGTCAACATTCTCTCTGGTATGGGCCACCCAAACTTCAGAAAGTCTTACATCCATTTAATGGCTGGGTTACCCCCAGAACAACCTGCGATGGCAACCTTGGCTTATCTGCTGACATATGGAATTATTGATCCTTGGTCTTGGAGTTCTAAACGTTTTGCATTTTCAAATGTGTTTGTTGTCCTTCCTGTTAAACTTGCCCTGGAAGCATTATCAATAAACAAGGTGTTTGATTACCACATGGATAGTGTGCTTGATACATTTATTCTCTTGCTAGAAATGCCTCTAAGGATGGATCCCTTTTGCAAATTAGCAGCAAACTTTCTCTTGGTCTTCTCCATCTCAGCCTTAAACTGCCCAAGAATCTCTTCATCTCCCTAAGTCCCCAAATATCTAATCTCTTCCCTTCCCTCCACCTTGTTATCTCATACTTTTGAATATAACATCAAGATATGGAGCATAACAGGCAGGGTTTAGGGCCAGGGACAAGGTCAGGCCATGGGTTTGGCCTGGCCCTCCCTAGAGGCTTGGATTTAGTAATGGGGGAGGTTTCTGGACTGTCACATATGACAGGTCCCTTAAAGAGCACCACCTTCATGCTACAGATGGTAAGACTGAGGTCCAGAAAGGGGCAGGGTCATAACAAAGGTCATAGGAGTTATTGGTGGAAAAAGGACTGGCTCTAAAGACAACCCAGAATGATTTTATCGCTGTCAGCTCAGCCAACCCTATTTATTCATTCATTCAACAAATATTTATTGAATATCTGTTTTGTATCCAGTACTAGGGATACAGCAGTAACCTAGATAGATGTGGTTCTTGTCCCTACAGACCTACAGAGCTCATGGTCTAGTAGGGGAGACAGACTTGAGTCCCAGAATAGTTACAAGAGGTAGTACAGCATGGTAGGTAGAGGCATGGGCTCTAGAGCTGCTCTGTTCAGTGTTCAGATCATCCTTCTGCCACTTAATAGCTGTGCAAACTGGTAATTTCATTTTTCTTCTCTGTATCTGTATAAGAATTTGGAAAGGGCTTTGGCACTGGCTCCACATCCCAGGTGACCTGGTCAAACACTTTCACCTTTCAGGCTTCAGTTGCCATAGCTGTGATGGAAGGAAGTATGTCTGGATGACCTCTGTTATTACTGCCAGCTGAGTCATAAAGAATTATCACAGCCTAGTGTTAAAATGCTATGGAAGAAGCCACTACCACACAGATTTACTCTCCAAGTTCCCTGGGGGCCATTCTTGTTCTTCCTTATTAATGAGTTCTCTCTGACACAATTTGGTGCTTTTCAAAGGATGCTTGTGAAAGACACTGCTTAGACATAGTCTTGTTATTTCTCCACCTTCACATCACTTCTGCATCTAATCTCATTGGATTAGTAAATAAGCTCTTTCCCTTGCTTGAACCATTCGGGTATTATTTTTCTGCCCATTTTAGAATGCTTGTCACTCTCTCCCTTGAAATCCAGTTTTGTACTTATGCAGTTTGCCTTGGAGACTGGTAATAACTGGAGGATAGGGACTTAGCCTCTCCCCCTGGAAACTCCCCAGAGTGCTTAACACAGAGGCTTGAAAAGACAAAAACCAAGATAGTGGTGTGTGTGAGGAGTAAGTTCGATATGGCAAAGATTCTATGGATTTTGACCACCTGCATTAGAGTTGCCTGGGGGAAACTGATTTGGAAATGTACCTCCAAGGCCTCCTCCACACCTATATGAATTAGAATCTTGGAAGAAGAGAAGTAGTAGTCTGCATTTTTAACAGGTACCCTAGATGATTTGAATGCATCCTACAGTCTAAAGACCACTGGGTTAGACGTTCTAAGTATTTAGTTGAAGGCTCAGTGGGACAGCAATTCATTTTCCTAGTTGTCAACTAGAAAACTGATATAAGTGAGTTTTAAGGTCCTGTTCAGCACTAATATGTTCTGCTTCCAAGAATAAGATTTTGGAAAATCTCTTTGTCTTTCCAACTACAACAAATTACCTCCATGTACATCTCTGCAGCGTTGGCTTCTTAAAGCAAACTATAATATCAGATCCCTTCCGAATGGCTTCAGTGAGTTATTTGGGTAATTCCAGCGTTGGGAAGAATTCCAATAAATCATCAGCAAAATTCCACATGCCACTGGGGAAAGAACAACTTCTTTTCTTCCTTCCTGGCCCAGGTTTTTGGAAACAACTCTCTCCTTTCCATGTGTCTTCAGCAGGAATGCATTTGGTTGGAGTGTCCCAGTCCAGGCACTTACTCATCACCACTCCCTCCCTGGGACTCTTACACCAGTGCCCTTGCTGGGTTCCTTGGCCCCACGCTGGTTCCTCCTCCCCTCTTTGTCAAGGCAGATGCTTTCACCAGAACCAAGTTCTGATAGTGGCTCTCCCCTGGGTCACACAGCCTCCTATGTCTTCCCATTAATCACCTAGAGCAGAAAGTCCAAGGTCCAGATTAATGAGCCTACCATTGAAGACTCCTAGTTACTTGGCCTTGCCCTCTCTGGCCCTAATGTGCATACCCTTCCTACAAGCACCCTATGTTCTAGTTCAGTGTTTCACAAAGTGTGGTCCTGGAGCTACTGGCTTCAGAGTCACCTGGAAGTATTTCTGAATTTGTGAGCTTGCTCTGTGGCACTTTCACCATCAGAGTTTTTAAAATCTGCAAGCTCCTGCTACTTCAAAGCTCCCTCTGTTTTTAAACACTATGATGTATTTGCCCCCCAAGCCCCATTATCTTTAAACAAACTCTGGGAAGTCTTATTTCTGTTGTACTGCCTTGACCTTTAATCTATTTTTCCTGACACCTTCAGGTGGAGCCAGTGGATGGTCAATGGACTAGAGCTAGACAGAGCCCAGAACTCTAGCCTAAACACTATGATTCTGATGTCAAGACAGACAGTCAAGTCTGAGACAAAGCTCTTATGGAAAATCTGAGTCTGAAGGCAAGAAGATGAGCTGCAGATGGCAGAATTAGGATTATGTATAGAAGATAGAGCCCTAATGTCAGAAGCCAGGCTGAAACAGGGTTGGAAGAGAGACATGTTATGAAGCAGTGAAGTTGTCAGCACTTGAAGTGTTGCCAACACTTCAGCAGTGTTGGGTTACACTTGAGTCTCTGTTATTGATCATGAGATGTGTGACTCTGAACAAGTCATTCCTCCAACTTAACACCTTTCAATGGGTCCCACTACCTATAGAATAAAGATCAACACACTTATTCTTGCTTATAATGCACTATCCAGAATGCTCCCTTCTACATGTTCACCCTCATTTCCTTCTATTCTCTCTCTGTGTGTGATTTGATCAATTACTTGGCCTTACTGAACTCCATGCAGTTCTAATAGAGAGATGACTTTCCATTTTCCAAATCTTTTCATTGTTCTACCTTTTGCCTGGATGCCATTGCTTCCTCTTGTCTGTCTCCTTTTCTGCTCTAAGACTTATCTTCTATGAATCTTACCCTGACTTTCACCATGGAATGAGTGTTCTTTTCTGTTGCTCCATGGCATCCTACCTCCTCCTTCAGTGGGTTTAGTGGTAGTTTTTTTTTTTCTCTCTTTCTTCCTTCATAGATGGTGAACAACCTGAAGGCAACCTGATCTCAGGACCCTGTGCTCTTCAGCATCCCTGAAGCATTCACCTTGCAGAGGGCCTTATGCAGAGTACTCACTCAAGAGATACTGTTAAAAGAATGAATGCATGAAAAAAATGTATAAATAAGATGAGTTGAGATCAGACTCAAGTAGACCAGATTAAACCAGACGAGATAAAATGTGATATTTCTGAAAGGTTAGGAGAGCAGAAAGAGATGAAAAATAAGGCCCTCAGCCTCCTTCCTCAAGTTAGTGTGTGTCACCTCAAAAATGTTTCTGCCTGGGACTTTGTGAGAGTGGCTCAACCCACTCGGTTCACAATCCCCTCCACATCTTCAGGACTGGAATCTCAGGTGGGCCTCGGGATGAGGGTGGGGCAGTAGGTTCAAGAGAACATTTGCAGAAGAGAAATATGCTCACAAATGCCTCATTGATGTGCCCTCTGCTTTCTGTAGGGTCTCCCACAGGTCAACTGAGGTCCCCACACTAATGACTGGCTCTTCCATCAAGTCTGTTTTGACTTGGTGTTAAAACCATATTATATCAGTCTAACTAGAAAAATGGCTAACCTCTAATACCCTGAGAACTGTGAAAACTCAACTGGTACTTCATAAAAGTCCTTATTAAGTTCCATGTTTGGGAGAAAATGGGAGGCACCACAATGGTATCTATAGGAAAAACAACAACAACAGCAACAAAAGTAATTTTTAAAAACTTGGCTTTGTGGATACTGGCTTTTTTTTTTCTAACTTTGACCAGCCCAAATTCTAGCTCTTGCTACAGTTTTACAATTGCTTCACAATAGTGAATAGGTCTCAGGGACCAATGGGTTCCCCTTAACATAGATTTATAGCGTATGATACAATCAACTGAAAAATGGCAATGAACAGATTGGTGGCATATTTGAATTCATTTGGCTGCTGCAATTTAATACGGTTTATATTAAATATGATTGTGCCCAGGACCACATAAAACATGAGTTATAAGGACCAAGAGCAAATGTTCTGGTACATAAGTACCTCAAACTTCACTTAATTAATAGACGGGACTGTAAAGGCAAAAGCCAAAACCAAATCTCAATTGCTGCTTATTCCTGGAGCCAGGAATTGACACATCTTCCTGGTAGCAATTTGTAAATTCAACACTCGCTTTTGCTGTGGCAAGACTCACTCCCCTTTCTCCTCAAAGAAATCATACTAGTTCTTGGCCTGTTTTCTTGGCTCCTTGAAAGACAAAGACTAGATCTCTTCAGCTCTTCATGCCCTTCATAAAGAATGTTGGCCTCATGTGGGCCAGAGACTCTTTTCAAATAGGCAAGGTAACAACATTGGTGTTCCCCAGGGCCAGATGATTTACCCATACTCTCCATGAACATTCTTGTTCTGTCCTATGGTTTAGCTACCTATGAGGTATTAGAATAGACAAGGTTAATGTTGCAGTTATAAATATATCCTCACATCTCAGTAGCTTAAAATGATAGAAAATTTTTTCTAGACACTCGAAGTGCAATGCAAATGTTTCTGATAGGGTGGCTCTCCTGAGTATCTCTTCTTCAAATGAGGACTCAGAAATTCCAAGATCCTTCCATTTCATGATGCTGTCATCTTAAATGCCTCTAAGGGAAGAAAAACTGGAAGGGGAAGAAAGATGTGAAGGATAACACACCCAATGTTTCACTACCTTGGCCTGGGAGTGACACACATGACTTTTGTTCACATTCCATTGTAAAAAAAAAAAAAAAGGCATCCAGGTGCAAGGGGTGATGGTTATGTAGCCATTGGCTGGGAAACTGTTTCCCATTCTATACTATGGAACAGGAACACAAGCTACCTGACCACTTCTGCCTCAGGCTCCCAAATCTGTATTTTACCTAATATTTATTTATCTATTTGTTCATTAAAAAAATTTATTGAGCTTCTACTCTAAGATAGGCAATGGGAACTTACAAATGAATCAGGATTTCTATCCTCAGACACACAGCCTAGTGGGGGCCCTTTCACACAAAAGTACACCCTGTTGCTTTCTTCCTGTCAATTTAACAATCACATGATGTCCGATTACCCAAGGACACAGACTTCTCAGTGACTGGTCTTGAGAGTCTTCATACAAATGTGATCTTTTTGTCATTCATGGGCAGGGGGTCAAGTGCTTCCAGAAGAATGTTGAACCTCAAGGAAATCCCTCTGTAACCCCAGTTAAGATTCTCTTAACTCTCTCCTATTATTCCTATTCTTGACGATCTTCTTGGCTGTTTCTTTGCCTGGTATTGCTCTCTGAAAGCAAATATTTAGTATAACTCAGTTAAAAATGAAACCTTTTATAATATCATGATTACGTCATTTTCTGCTTAAAACCTTTCAAATGGGTCCCATAACTGGGATCAAACTCTATGCTAACTCCCTGGCCCATAAAGCCCTTCCTGATCTGGCCTTTGCAACCTCATATCCTGCCACTCTCATCACATGCCAGACTCACTGGTCTCGACAGTCCTTGAATATGCCAAAAGCTTATTTTTACCTCTGAATATGCTGTAGCCTCTGCCTGGAGTGATTTTTCCACTAATATTTGTCTCACATGTGCCTTCTTGTCATTCAGATATCAAGTCAAATGTCATCTCTGCAGAGAAGCCTTTTCTGACCACGCAGTCAATTCCAGTTTTATTATCTTGTTTTTGCACACTGCATAGCACTTATAACTACGTGAAATTATCTTCTTTGATTATCTTTGTGTGTCTTGGGGCTGCCTACTCCAACTCTAATGGCAGTTCCATAGCAGCAGGGATTTTGTTTGTCTTGTTCATTTCTCAACCTCCATCACTGGAATAGTGGGACATAGCAGCTTTTTAGCGTAGGCTTGTTGCATTGATGTGTGCACGCATGAATAACTGGACATTGTGCCATTACTGAGTTCTTGTCACCACTCTTGTCACTAATGTCACCACTCCTGTCACCAACTCCATTGCTATCACTGACATTGTCAGTGTCTCTACAGCTCTTTCCTTTGCTTGCCTTGCACAAATAGACAAGGAAAACTCAGAGCAACACTTTCTTCCTTCTTAAAGTGAAAGTACTTGGGGGTAACTTTGATAATTAGAATCTGAAAATATGTGTGAGATCCAGGAACAAATTTTAAAAAGGTTCTATCATAGCTGAGAGAGTTGTCACAAAGTTCATATACTCTAGTGCCTACATTTTGCTCATAGATTTGGGATTCTCTGGACTCTTACTTTAGACACAGTTCTAAAAGTTAATAGTACTTTCTCTGGGCTCATTGTTGGCTCCTCCTCCCCCCATCCCCTATAGACTTTTTTTCACCTAGTATTCTGTTCTTGGTACTCCTTTTTCCCTCTCTTTACATGCTTTCTTTTGATAATCTCACACAGCTTCAATTATTACCTCTGTGATATTCATTCCTAAATCTTTTTGGTAGCCCCAATATCTCGAAGGAGCTCCAACTGCCTGCTGGGCAGAGAATGCCACCCAAGGGTTCACCTTCACCTCTCAAACTCAGTGTACCTGAAATGAAACTCATTCATTTCCTTTCTCTTATACCTCCTCCCACCAACCTGCCCCCTACTGATGTATCTCTATTTTTGTTATAGCTAAATCAGCCTGAAGCCTCAAGGTCAAATGCTCTCTCTGACTATTCTCTATGCCTCGTTCCCTACATACAGTTGGTGGGCATCTGTCAAGTCTACTTCCTTAATATTTCTCTGAATTCATGGTGCCATGATCATTGTTCAGATCTCATTGCCAATCATCTGAAATAATAATTTTGATTACCAACTCCTTGCTCAAAATCTTCAATTTTTATTTCCTATAAGGAAGAGTCTTAATTCTTCAGCCTGCCATTGAAGGACTTCCATAGTCTAGCTCCACTTTCCTTTCTGATTTTACCTCCTCTTTATACTCTAACTAAAATGAATTCCTTGCATTTCTTTCAATACACCCTGAGGCTTATTGCCTACATTTAATTTTTAACAAATATTTATTGAGCACCTATTATGTGTTAGGTCTTGACATTTTGTTCATAGTTCTCTTTCTACCTGAAATACCCTTCTTTCCATCTCTGTGTTTCCAACCATATCATTTTCAAGACCCAGCTCAAATGCATCCTCCTCCAAGTAGTCTTTTCTGATACCCTAGCCATAAGTGATTTATTCCTCCTCAGAATACCCATGACACATTTTCTGTACTTCTCTTACAGAGTGTATTACTCTGCTTGTACATGTGTACACAGCTCTTTTACACCACTGGATCAGAAGTACCTCAAGAATGGAATCAGTGTCTGATTCCCTCTGTGGTCCCCACTTTTCACATATTGGCCATTCAAAAACTGCTTAATAAATAAGTAAATGAATGAGGAGGCTTGAGGCTTGCTCCTCTGTTTTCCCACATTTTAGAAAGAGTGCAGTGCTTGAGGAGGTAAGCATGCTGAGTTGGGATGGTTGATAGACTAGTTAGGAGGAACCTTACATAAAACCTACACAAAGCTGACACAAAAACTCAAAAACTAGTTTGGGGCCATTGAGAACATGGGGCCCTGACCACTGCCCTATGTACTGCCTAATGCAAGAATTTTATTTTAGAATGATGAACCTTGGGCATTGCAGAAAGTGGGACTTTGAATGTTATTCTTTTTAGATTATAGGCAAGTGTGTAAGCCATCTTGCAGGATTTCATCACAAATGATTAAAATGATTTTTAAAGTGTTTCTGGGTTTAAAAGGGGTTATATTAAGTTATGTGCAAATTTCATGTCTGAGGAATACCTCATTTCCAGCAATGCTGGTGGATAAATGAAGCATTACTCTAATAGATTAAACTGCATATTTTGTATATCTAATTTCTCTTTCCATTCCCTTCCCTCCTCAATATGTTCTGCATAGTGAAGGAAAAAGAGAAAGATGCTTTTTAATCCTCTAATTAAATGTCAAACCATTACCCAGGTAGCCACAGCACAGTGTCCTCAGCACATCTGTCAGGGCTGCTATCCATCAACCTTCTCCTTCTAGGCAGAAATGTGATTACTTCTTGGAACGATGTCAACAATTTCTAACTGCAGAAAGTTGATCTAGTTTGATATTACTCATGAAGGGATGTATTACTGGAAATATGAGGGATTAAAAAAACAACTATATTCCGATTGTATTTTGGTTAAGGATCAGAAATCAGTACTGAAATGTTAAACTTTCTTTTTTCTTTCTAGGCCTCAGGTACACAAATTGTATTAATTGTGTTAATCATACAATTCCTTTTATGGCACTTCATCATCCTTAGATCATGTAGCATTTTATTTATTTATTTAAAATATATATATAATAAATACCTGTGAATCCAACACCCAACCTAAGAACTAGCCAAGAATTACCAAGAACTTATATCTACCTATGTGATCTTCCTCCATCTCATCACCCTGCTTTCCCACTCCCCTTCAAGAGAAAACCACTATCCTGAATTTTCTGTTTATCACCTCCATGTTTTTTAAATTATTTCTTTTGCTTTTTAAATAGTTTAATTCCATATATATGTACTTCTAAACAATACATTGTTTAGTTTGGCTTATTGCATTTTAATGAGGATACCAGTATCAAATAGTGTTCTGGGACTTGCTTTTTATTACTCAACTTTATGCTGTATTCATCTATATTGTTTTTGGTAACTGAAGTTCATTATTTTTCACTGCTATAGGATATTTCAATCAATGAATAATTATTTATCTTTTTTTTTCTGTTGCTGGGAATTTGGGTTGTTTCCAAATTTTTTTTGTATTTGTTTTTTGCCATTACAAACAAGGCTGCTGTGAATATTCTTATAATATGTCTCTGTGAGCACATGTGCAAGAATTGTTTTTTTGAGTCTTGGGCATGCAAATTTTGCAGTTTACCAGTAAATACCAAATTGTTTCTTGGTAAAGAAGTG
The DNA here is from genome assembly GCF_003265705.2 of Callorhinus ursinus. Classification (NCBI taxonomy): domain Eukaryota; kingdom Metazoa; phylum Chordata; class Mammalia; order Carnivora; family Otariidae; genus Callorhinus; species Callorhinus ursinus. The sequence continues at coordinate 1,042,114 of NW_027397146.1, forward strand.
GTAAACCTATGTACAGCAGCAATTTCTAAGAAATTCTGTTACTTTCTCTGCTTGATTTATTTCACTTAGCATAATCTCCTCCTGTCCCATGCATGTTGATGGAAAAGTTGGGTATTCATCCTTTCTGATAGCTGAGTAATATTCCATTGTATATATGGACCACATCTTCTTCATCCATTCGTCTGTTGAAGGGCATCTCGGCTTGTTTCACTTATTTGTGGAACATGAGGAATAGCATAGAGGACGTTAAGAGAAGGGAGGGAAGAATGAAGGGGGGGGAAATCAGAAGGGGAGATGAATCATGAGAGACTATGGACTCCGAGAAACAAACTGAGGGTTTTAGAGGGGAGGGTGGGAGGATGGGTTAGCCCGGTGATGGGTATTAAGGAGGGCATGCACTGCATGGAGCACTGGGTGTTATATGAAAACAATGAATCGTGGATCACTACATCAAAAACTAATGATGTATTGTATGGTGACTAACATAATAATAAAAAAAAAAGAAATTCTGTTACTGTTCATGTTAGTGTAGTCAAATTTATCAATCTCTTCTTTCATGGTTAGTGCTTATTTGTGTCTTATTTAAGAAATTTTTCCTTATCCTGAGGTCACAAAAGCATTCCCCTCTATTTTCATCTAAAATTCTTGAAGTTTTATTTTGGACGTCAAAGTATTGAATCCATCTGGAGTTAATTTTTCTGTATGATGTGGGGTAGGGACTCATTTTTTTTTCTTTTTTTAATTTAAATTCCATCAGCCAACATATAGTACATCATTAGTTTCAGACGTAGAGTTCGATAATTCATCAGTTGCGTGTAACACCCAGTGCTCATCACATCACATTTTTTTGCACTCTAGCTATTGAATAGTCATGAATGCCTTCATATCTATTCTTTTGGATTTATTTTTTCCCCCAAATCTCCTAGTAAAAATTCCTCTCTAAGAATATCTACTTTATTCTAACTAAGCTAAGAAAAGTACGGTTTTCCACACTTACGTTGGTCTAAGGAGAAGAATGAGCAGTAGGGGTGGCCACTTTTCTACATGTGTTGATGAGATTAGGGCTGGAATAGTACCATGCTCTGCTTTAGAGCACTGACTCAGAAGTCAGAGAGTCCTGGGTTCAAATCTCACCTCTTCCATTTGCAAGCTGTGGAACCTAGGGCAGGTTACTTAACCACTTTGAGCCTTAGTTTCTTTGAAAAATAAGAGTAAGGATATGCTCACCTTTTAAGACCACTGTGAGAATTAAATGAGAAGGCGAATGTAAAAGACCCAGCTAAAGGCCCAGCATACATAGTCTACTTGAGAGCTGGGATTATTATTAGGGCCTTTAGCCCAGCTTGACTGTCCCTACCACCTTCATTCTTGTTTGCAAAGTGTGGTCATGGTAGTGAAGAGCATCTCTATATCCTTAATATATACCTATATACCTTTATATAACTATATACCTCTTAATATCTATGCACCTATATATACCTATATAGCTCATTGTCTTCTATATATCTCTGTATCTTCCAGTGCTTGACTGGAGAAAATAAAGTGTTAGTGGCTGAGAGATTGAGGAACAAAGTGTCAGAGGGTGGTTGCAGCTACTGCTGGGGCTGATTGCTATGGATTCCCTTCAGGTTCTGCCAAAGCCCATTGTTTATCTTTTATTCTTTATTAAAGCTTTTAAACCATACACATTTAGTGAGGATGGCCTTGTCAACTGAGGTCCACAACCTGATTATTCCTCAGCATTATTTTAGCACTGTTCTACTGTCTGTTTTCATCTTAGCCTTTCTCTTTCTTTCTGGTTCTAAAGTACTTGATCACTCTATTTTCTCATTTTCCTATTGTAAGTTTTTCTGATTTTTTTGGCATCTTGAGAAATAAAAAGTTTTATTTTATAACTATTTATTTTATGTCTTTTGCTTTGAGAGCTAAATTTTGAAACTCTCACTTCTCTGAGCATTTATCTTCCTTTCCTTGTATGTGGGATTCTGCAAATTGGTGCAGTTTCATATATATGAACTTTGAATGAAGTGAATTTTTCCATGGTTATTAAAAACAAGGGCATCTGGGTGGCTCAGTTGCTTGAGCGACTGACTCTTAATTTCAGCTCAGGTCATGATCTCAGGGTCATGAGATCAAGCCCTGCGTTGGGCTCTGCACTGGGTTTGGAGCCTGCTTAAGATTCTCTCACTCTGTCTCCCTCTGCTCCCCCCGCAAAGACTTTATGAAGCCGTACAAAAAAGGATGTCCTCCCCTTACTTTCAAGGTGTTGCAATAAAAATTTTAGCTGCTGAAGTCATTCTTAATATTTATTTGCTTTATTTTTCTATAAGAAAATAGCAATGGGGCTCTGTGATCTTCATAATGTCTCCCCATATACTTTTCCAGAAGGGTCCTGCTGTTCTACGTGTCTTCCAGCTGAGAAAGTCCTTCCTCACCTATATGCCTTCCAGAATTTGTTACTGGTATTTTCCCTTATTGCTGCAAAGGACATTAGTAGATAATTATATCTTTTTACAAATTTAATTTGCATCTCTTGCAGGTACATGGGATTTGTAAATCATATTCATTTTTGTTGCTATAATGATATCAGTGACCAATTTGATGTCTCCAGGGAAGCATAGGGGTTATTTTCTTGATTTTAAAAGCATTATACTCTGTTAGTGAGCAAGGGAGTTGGACTTTGATAGGAAAGAATATTTGTCTTGTAGATGAGGCACATGCAGGAGCTCCCTCTCCCTGGGATGACAACAAGGTATTTTGAAAAGAGCACTGGATTCATAATCCAAAGCCCATGGCATTAGCTGTGTGGCCTTCGGTGAATCCTTCAACTGTGTTTACCCCAGTTTTCTCCTCTGTAAAACAGGGATATGGAGTCTTGCCCTGGCTACCTCATAGGTTTAGTGTTAGCCATGCAATGAGAGTGGAAGCATCTTGATACTATTATTAGTGTTGCTGTCACCACTGCTATAGCACTACCGGCACTATTATCATTGCCCAAATACTAAACGTGGAGAAAGTCTTCCAAGGCCATTAGTAGACATATCCAAAATTCAAAGTATAACAATAACAATAACAACACTTAACATTTGATGAGCTTTTACTGTGTGTGCCAGACACTGTGCTAAGTGCCTTATATGTTTCATCTCATATAATCCTCATAACAATCTTATGAAGTGTTTGCATTACCCATATTTGACAAATAAGGAAACTGAGGCACGTAGAAGTTAAACAATTCACCCTAGCTCAGAACTGGGACTGAATCGGGTGGCCTGCCGCCTAGCCTGTGCACTTAATTCTCTGCTCTATTAGCGCTTGCCTGGGCCACAGTAATGTGTGATGAGAGCCCAGCACATGTGAAGAATACGTCTATAGCTTGCAGAATATTTCCCTAATTATTATCTCATGTAAGCCTCACATCTGACACATTTTTATCGATTGAGTAAAATAGCTTAAATATCTTAGTTAATATTATCCAGCTAGTCAGCGATAGATATTACCTAAACTCCAGCCATATCACTGCCTCTTCAGGTGAGCTGATCATGATTACTGGTAATCCTCCTCCCCTCACCTTATTGCCCTGCCTTTGTTTTCATTTTAAGGACAAAGGAATGCCTAAACCATAAAGTTACACTCAATGAAAATCTTTTAGAAAAATCAAGTGTTTCATTTCATCTTTCAACAGTTGGTTTTTCAGAGAATCCTAAATCAATACTGCTCACTCTTTCCTATATCAGACCATTGGATGCTCATTGAATGATTTCACAGATCCCCATGTATGGAAGCTGTTTTTAATATAGCTTGTGGCTAAAAGGAATCCAACTGAATATCTCAATGATATTAAAGATACAGTTATCTTAATCATTTATTTTAGACATGCCTATAGCCATGTTGTTCTGTTACCCATAGTGTGTTTACTTGTGAAAGACGTGGCATTTGGTAAAAGTCACCTGTGTATTAATAAGATGAAAAGACTTTGCTAATGAAGAGGCTGATACCTTACCCATGTCACATCCCAATGGTGAAAGTTTCTATGTATCAAATAAATGATTTGGTGTTGCTTCTTGCTTCCCAGCTCCCCAAAGACCACCTGTTACATTTGGACTTCCAATGCCTAATCTTATTTTTATTGAATTGAATCTGTATAATTCTAATAGTTTAGAACTGATCAAGATCTGAACTTAAAAGAATATATTGGTAAAGTGAAGTTCTGTAAGAAAGCGTTTGGTAACTGAAATCTTGGATACCTCACTCATCTTTTCTACCTTTTGGCAATTCCACTATCTTTGTGTCTCCTGGGTCTCTCTTCAAGTAAGACTGTGCCTTTAAACTGCAAGGCATACAGAGCTCTTAGCTTATTTGCCAAGGCCATGTTCTTCCTGGGCAGGTCCCAGGCAGTGACTGCGCACAGTAAAGTCACTAGGGGCCTAGCCATTTCTGCCCAATGTGGGACTTCTTTAAGGGTTAATCTTAGCTCTGAAGCACTGTGTTGGGTTGACCAAGAGTTTGTTATCTCTGCATTGCAGTTTGTGGTTCTTCTTGCTCAGTTCTGCTTCCTTTCCTCATTCCCTTCTTAGTGGTCAGCTCTGCATTGCCCTCTGAAGGCTCTGTCTCTCCCCCCCCCCCTTATCTTTCACAGGAATTATACTCTAAACTCCACCTCAATATATCTGTTTCCAAGAGGACCTGAACTAATGCAGTCCCCAGATGTGCTCCCAGATACCATACTTCAATGTCACAACCTCCATGCATTATTTTTTTTCCTCACCCACCTTATTCATTAGCTTCTCAGCCAATACTATCTCTTTCTGTGATTCTGGTCATTTCTCTTGGAATCACTGGCTCCCAGAGTGTTCAAACAGAAAAGACCTTCAGAAACTGTCCAATAGACCACTTCACTTTATAGAGGAGATAACTAAGAGCCAGAGGTGGTAATAGACTTGTCAAAGGTCACAGAACAGGTGAGTAGTAACGTTGAAACAATAACCCTGGTCTCTTGACTCCAAGTTTAGTACTTTTCTAGTGTAGCACTTCAAAAAATTCTGTCCAAGGTAGTCCTACATTTGTGACAGGGAATCTACCTTCTTAGTTTGAGTAGACATTTTTCTTGAAGGCTCTGAAACCCATGTCCAGAATCAGCATCTTTAATCTCTGTTCAATTTGGCACAACCAATACTCACTAAAGCTGAACTATGCTTACTGTCCAACCACTTAGGAAGAAATATTCCTACTTTTGTTGTGTTCCACTTCTAAATCTAGTGACTTGGCTTCCACGATTAATAACTTTGCATAAAACAAAGTATCAAGGCCCTGACCTCCCTTGTACCTTTCTTGCTGTTCTGGATTTTCCATGGAGGGCCACCAAATGCAGCTCTTTATTCCTGCCCAGAGGTTTTGACCTGTCTCCCAGCCTCCTTTCCTAGCCCAGGGAACCAGACCAGATAGTAACTAAGAAGAAATCCTGAGGGCTTCCTTATCTTGTTCCCTGGACCCTTAGTCAGTGTTGGTAGAGCACAGTAGTTAAAAGGATAGGCTTTGGAGGCAAGAAAACCTCTCTGTGTTCAAGTCTGTCCCCTAAAAGGTCAAGGTGGGGATGATAAGAGATAACGCATGTAAAACACACCATAATTTACTCAATAAATGCCAGCCACTATAGGGACCAGCTACCGGCAACCTTTATCAATGAAGTCTCTTCTGCCCCACTTAGCTCTGCAGAGTTAAGGGACTTCCTAAACAGAAAGCAGACACATCCAACTAGAGAGTGCAAAATGAAGCCCTTGGATCTTCAAACAGGTCTCATTTTTCTAACTCCTCCTAAAAGCATCTCATCCTATTCTCCCATGTTTTGGGGTGGGAAGGATTGATGTCTGTCATTCTCTCTGCCCTATGGTAAACAATTCCTTCACCTCTTCCCACTCTTTCCTTGTGTGTTACTATCTGGTGATGACTTTGTTGATATTTTGGGTTTATCTCCTCCCCAGTGTTGGTTCTATCTAGCATCTCCCCAACAGCTCCTTGTGCCTTCCTCCATACCTCTCACCATTTTGGGTCCCTCTGAGGAGGAGGCTGGATGGGAGGACTCCTTCTCTGCTCTTCAGAGATCCTATTGGTGAAGTTATTTGGGAACATTTAAGTCTCTCTCAAGAAAAATTCTTGGGCTTCTCAAATTCCTTATTTCCATCTCCAAGGTTAGTCAGAAATAACTACAGAAAATGACATGGGACCATGAAAGAGTCATGTGCTCTCCCCTTTCTTCCGTTGCTCTTGGATTGCTCACCCTGTCAGAGTTCCCTGAATCCACAGCTTCCAAAAGGGTGATGGAAGATGTAGACAGAGGGTCTTCCTTTTCCTCACTGATGTTGTAGCCCAATATGAGGTTAAGGATAAAGAGTGGTTCAAAACTTTTTTTTGGTGTTTTCAAACTATTTTGATCCTGCAACAAACACAAATCCAAGAATAAAGGTAACATCTCATAAGACAGTGTTATAAAGCAACAACATGATGAGGAAAAAAGAGCATCTGAACCCTAGTTCAACGGAAGCTCTTGCTTCTGAGTAGTGGATGACCTTGGATAAACTCCTTCTACTCTCTGGACCAGTTTCCCATGTGTAGAATTAGGAAGTCAAACTAGATAGAGAGGTTCCTGAGGGTAGGCGTATGCCTTATTGGTCTTTTACTTTTCCAGCATTTAACACAAGTCTTGGCACATAGTAGATGCTCATGATAAGTTGTCTGGCTTTGAAGGCCCTTCCAATGTCAACCTCTATGCTGATTGATTCAAAGATGTCCCCTGTAACATTAAGTTAAGAAAGGCACTTTTCACCAAGGAGAGGACTAAGAAGTAATTAATGAGTCTTCCAAGATCACTGATCCATCCTTTGGGGACACTTATCTATTTTTGTCATAAGGTAATAGGACTGTGAGGTTGTTGATAATTACTTTTGCTGCCCCAAATCTGTCCTACTTTCTATCTATCTTGCCTGATGCAGGCGCTCTTGTTTTAAAGTGTATTTAGGCATTCGTTTAATATTGTAAGTGAGTGAAAATTCTAATTTAAGGGATCAATTTGACACCCAAGTTGCATCCATTCTAAAAACACGTTCTGGTTGAAGTTTGGTTTCTAAATCCTTGTTAAGAGCATCTTGTTTAACACTCCAGAAGCCCTGGGAGATTTCCCAGATGAACCAGAAAACATTCTGTATAGCTCACTTGGGGGCCTGTTTGAGGGAGGAAAAATCCATCCCAAATACCCGTCAGTGATTCACAGAATGAGGTTATAATATTAAGCACATTTCCCCCATTCTTGTTGTTGAACTTATTGCTAATAAATTTAGCATATCTATTTAATACATAATATTTAAAAATTCTTCTTATATTCTAAAATGTGCTCTTGAGAATAAATTGTTTCTTTCCCATCAGGAATGCTTATTTATTTTTTGTAGTGTTAGACAATGGGAAAATATGATCTAATATAAATGTAAAATAATATGATACAAATCTATAAATAATTTTCTCTTAACACAACTCTTTTGACAATTATCAGATGTATCAATCAAAGAAGTGTTAATAGGGAAATCGGAGGGAGAGATGAACCATGAGAGACTATGGACTCTGAGAAACAAACAGGGTTTTAGAGGGGAGGGGGGTGGGGGGATGGATTAGCCCAGTGATGGGTATTAAGGAGGGCACGTACTGCATGGAGCACTGGGTATTATACGAAAACAATGGATCGTGGATCACTACATCAAAAACTAATGATGTAGGGGCGCCTGGGTGGCTCAGTTGGTTAAGCAACTGCCTTCGGCTCAGGTCATGACCCTGGAGTCCCGGGATCGAGTCCCGCATCAGGCTCCCTGCTAGGCAGGGAGTCTGCTTCTCCCTCTGACCCTCTTCCCTCTCGTGCTCTCCATCTCTCATTCTCTCTCTCTCAAATAAATAAATAAAAATCTTAAAAAAAAAAACTAATGATGTATTGTATGGTGACTAACATAACATAATAAAATTAAAAAAATAAAATAAAATTGTTCTTGTATGCAAAATGAACATTTAATTTGGGTTTTTTTTTACATGACTCATGGATATTTGTTGCCAGTGTTTTAATTCAATCTCTAGTCAAAGGTCTCCAATAGTCACAAAAAGTCATTAGTGATATTATTTCAAGAGAAACATGAAAGTCAAAGCATTAGGATCTATGCTTGAGATGTTATTGGGCAGCACACACTTTGAAGGGGGGAGATGTTCTGGAATTGTCCAGAAGCCTCATTAAATTTAGAGAGTGTTGCCAATTGCCCCATGTAATGTGCTTCGAATAGTAGAAAACTGAAGGGGGCTCTTGGGAGGCAGGGACAGAGCAGAGTCTGAGACTGCTAATGGTTTAATCCACCACGAGTTAGAGAGGAAATGACTGAAGGCAGAGAATGACAGAATATGAGAAGATGTGACTTTGGAAAACTTTAGTGAGTCCCAACAAAACTGTTCAAACAGAACAGAAACTCTATCAAACAGATTGTTGTTTCCTCACACAAGTAAAACAAAAACCCATAGAAATATATGCTTTTCTGCAGCTTTCTCCTACCTGCTCCCACCGCTTAGGATGGACATTAGGAACTGCAGATGGTTGGATGACAAGTTAGTGACGCCTGCCACATGCCATTAGGTCAAGTCTAGTTTTAAGGATAAAGGTACTACTCAGGAAGACAGACACAAACACACTTTATATTTAAATGACCATGAAAAAAGAGGGTCTGCAGATGCCAAGGCATTTCCCCCCCCCCACCTCATAGTAACTACTCTCTTCAAGAGTGGGTTGGGGGAGTTGGGACCCAGACATCACTCTTACTGCTCAGCCTTAACTCATTGGCAGCCCCAGAAAGCAGCCCCTGTGTTATTTCAGACATTTCTCAAGGAAAACAAGTCAGAATCTTCACATATTTTGTTTCACAGCATCCTCAGTCCAGCCCTGAGGTAGACAGGGAAGAGATTACTGCCCTGGTTTTTCACATGATATAACTGAGGCTCAGAGAGGTTAAGTGACTTGCCCAAGAGAAAACAGTCAATAGTGAAAATCAAATTAGAAACTGGCTTTGATTTCAATCTCTCCTTGATAATAGCTCATGTAATAGACCCATTTTTGTGATTTAATCTCCTTCATCTTTGGCCTCAGACACAAAATAGAGCAGCAAATAAAAAGAATCAATGGAATTAAGGTAACTCTTACATTGAATACATTTATAAACTGTCCAGATGAACTGCTTTTTACAACTTTTGATTCAAAATTTAAAATTGGGCATTTCCTTTCTAGGCCTTAATATTAGAGGTGGGGTCATTATTCTGACACTTAAGACTTTATCAATATTCAGAAAAATTACTAAAAGTCTATAAATCTATTGATCCACTTATGATCTCAGGCCACACTGGGAGCAGGCTGTGCCTTGGAGAGTTCTGGAATTCCAGGGCTGGTCAGCAGGCCAGACCTGCATAAGTCCCTCTGTGTTTCATGGGGGCAGAGTAGGAAGACTTAGGTGTATGAGGTCTAGAGTTTCCAGGGAAGCAGGACAGCTTTCTTGGTAGCAAACTGAGCCTGCCCAGAGTCTCCAGGCCACAAACTACCCCATAACCCTGAAGTGTGGGCTGGGCCAAGTCATGCAAAATTCCAAAGGAAGATAGAAAGGCAAGAAGCATATGCTCCCAGGACACTGTGTGGTGTAAAGGGAAAAAGGCAGTGCTCACACAAAGACCCATGGAATGCAAGAAGTTGGCCACAGTTCTGCACTGTGAGTGGATAGATGTTATCTTACCATTTAGGCGTTTAACAAGCCAGTGCTTTCCCCTTGACGATATCTATACATGGAAACAAGAATCAATCATTTCCAGCTCTTTAGGGCTGTTTGCTAAGTAATCCATCAAATAGCTAAAAGGGTAATCCAATGTGGTAAGTGTGATGACGAAGTACAGTTGTCTGAGTCATTTCTGTCATGCACTGAAGAGTTTATCAGGACCACTCTGACAAAATAATTGAAAAAGACAGATTTGTTGTGGTGTGATTTTGAGGGGCAGAAGGAGGAATAATGTCCTAAAGATGCAAGGAAGGCATATTCTAGCTCAACTCTAGAAAAGACTTTCCTACCAACAAGGCTATACATATGGGTACAGACTGACTTCATGAGAGAAGAGGCACCAGCCATGTCCTGAGCAATGCTCATAGTGAGCTCCTTTGGCAAGAACTCTGAGGAGATTCCTATTTCAAGTGAAAAGCTCAGCTGAGTTCCATTTCATCAAGTATTCTAAGGTTGCTATGATTACTAAGCCACACCAGTTTGTCTTCTGTTCCAGGGACTACCCAGGAAAAGACCATTATAAGGGGGTTCCAAGGTATGGAACTCGTTCCTCAAATGGCAAATATTGTGTTTGGTGTACATTCCTGAACAGGAATGATGTGTTTAAGTTGGTGATTGTAAATTGTTTGAGGGGAAGGGACCATGTCTTACCTACTTTGTGTAGGGCACTCCACTGGGCACCTAAAGAGGTGAGCAAAGTCCAGCCTCCTCCTGAAAATCACTATGGCCTATGAAGGTGGTTATCACACTTGATAAAAAGTTTGTAAATAGCATGAATCAAAGGCAAAGTGTGAAAAGTATCACAAGAGAAGCTTGCAAAACCCTGGGAGTGCAGAAAAGAAGGTTGATTTCAATGAGGGGGATCTGGAAAGTCATCTTGAAGGAGGTGGCATCCCTTGACCTCAAGGGATGGGAGAAATTCTGGAAAATGGGGGGGGGAAGCATTAGAGGAATAAGGAGCAGTATGAGCAAAGATTTCGAGGCAGAAAACTGAGGTGTAGTAATGCCAAGTTGGAACCAGGCACACTGGGTTTGAATCCCAGCTTGGTCACCTAGTATCTCTAATTTTTAGCAAGTTGCTTAGCCTCTATGTGTCACATTAATTTGTCCCTAAAATTAGGATAATAATAGTACCTTTCTTATGAGGGTTTTACAAAGAATAAGTATTCAGAACAGAGTCTGAGCCTCAAGAAGCCCTCTTTATGTGTTTGGCATTGTTTTGATGTCATACATAAGGTAGTCAAAGTTCATTTATATATAGTTTTCTCTCTTATCATATTCTGAGGTAATGAATGCCCTGCTTTTTAATTGCTCACAGCTTAAAGAGGTAGACAAAAAAATAGAGGATTTTTCCTAATTAAAAGTGTCTGAATAACATTAAGTCATTACCAGTTTACTAGTAAATAGACTGTGTGCTGAAACCTTATTTGTACATCCCATATTTGGAACTCTGAAGACATTTGTTCATGGAAATATTGCATTAAGTTATTGCTGGACTCGTTCAGCAGAAGCTATGTAAATGGGGCAAATATCTACACCTCAGGGCATCACTGGAAGGTCTAGAATGGAAGCAGGAGGTTCCTTTCAGAGAGTAGGAGGAAAAGGAGACCCTTAACTCTCACCTTGAAAGTGGAACTAACAAGTAGGCAGCTCAACTCAGCCTTCAGTCCACTCCCTGGGTGCTCCTCTTACTTTGCTGTCCTGCCAAACCTACCTGTTCTGAGAGAGCATCGAGTCATTTCCACCACAGCTGAATGGGACTCCAGCTAGGGCACAGGGGCAAAGGCGGAGTAGGAAGGCATTGAGATGATAATTTGTAAGTCAGGGACTAGATTTGGCTGATTCATCTGTCATATCCTCATCTTTTCTCATTTTCTTTGCAACATATATACATATATACAGACAGACAGACACACACACACACACACACATGACTGAAGGAGGGAGATAGTCTGCAGTTCACATAGAGAGAGCCCCCATGGAGACAAGAACCATGACTGAACTTTGACCTTATTGACCCAACATAGGCTGATAGGCCCAGCAGTTGACCCAACATCGTCCAAGATCTGGAAAAGTAGAATTGGTAATGAGCACATAGCCCTAGGTCTGTGATGTGCTGCCCCGACCCCCTCCCTCAATGGGCTCAAGAGAAAGAAAGTCTTCTCCCAGAGGTGATGAAAACTTTGACGTGGCCAAGAAAGTTTCTGTTGAAATGAGTTTATCATAACAAAGGTGCTGAAATTAAAAGCTAGTCTCTGGGGTTTCTAATTTCAAAATAAGCAAGTCTCTGGTTATTGTCATATATCAACACCATGTCACAGAGAGAGGGACAAAGATTGTTCTTCAAAAGCTAATACAGACAGGCAGCAAGTTCTCTTTTAGTTAAACTTATTTAAAACCTTTCGGGAGAACAAATCTAAATTGATCATGGAACAATTGATCAGTGATGACTAAGTGTGGCTCAACATTGATTTGTCTTGCAACAGAGCTAGTTGTCTGAAGGAATGACAAATAAACCCCAAATCCACCCCCTTTGGCAATATGTGAGTGCAACTCCAACATCGATTCTTTTGGTTTGCTTAACCTCTATGTTGAATTCATTTTCTTTTTTCTGAAGAGAAGATTTTTGTTAGAGTAGGGGGAGGGTGCTACATAGTGAACAGTCAATGTGCTTCCAAATTTAACTGGTAATTTTTAAAAGGTAAATTTATATTGACTTTCAAGATGTAGAAAATTGATGAAGGCAAATGAATTCTCAAATCCATTAGATGAAATCACATTTTGTTTTCCAGTTTGCTAAGATAGAATCTTGGAATTGTACAGGGACAAAATCAGGGAGAGCCAACAAGACCATCTGAGTCAACAGAAAGAATGAAACTTTTAAACCAAATGTTTAATCAAAGTTTTAATCAAACTTTTCCTGGTGGGTCACCAATGGAAACAATATTAGATGAATGTAAAATATGCTTTGGTAACAATATCTACATCATTTGCAGCATATCTGGGAATAGGTATGTGGGATGGTGGCACTTTACTGGCCCTACAGTTCCTTTATGTACTCATCTGTGGTTTACTGTAGCACTCAGTGTTTCTCTACTATTGACCTCAGAATGTACGCCATGCTCCTGCCATAGGATGTGGAGGTAGTGATGGAAGAGTTCTCATAAATGTCTGCTTTGTAGGCTTCTTTTCCTCTGCTCAGCTCTTAAATGACAATGTTTTGCAGGGTTCTTCTATCCCCAAACTCTTCTTTATCCAGACTGTAGATTCTACAGGGCAAGCTCAATCATTTTTGTGGCTTCAGTTACTAACTGCATGTATGGTCTTATTTCCCCAACTGACAACTGGTAATCTTTATCCAAATGTCCTTCAAACTCAGCATGTTTTCCCCTAATTTTTTTTTATTTCTGATCCTGATTAATTATGTCTTCTGCTAATCACCCAAGCCAGAAACCTGGAAGTCATCCGAGGCTCCTTTTCCTCCTACACCCATATATAATTTATCATCAACTCCTATTGATTCTATCTTCTGAGTGCCCTCTCTGTTATTTTCTCTATTTCTCTACTGCCACTACCTTTAGTCCAAAGCACCCTATCTTGCCTTGACCTCCACTTTCCCCTCAACCCCTTACAATCTATTCTCCATATTGCACCCAGAATGGTATTGCTAAACAAAACAAAACAAAACAAAACAAAAACACGATCTGATCATATCACCCCCTCTTTATAAACATGCATTGCTTCCCCACTAACTATAGAATCAAATACAGCCTTGCCCCACCCCCCACCACCAATGGGAGACTTTTTATTTCTGGAAAAAATCATCCTGGTTCTTTCAGACCTCTGTGCTTTTGGACCTTCTGACCCAATTCCCAAAATAGCCAAGTAGTAGTTAATAGGCATTGGAATCAGATGTATCTAGGTTCACATCTTGGCTCTGCCTTCTCCTTGAACTAGCTGTGTCAACTTACTTAATCTCTATGAATTCCACTTTCCTTGTCCCTTACCTGGAGGTAATGAAGACAGTTAATGTGTAAGAATAAATGAGATAGCATCTGTGACACATTATTATCAGTCCCTGTTTTCTCTACCGAGTGAGTGTCCATCTAACACCCAGGTCAGATATCACCTCCTCTGTGGAGCTTTTGTTGGCTAATGGTGCTGTAGTCTTGTCCTTTTCTCCTTTGTACTCCCATAGGCACTTTTGTTCATATATAATTTTAGCCTCTTGCCCACTTGCGCTCCAAGTATTTATTTGTACCTCCGTCCCCTCCCTAGTACCTGGCATAGCACCCAACACAGTGAGCGTGCAGTAAGCATTTGTTGAATGCTGAATGAATGAGGCAGACTTTTGGAATGCTAGATTTGTCCTCTGGATTTGAAGGTGTAATATATCACAGGATAACTATGAGGAGGAGGGGATACTCTTGGTACTCTAGTGTCCCTTCAGTATTTTTATTTATGCAATAGAGCTCTTTGCCAAGCTTTTGTTTATCTGTAACTCTGACTTTCTCTCCCTCTCTGTCCTGTGAAGGGAGAGTTTCCAGTGATAATTCCACCTAAATGTTCAGAGCTGTCAACGTTTGCCTACACCCCTCTGCTCTGCCAGAGACTGCAGCTGGGGAAGGCAAGGCCAGAGCCATATTTACCCCAGACTGTCTTTCCTCTACTCTGTGATCATCATCTGTGTTGAAGGAAGAAAGCAAAAGCACTTCTTGTGATGATTATCCTACACAAGTCTGGGCCTCAGTTTCCTTATCTATTAAATGAGGTCTTACTAGATGATCTGAAAAGTTGTTCTCAAGGATAAAGTTCTGAGAATACCCAATATTTCCCTGTTGGTTTGTAGAGATTATACAGTGTTTTTACACATATTATCTCCCCTATGAAATAATACCTCTGAGGTACATATTATCATCCCTATTTTTCAAATTATACTGAGGTTGAGGTAGCTGGATAGAATGGTTTGATTAGTTCTGCAACTCCTGTGAAGTCAAATCCCTGGCTCTATTCTGTTGTTACAAGGTCTTCCATGTAGACTGAGCTGAGCAAAGTACCTCTCTGTGGTGTGCTTTTTAAAAAACAATGCATTCATTACCACGCATGTTCTCAGGACTGCTATGGTGGAGAGCAGGGCACACAGCAATGATGAAGAACCCCAGTGAGTTAAGGGGAGAATGCACCCAGTCAGTGAGTGGTCCTTGGAAGGAGGTAGCTCTGGATCTCATTCTCTTAGCAACTCTGGGGGCATTGAAAATAAAGGGGAAAAATGGAATAAAACTGAACACTGTGATCCTCAGTTCAGCTCACAGAGGCAGAAACTTCTTTTTCTTTTCTTTTCTTTTCTTTTCCTTTCCTTTCTTTTCTTTTCTTTTTTCTTTTTTTTACAGAATTGGGTTTCATCAACACAATGTTTCTGAAAACATCTTGGAATTATTGATATTATTATTGCACCTGTTCTCAAAAGTAGGTCACCCCAAACTTAAACAATGCCATCTTTTTAAAAAGGAGCCAGGTTGTATATTCCACTGACTCATACAATTTTTTATCTGGAAGAGCTCTTTTTTTAGTATTTTTTTAAAGATTTTATTTATTTATTCATGAGCTCTTAAAGATCATTTAGTCTAACACCCTAATTTTACACACATGGAAACTGAAGTGACTTGCCCAAGGTCTCACAGAAAGTTAGCAGAGGAGTGAAATGAGAATGTAGGCCTTCCAACTCCCAGTCCAAGCCTATCTCTCTTTTTTTAATGGTACCTTGTATCACTTATTTACATCCAGATGCTAAAAGTGTGATAATACCTCAGGGGAAGAGAAAGGTAAAAAGAAAGGTACATCTGTATTTCTGTTTAAAACGAAACAAAACAAAAAAGTGTTAAAACCAAAGGTGCTCTTACACTGTAGCTATTAAACAGTTGAATTAATACAAAAATACCACTACTACCATCACCAGGACCTCTTCTTCCCCACCCCCACCACACACTCCCACAGACACACCCTGCTTGCCATGAAAAACTCAAATCTGTTAGTGATCAAAACCAGCCCTGGATCTGGAATAGCCTTTTCTGGGAATACATATACATACAAACTTTGGCAGGAGTTCAATCAGTGCAGCTCAAATACTCACACCCACACCAAATCCTGGGCAATATCAGTCTCCTGTAAAATGTGGACATTTTCTGGGAACTTGGGAATGACGGTTATGGCAAACTGTGGCCCTGAAGATTCACAGGCCAGTTTAGGTGAATTCGATTAAGCAAATGGGTAAAGTGAAATAAGATTTAACATTCTATCATTTTATCATTCTTCATGAAGTGTTGATTAACTATCAAAAATGACCTCATTAGGAAAATTGTTCTATTTTTCATATCTTTTCAAAAGCTAAAATTCAGACTCAGAGGAAGAGTTGGTTTGTTTTGTATATTTTATGACTTTCACATACTTGTGAGCAGTCTTCCCTGGCTTATGATCTTGAACACTCCAGAGGGACTATTTCAAAAGGTAGGTAATAGTGATGATGTAGGACCGCTGTTGTGTAAGATACTGATTTTTACTGTGGAAGCTGGACCTCAAACAGTAGTTGCACTGGTGAGAGTAAATGAAGTTCTTAACCCAGGCAGATGGAAGCCCGAGGAGCCCGGTGAACAGGGCAATAAGACTAGTTCCAGATCCCACTTGCTGCAGAGAGTAGGGTACGTAGATGGTTAAAGTTCCTATCCCTGTTAACAGGCTTGGCCTATGGTTCAGGGACTGAATAGGGTCAAACCTTAGAGTGAAAAGTGTTCAGTTTTATGGCTGAGTGGAGCTTGTCGAGTCAAGGACTGACATCAACTCTCAGTAAAGATGTGGTGGAGGAACTTGACAGAGTGGGGAGGAAGGATGAGGACATAGAAATGGAGGACCATGAAAGGTCATACAATGAAATGGGAAAGGGAATTGGAGTCAAAAAAAGGAGTTGGCAACTGATGAACCTGAAAGTATTTCCATGGAATTAGCACCAGGACAAAGCAGAAATACGCTGTGAAATGTCTTGCCGACCCAATTACTGGGTTACAATCTGAAGCTGCCTAACAGAAGAAATAAGATTTCCCCCAAAAGAAGGGCACCAGAAAGATGCTTCAAGTCTTGCTCTCAAAGGCTTTGAGAGTCCTCGGGCTCCTGGGTGGCTCAGTCAGTCAAGCGTCTGACTCGTGATTTCAGCTCAGGTCATGACCTCAGGGTCCTGAGATGGAGCCCTGAGTCAGGCTCTACGCTCAGTGGGAAGTCTGCTTGAGAGTCTCTCCCTCTTCCCACTTGCACTCTCTCTCTGTCTCTAAAATAAATAAATAAATAAATCTTTTAAAAAACAAATAAGTTCTGGGGATATCATGTATAGTATGGTGGCTATAGTTAACAATAAATACTGTGTTGCATTTTTGAAAGTTGCTAAGAAAGTATCTTAAAAGTTACCACAAGAAAAAAAGTTTTTGTACCTATGTAAGGTGACAGAAGTTAACTAGACATATTGTGGTGATCATTTTCCAATATATAAAAATTGTTTTGTTGTACACCTGAAATGAACATAATGTATGTCAATTTTATCTCAATGTAAAAAATATAAAAGGCGGAAGAATCAAGCTACTGGGGAAATGATCGGAGGGAAGAGAGGAACCATGAGAGACGATGGACTCTGAGAAACAAACGGGGTTTTAGAGGGGAGGGGGGGTGGGGGGATGGGTCAGCCCGGTGATGGGTATTAAGGAGGGCACGTTCTGCACGGAGCACTGGGTGTTATATGAAAACAATGGATTGTGGATCACCACATCAAAAACTAATGATGGACTGTATGGTGACTAGCCTAACATAATAAAATTTAAAAAAAAAAGAAATGATCACAAATACTGAACTTCAGAAATGTGTGAGTGTATCAATAGCTGAAGTGGACAATAAGGCCAAGCATATTTTAGAGAAGAGGTCAGAAGGAAAGTTGAACTGTAAATCTGCCTGTACTCAAATGGAAAACAATCATTCCTCTTATGGAGAGAGCTAATAAATGCATTTAATTTATTTCTGTATCTCCAGTGGTCAATATATAGTTTAGAGTGAATGAACGCACGCAAAATTGAATGATTTGGCTGATGAGTTTAACCACCATAACACTAAGTAGCCGCCTCTCAATCCTCTGTTGTTGTTTGTTAGCCATATAACTAAATTATCACCATTGTTTTCCACCTTTTCCCGGTTCACTTGGAGGTGGCTGGAAAGGTGGTCTGGTGAAACTGATTGGGAGAATTTCAGCAGTGCCCCATCATCTAAGGCTAAGGCACTCTGGAGAAAATTGACCCTTAGATCTGCTGCTCAAAGAGCCAGGGGTCCCACTTGTGGGTGTCAGAATCTCCAGTTTATATCACTATCACGCCGCAGAATGATGAGTTCCTATCCCCTTATCTCCTAGCATGTTGCCAAGAGGTTTTTGTTGTTTCTTTTTCTGTCTTACAGATCCCTCTTTCAATTTCTTCTGCAGATCTCAGCCCATCACAATGTTTTTTTCCCAATGTTTTGCCCAAGTTTTTGAACCTTCTATAAGATGGCTACTGCTAACAGAAAATGGAAGGTTTTATGTAAAACTCATCTGTAAGACACTCTTCTTCAATTATAGCAGAACACATTTGATTTCAGTATAGGTACTCAGACAGAAAGGTTAAGTCTCAGTGGGCCTTCTCTTGGTTCATACTGGACATTAGTCTGTCTTGAAGATAAAACATTTTTATTTTATTTTTTAAAAAACTTATAGAACTAGATACTTTATTTCTTTAAGATTTTATTTATTTATTTTAGAGACAGAGGGGGAATGGGGGAGGAGCAGAGGGAGAGGGACAAGAAGACTCCTTGTTGAGTGCAGAGCTCAGTCCCACGATCCTGAGATCACAACCTGAGCCAAAATCAAGAGTTGGATGCTTAACTGACAGAACCGCCCAGGCATCCCATAAAACATTTTTAAAAACATAATTTTGGGAATAATTTCCATCATTTAGTTGCATCATATAATGAGCACTTGTCACGTGCCAGACCTGTTCTAGGTTCTGAGGCTACCGTGGCAGACAAGACAAATCACAGTACTTATCTCTGTGAAGCTTACAGCCAAGGGTGTATATAATGCAGGGGGGTGAGGACGGCAATGAAGAGATGCACAAAAGCAAGGAACCAGTCAAATACATAAAATAATTGCCATTTGTCAATAGATGCGATGAAAAAAAGTGATTCAAATTTAGATCTTCCAAGGACAGCACATTTTAAGTCATACAAAATTACTTCCTGTTGGTGCCTACCAAACCATCACTGAGTGGACAGAAGAAGGAAGGAATGAAGAAAAGAATAAAAAAAGCCACTTTGAATTTTAATTGTGGTTGAACCAGTTTCAGATATTCCTTGAAGGTCCTTCGCAAGGGAGACAATATTATTTCTAGACCTCCTTTGTGT
Organism: Callorhinus ursinus; assembly: GCF_003265705.2. NCBI lineage: Eukaryota > Metazoa > Chordata > Mammalia > Carnivora > Otariidae > Callorhinus > Callorhinus ursinus. Next base: position 1,061,409 of record NW_027397146.1, read on the forward strand.
CCCCTACCTGTCTGTCACCACCACCAAGAGAACTGCCTGGCTACAGGGCCCCTGTTGCCCTGCCATCACTTCCTGTCACTGTTTAATTTATGACTTGTTATTAGATAAGTCATGCCCTACCTTGGAATACTTTGTTGAAGAGTTATGATGAGGGACATAAGGTGGAGACAGTGTGCTTAGTGAACTGAGGATTGGATAGGGCATTGGGATACCCAGTTACTGGTCCCGGTATAGCCATTAACTCATTCTGTGACCTAGGAGAGACCATAGCATATCCCTAGGCCTTGGCATCTCCATCAGGACAATGGTGGTGGTGGTGTAAAAATAGGAATCAGGAAAACCTGGCAAATAAAGACAAGGTCACTTCAAATAAGCTAATCTGATGCTTGGTCACAAAAGTATTCATAAAACCCTAGCCTGTCACAAAATTGTAGAAGAGTCCTTACAAATCATGCCATGCTGCACTGGCCCTAGAGAGCAGCTGCGTTGCCTTCTAGGCTGAGACTCATTTGTACTAGTACAGAAACCTAGTAATTATGAAGTACTGAAATCCAAAGCATCCGAACGAAAAGACAAACTACATCCAACGTCATGTAGGTAACTAGCAAGAAGAAGAACCAGTTACTTTGGCTGATGTTTTCTTTAGGTGTTCTCCCCATGTGGAAGTGATTTCTGGGTGTGTTCAGCCTGGAACCTTACTCAGGAGAGGATGGATAGCTTGCTGTGTTCTTAGGCTGTTTGCAGTCCCTCTTACCTGTGTGCAGCAAAGGAAGCATGTGTTTTTCTTCTTCCTGCTTCTGTATAATAAATTGCCAGACTAAAACTGAGCTGTTCAATAAATATTCCTTTTTATTACTGCAACTACCAGAGACCCAGGGCTTGGTTCCATAATTTATGACAATGTTTTCTCCCTCACTCTCTGCTAAGGTTTTCAAGATATAAAAAGTTTTGGCAGGCTCTCTTAGGTCCGATTTGAAAGCCAAATTCCATTTCTTCTATCTCTGCAGTGTCTCCCAAATTCATCATCCTCTCTTCTCCAATCTCAATTGGCTCTGCTCATGCTCAGGCTTTTATCATCTTATATCTAGATCATTGCAGTAGCCTCTTTTTATGGGACTCTTTCTAATGCAGAACTCTGATCTGAGCACTCCTCTGCTCAGAAACCTTTCATGACTTCCCGTTTCCTACAAAAATAAGTCTAAATTCTTCTGTTTTTCATTTCCAATTATTTCTCTAAATTATCCCCCATTACTCAACTTTCTTAAATTTTTAAAAATTATAAAATATTTTAAGTATGGAGAAAAATATGTAGAAATACACTGAAAATACTCATGTGCCCACCACTTGGCTTTTTCAGATCCTAAGATTTTAACATACGTGGTTCAGATCCTTTATTAAGACACAAAATATTGAAGATCCAGTTGAAGCAGTGGGAAACCCCTCCTCACTCCAATTCTTCTCTCTCCCAAGAGTTAACCACAATCTTATTTTTTTAATTGAAATTTCTTTGACATAAAACATTGTGTAAATTTAAGGTGTACAACATGTTGCTATGATGTATTTCTATGTTGTAATATGGTTGCCACTGTAGTGATGGTGCCTGTATCATGTCACACAATTATAATTATCATTTCCTTTTTGTGGTGGGAATAATTAAGATCTATTTGTTTTTCACTATTCCCATGTATGTTTTTCTAATTTCACTACCAGATTATATATCTATAAACTATATATAATATTTTGTTGTATGCCTTTGAACTTTATGTAAATGGCAATACACTCCAGCCTTTGCCAGGGTTATGTTCTTCAGTCAGTGTTATTCTTGTGATTTTTCATGTTGACATATGTAGCTTATTGTCTATTCATTTAATTGTTTTATGATTACGCCTCAATGTATTGATCTATTCTTCTGTTTCTTCTTCCCAATATTTTGCCATAACAGAAAAGGTTGCAATGAAAATTTATGTACAAGTCTTGAGCACCATGGGCAAATGTTTTTCTAGGATATTTCTTTCTTAGACCTGGAATTGCAATGTGTTTGTTTTCAGCTTCACCAGTTACTGCCACAATGCTTTCCTAGGTGGTACCAGTTTCTTATCCTACCAGCTGTTTATGAGAATTTCTGTTTCTCTACCTCCTTGAGATACTGCATTTCTCTGATTACATATTTTTGTAAGTTCAGTAGCCATTAAGTTTCTACTATTGGTAAATGCCTGTTAATATTCATTGTTCTTTTTTCAGTTATTTGTCATTTTCTTATTGATATTATGAGTTCTTTATTATTTCTGGATATTGATATTTACAAGTTATATGCACTATACATATTTTCTTCCTGTTTGAGGCTTTTCATCCTCTTTATGATGTCTTTAGTTGAGTAGATTTTTTTTTAAAGATTTTATTTGTCAGAGAGAGAGAAAGAGAGCACACAAGTAGGAGGAGCAGCAGAGGGAGAGGGAGAAGCAGGCTCCCTGATGAGCAAGGAGCCCCATGCAGGGCTTGATCCCAGGCCCCTGGGATCATGACCTGAGCCTAAGGCAGATGCTTAACAGACTGAGCCATCCAGGCATCCCAGTTTAGTAGATATTTTATCATATTTTTAAGATGGTAAAAATTATCAGTCTTTTCCTTTATGGTTTGTGTTTTTGTGACTTGATTGCAAATCCCTTCCTTAATTTGAGGCCAATAATGATATTCCCCTATATTTTCTCATAAAAGTTTAAAATTTGCTTTTCATATTTATGACTTTAGCTCACCAGGATTTATTTTTGCACTTGGTTTGAGGTAGAGATATATACATTTTTTTCTCTTTTTAAATTTATTTTATTAACATAATATGTTATTTGTTTCAGGGGTACAGGTCTATTTCGTCAGTCTTACACAATTCACAGCGCTCACCATAGCACGTGCCCTCCCCAATACATTTATACTTGTATTTGTTTTTGTGTGCATAACCAATTTTCCCAATATCATTTATTAAGTAGTTCTTCATTTCCTCAATGACTTGTAGTTCTATCTCTATTGTATATCAAGTTTTCATAAATGTGTAGATCTGTGTCTGAACTCATTATACTGTTTCATTGATCTGTTTGTCTATCCCTGTGTAATATCACATTGTCATATGACTTTATAATAAGCATTGATATTTGGTGGGGAAAATCTCCTACCTTATTTTTTTCTTCAGCATTTTGTTGTTTATTTTTGGCCCTTTTCTCTTCTATATGAATTTTAAAAATTAGCTCCTCATGTACCATAAAAAATTGAAAATACATTGAATATGTAGAGTAATTTGGGGAATTGTCATCTTTATGATATGATTTTAAAACCATGAGCATAGTGTATCTTTCTTCCCATTACTTAGGTCATCTTTTATGGTTTTCTAAACAATGTTGTAGAATTTTATCTATAAGTACCTTGTATACACTCTCATAGACTTATATCTAAGCACCTGTTGCTATTGTAAATGGCATATTTTAAAATTATATTTTCTAATTGTGTGTCGCCATAATTTGCTTTCTAACCCATTGTAATAAGGTTCTCCCTTATTATTCTGCTAACATTACTCTCATTTATAGTTCCCAACTAAAAAAATCAAATGGACATATTGCAGGCCTTAATTTTTGTGGCATTTAATATTCTTGACCACTTCCTTATTCTGAAAACAGCTCTTTCCTCCTTTGTCTTCATAAAACCATGTTCCTGCCTTTCCTCCAACTTCTTATCAGTCTCCTTTCTAAATATCTGTCTTCCAGAGTGCTGTTGACTCTTTTCCCCTCAGCATTGCAAGGCATCAGGGACTCTATCCATGCACTGAATCTATATAAAACTCCATTTAAAACCTCCATCTTGAGATCCAGACCCACAGATCCCATCACCTATTGGAATCTCTGCTTGGATATACCATAGACTCCCTAGACTAAACATGTCCAAAACTAAATTCCACATTTCCCCTTCTCAATATGCCTTTCTTCTTGTGTTCCCCATATCCATGAATAATTCCACCAGCCACTCAGGTGCTCAAGCCAGAAACTTGGCAGTCATCCTTTACTCATCCATCCCCTTCACCTCAGCACCTGCTCTGCAGATCCCACTTTAATATAGTTGTCAGAATGAACATTCCAAAATGCAATAGAATATCACTGTCTTGATTAAAACTCTTCAAAGTTCCCTATAACCTGATCTTCAAGGCCTTTCATGTTCTCATTCTGCTTATGTTAACATGGCCTTCCCCAAGTAGGCCTTTGTTCATCTTTCCAACCTCATCTCAGCCAATGTCTGATTCTTCATATTTTCTATCATGGTTAATGACACCCTACTTCAGTTACCTAGGTCAGAGGCCCAGAATTGATCCTTGATTTCTAGCTCTTTATTCATCCAATTAGTCTCCAGGTCCTATGCATTTTTATTTATCCATCCACCTATCCCCTCATCAGGTATTTGAAGTAACTCCTGGAAGGAAGAACAACACTATTTCCCAGTTCACTGCAGGCTCCCCTCAGAGTGGACTGAAAGTCATGATGATAGGATTTCAAACTACCTAATCTGCTCAGAGATCTTGAGTTCATCCTCCTTGAGGTGGTTGTAGTCCAGGGCCAGCTGACATGGTCATTCATAGACTGGTGTATATACAAATGCTAACCTCTAACCAAACACACTTGTGCTAAAAAGTTGTAGATTCAGGAAAACTTGGCTGAACTGGAAGGTGGTCAGTGAGATGTTGTAGAAAGTACATTGAATCGGAAGTAAGAGAAACCAGACTAGTTCCCTTTCTGTCAGCCATCAGTGTTGTTATATCTCTCACCTTCAGCTTCTCCAGCTACAATTTAGGGAAAAAAGCAGGGGCCTACACAGCTTATATCAGAGGACATCCTAAAAGAGCAGTGAGATAAGAGGAGCTTGACTTGTGGTTTGTTTATCTGGGAAAGGACCTTATCCTCCTACCATAATGCAAGCTCCTTAAGTTCAAGGACAGATATTTTCTCATTTGTTCATTCATTTATTCATTCTGTCAGTCAACAAATCTTTATCAAGTGCCTACTATGTGTCACTAAATATGTGGGATATAGCAGTGACCAAGACAGACAAAAAACTCAACTTTCACAGCCTCAGTATTTGCAAAGGCAGACAATCATGATTGCCTTTCCTGATGAGAGCTGTGAAAAGAGGAACACAGTGAAGGACCTGCCCTGATGTTCTCCCAGCCCACTCAGCAGAGGGTAGGGTGGCCTTTCTGAGACCATCTGTCTCACATGGCACTCTATACAAAGTTAACATGAACATGTACAAGATACCAGGAGCAGTCACCATGAACTACAAACCCAGATGTAAAAAAAATAAGCTTTACTATTCAGTAGACATTTATGGGGTTCCCTTTTTGTACCATGAAGTATTCTAGATGAATAAGACATAATTTCTACACCACCAAGTTTACAGTCTTGTGGATTTGTTATGGATTCTTTTAAGTAGTGACCCACAAGGGAAATACAAAGTATTAATAACCGTGGTTACTTTCGAGAGGTGAAACTGGAGATGTTTTTGGGCCCATGTTTCCGTGTTTTTCAAGTGCTCTATAATGAGCATTTGTTACTTTAACTATTTAAAAAAATAAAACAGGAGAAAAAGCAACCCATACATTTTGAAACTATATGCCAAAACAGGTCATTTTTCAAACTAATCTGAGAAGCTTGACTTGTTGTTGGAGCCTGAGCCAGTGCCATTCATAAATTTCCAGTTTCCACTCTGTGGTTTTTAGTTACCATGGAGAGTACGAGGCAACTAGAAATACACCTTTAAAACTGTACGGAAATATGGAACTCCTGTGTACAACTCATGAAAAATAAAAGTTCAGAAAAATGGTGTGAAAAACACCCAGCTATCAAATGTACAAGAAAAATATTTTGTCTCTTTTCCCCTAACAAGAAAAGAATTAGAAGAAAGGTAATCATTATAACTATTTTAGAAAGGGGGATGGGAAAGAATATAAGAGAAAAGATGAAAGGAAATAATTGCATAGAGGAAGCAAAAATCCCTAAAGAAAAGGAAAACGAATAAAGGGAGAAAGAGCAAGGAGGGGAGGGGAGGAAGAAGATGGGCTAAGAGATGTTAACATTTAGAAATACAGGAGAAAGACTTGCAAACAGCCATGTTAGGATGCCAGAGGATTGACAATAGTGTCAGAGTATGTGTTTAATGTAAAAGCAAGTGGATAAATGCCAATTAGCTAGCTTTAGAGTGTTGTAAGAAATCAAGAAAGATCAAGAACCTAATGCAAAGAAGATGGGCTCCAAGGCAGTCTCTTGAAGCATTGATGCACAGCAGTGATAGGGCATTGAACCCCATGCTTGGCACCTGAAAATAAGGGTGGCCCTGAGTTGGGAGAATCAGTTACTTGTCATTTGAGTCCAGGGATGAGAAGTTCAAGCCACCAGGCAAGGTGCCAGGGGGAAGGCTGTGCATTGAAATCAGGTCTAGGAGTTGCAAGGTGAGTTCACACCCACTAGATTCGTGGCTTGTTAGACCATCCTTAACTGTTCATGAGATGTTAGGATACTACATGCCCCCATTTTTACAGGTGGACAAGCTGAGAGCAGTAACATGGCTTCCCCACAATCAATCAATGGCTGGACTAGATGTAAGTCCATCTTCTAGGGTGGAAGCCCTTCCCTGCACACTCATTTATCCCAAAATGAATTGACCTTGAGAAGGGCTGTACATGCGCCAAGTAATAAACCACTCACCACAGCACAGCACAGTGAGGGGTCTCCTCCTCACCTACCCCACCTTAACCCCCCACTCACACACACATTGAAGGAGAATGGACCCTGGTCCAACCTTGAGCTCTCCTAGGCTAGGATGGAACTGAAGTTCTGGTGATGATGTGTGTCCCTCAGATAGAAAGCACAATGACCCCAGGTACTGATGGAGCCCAGGAGGCATATCATAGAAGCATCAGGACTGCTCTGAGCTCCCCACCTTGGGGAAAAGTGTGGGCACAGGACCACACAGAACATTTGGGGACATGAGAAGCTAGTCTGAGCAGAGGCCCGGGGCAGGGCTTCCAAGTGTCTCCTCTGTGTACTAGGGGAGGGAAACACTGATTGCAGACTTGAACTTTTCACCAATTCATAGGGAAAATAAAAGTTTTGTTCAGAGATGCAGGCCACTGAAGTGTCGCATCTAAGGTAAATGTGAAGAGAAGGCAGAACCAGTTTCTACTGAGTGAGTATCCATTCTTGGAGACTATGAAGAAACTGAATATTGGACAGAAGCCTTTCCAGAAAAGAAGAAAACAAGCTCTTTTCTTATTTTTTAAAGTATTTTATTTATTTATGAGAGAGAGAGAGAGAGTGAAAGAGAGAAAGAACGAGACAGGGGGAGGGTCAGAGGGAGAAGCAGTCTCTCCCTGAGTGGGGAGCCCGATGTGGGACTCGATCCTGGGACTCTGAGATCATGACCTGAGCCAAAGGCAGACGCTTAACTGACTGAGCCAGCCAGGTGCCCCTTATTTTTCTTTAAACACACATGCATTATAGCCCTGCCTCAACAACTCTTGCCTTCCATGTTCTTCTCCAGGGAAGGGACACAGGGAGGCAGGAGGACCCAAGTCAGGAGGGGAGGACCAGAGCCCTACAGTCTAATCCCAGTGCAGCCACTTAGCCTTTGGGTGATTGTCTATGACCTAATACCTCCAAGCTCTCCTTTCCCCCTCTTCAAATGGAATAGTTATGGCTACCCCTTAAGGTTATTATAAATAAGAGGACAGGAGAAAACAGGTTGCAGACCCTTTAGGCTGAGAGGCTGTTGTGGCAGGTGGGCGATCAGGGGCCTCAGAGTTCCTTAGCTCCAGGGAGATAGAGAAAGTGAGGCCCTGAGAAGGAAGCACTTGCCCAAATTCACCAAGAAAGCCAGAGGCTAGCGCTGGACTGGCATCATCACATTGAGAGTGTATAGCCAGGACCAGGTCAGGGGGCTGCTTGCAAGAAATAAAGAGCCTCTGCCAGCACCCTTCCTTTCCCTGCCAGGAAGGAAATTAGAGAACTGGGCTTCGTTTACCTATTCAGTTTCCAAAACTTCCAATGGTCTTTAGGCAGTAAAGGAGCAGCTAATTTTTTTTTAATTGAAGGAAAGAAAAGAGAAAAGAGTGCAAGACATGGCCAAGTATGCATCTTACTCCCTCCAGACACATAGCTTTGACTTCACACCCTTCATCAAGTTGAGGAGCCATCTCCCAGATGACAGTATCCTGCAGCAGACCACGGGCAAAGGCAACTCAGGGGCAAAGTTCTTATTTCCTGATTCTCTGCCCTAAAAGGGAATCATCACCATGTCAGGCAGAGCCCCCTCTGTGAGGCCCCTAATTCTATTTGTCCTCTGGACACTATTGGATTTTGGTCCCAATTATCATAAGTGCATATTTATCAGGTTATTTTAATTTAAGAAATAAAGGAACAAGCTAGCTATGGAGCAATTAAGATAAGTGATTGCTTTTGACATTTCAATCCACACAACATCCTCAATTTGTATCACAGACCTCAACCTCTCTGTGCCCCAGGGTCCTGCTTCTAGAAAGATTCCTACAGTTCTTTCTGAGGCCTTAGTCACCTTCTTATACCCATTCCCAGCTCCCCTAACCTTGCCCTCGGGCTCCCCTGCTTAGGCAGCAGCAGCAGCCACATAAATGCCACAGTGAATTTACAAGGCTCTTGCAGGTTTTAGCCCATATGAGACCTCAACACCTCTGGGTGGGTGGCAGAGAGGGACCCAGTTTACAGAACAGGAAATTGAAACTTAGAAAGGTATGCAATAGCCCTGAAAGAACACTCATAGGGGAGGAGCTAAAAGTCAACACCAGGTCCTTGGCCTCCTAGCGGCCTCCTGCATCCTGCATTCTGCAATGCTGTGACCACCTGGAGATTCCAAAAGACTTGTCTTTTTGTTGTTGTTGCTGCAATTAAGGCTTCCTTGGAATCACAGTATGCAAATGCTGTATGATAAAAGAATACTTTGATATTTTTCACAGCCATGATCATAGCAGTATTATTGACAATAGCTGGAGGGTAGAAACAATTCAACTGTCCATTGACAGATGAATGGACAGATAAATGTGGTCTATCCATACAATGGAATATTATCCAGCCTTTAAAAGGCAGGAAATGCTGACACATGCTACAATATGGGTGAATGTTGAAAACGTTAGCTCAGTGAAAGAAGTCAGACACAAAAAGACCAATACTATAGGGTTCTACTTACATGAAATACCAAAAGTAGTCAAATTCACAAAGACAGAAAGTTGTTAGGGTCTGCGGGAAGGGGGAATGGGGAGCTAATGTTTAATGTGGCCAGATTTCAGTTGAGGAAGATGAAAAGCATTCTGGAGATGGCTGGTGGTGATGACGGCACAACAATGTGAATGTGCTTAATGCCACTGAACTTAAAATACACAGCTACACATCTCTTCTCTCTTCCTTTCATGATATTACCCCTGTTCAAGACCTTTAGTGACAATTCACTTCATGAAGAGTCAAGGCCACATCCAATCCTCCCCTTTTATGCATGCCACACTCCAACCAATCTACTTTTTCCAGTCCTCTGCCTGGGAAGGTAAGGGTTTAGGTGGCAGTACTCTGGGAACCAAGAGGAGCAAATGTGGTAGAGGCCTTTGCTTTCAGTACTGGGGTTGCATACATTCACAGAATCCCCTGTTTTGGGTAGCTGCTACTGTCCTCAATTGTTCCTGCTGTCACCTAGTCCAGAGATCCTCTATTTAACCCTCTCCAGAGCATAACTTCTCCACATGCCAGTTCCAGAGGTAACCGGGACTGCCTGGCCTTGAGCTTATTCAGTATTCTGTGATGTAAGTTAAGTTGGTTCTCAGCTGTTCCCACTGCCTACCTATGTTCAGCTTCCTTGGGTCTACTGAATCAGCTACCTGGTCCATCTTTTAGCTTCTCAAATGTTACAGTGCTTATCTCCCTTTCCATTCTTCCTGTCATTGTGAGTTTATGTGTTTAAAGGTAATCCTTTACTGCGCTTTTGAGAGGGAGTAAAATTTGATGTACATGACCATTCTATCATCTTTTCCTGAAGCTCGAGCTGAGATAAAAATGACTAATAGAAGTAGCCAGGAGAAACCAGAAGGAAAGAATTTCAGATAGAAGGAACAGCATTAGTAAGGCCTTGGAGCTATAAAAAAGTATGGTGTGTGTGGGAAACCTAGGTCTTGAAGGGCCCATGCTCTTCTCAGTGCCCTATGGTGACATTCCTTTGAAGGGAAGGGCTTGGGAAGCTTGCACATGGTCTCATTGCTGTCTGAGGGGCCAGGAACCATGAATCACTGGTGTGGCTTGAGCTCTAGCTGGAACAGTACGACCTGGACCACCAGTTTCCCTAACAAGGACTTCTTGTTTGCTTTGATTGGCCTGGTTGAATGAATTAAGCAATGAGGTGACACCCTCACTTACTTGAAATTTGACATTTAAAGGTTTCTTTCTAATAATGTCTCAATTAGAATTGCTCTGATGAACAGATAGCCATGAAGTAGTTTAAATGGTTAAAAATTCACCAAGAGAGACACATATGTTACACTTGTCTTCAGGGCTTCTGCTACTCTTTGTCATAAAGAAAAGTGTAACTGCAACTGCAGTGGTTATTTGAAAAGGCCTTTTCAGTTCCTTTTTAACTCCTGAGCCTTGTGGCTTTAACTACCATAACCTAACCTAACCTAACACAGCATTTCAGAAGTGACCAACATAAAATTTAACCATCTAATGGCAAAAATAAGTAGAAAAAAATTGTCTGCTTGGTTGCAGGGTTGGGACTAAGGTGAAGTGAGTGAGGCTCTTGTCTTGGGCTCAACTTTTAAGGGGCGGGGTGTCAGGATAAATAATATTGTAATGCAGTGTTTTTTAAAAGTTCAAATTTGGAAACTATGCCCATGAATATAAATGGAGTTTGATTGGACACAGGGCCAGGATTAGGCATGACTGTGAAAGTGCAAGATTTGATCACGTCTCTATTTCACAGTTTGATGCATTGTTCATCATGAATTTCCTTGCATTAATTTGGACTTTTAATATTCTGTATTAAAATATTATACATCTTGATTACTGAGGTTTTGGACCCCATCTTAAATTTTGCACCCAAGGCGAGGGCCTCTCTCATGTCATCTTAGTCCTGGCTCTATTTGGCCAAACATAACTGGAAACCATTCTCCACCAAAGGCTTCCATCCCTCACCCTGAGGCCATAGGCCCTGATTGTAGAAAGGAGCCATAGGCAGCACAGGTCTTCCTCAGTTAAAACCATGGGCTTTTCCCAACCTGTAACTCAAAGGCACAAATTAATCTCTCCTCAGAAACAGCTAAAGGGAGTAGAATATCAGATTATGAATCTTGCTTGTATATGGTACTCTCAATACCCATCAATTTTTTCTTTTTCCTTTGTTATAGCCAAGTCCCAGCTGAAATTAAAATTTGGATTTTCAAACCATTAAATGCAAAGATCAAAACCCAATTTAATTATGACATACACATTAAATCCAACCTTGAGAGATAGGCAAATGGGACAGTTTGAGTAGAATGTGCATACATACAGATGTGTCCCCACCTATGCTTTTTGGCACAAACTACCTTAAACTCAGGTGAAATCCTATCTCTATGCAAAATTTTTCAATTTATATTATTTGATTATTTTCTAAAGAGGTTAGACCTCTTGAAAGGTTCTAGCAATAGAAAGGTACTTTCACCTCCATGCAGCTTAATTTTATTAAGCCAGTTGTGCCAAAACAAGACTTTGGGACTACAGTTGAATAGAGGATTTTTGCATCCCCTGCTTTTAGAACACAGGCATAATTGATTGGGGGCATAAACACATCCTATACATGGAAGAGCTGATAGGTATCCTAAGACATCTAGAGCTGTCTTTAAAATGTGAAGCTGATAGTATTTGTGGTGATGGGCATACATCCTTTACAGAATGCACACAATTGCTTTCTCGGCTCCAGCGACTTCCTTAGTGCCATTGTGGTCTCCTAAGTAAATGAGTATTTTTTATAAAAAGCAATTTGTCTAATGAGCAGGGTTGACTGGGCACTGTGGAAACACAGCATGTGATTAAAATTACACTAGCAGAAGAAAACATACCGATTGAGTTGTTGGCAGCTCCCACCCCCATAACCTCCTTTAAGTCTTTGTCCTTCCTTAGAATGGAATTGTAACTGCACACTGAGTACAGCAGTGTAAGGCACTGTCATGCCTTCTGATGGCACCCCAACCAGGGCCAGTGGCATTTACTGGAGTATCAGGCCCCAGAAAAGAGGAATGAGGACAAGCCTCATCTATCCAGGGGCTGTGCTTGGGGGCCAGCCCCAGAAACAGAAAGGTGGAGCATGGTACCAGGAGAATATCAAGCCATCCACACTGAAAAAGATCCCAGGTAAGCATGGCTCAGTCACAAGAAATTTAGGACCAGGCAAGTTCAGGGTCTCTGGACAAATTGACCAGATTTTCTTTAACAGCTATGTTTGATGTTAACTATACTAGAATTAAAATACAAAAAAAAAGAAAACAGTTATGTCTGAGGCCAAGATTTGGGGAAAGGGTTGATGGAGAGAGAAAGAACAGATTAAGATTTGAGATTTGTTATCTCTGAAATATCTACCCTGGTGTTTTAGATGTTGAAAACAAAACTAAATAGCCAGGTAGCTAATACAATATAGAAGGCTCACCAGTCTTCTATTAGGTAAATGGAATTAGAGTTTAGGAAAATCAAAGTATAATTCATTCTGGACTCATCAAACAAAATGCATTTGGTCAATTTGTCAGCAGATAGAAGGGGCTCACTTATCATGTTGGCTTTGAAAGGAGGACTCAGGCCATTGAGGAGGGCTGGGCAAGAACATGGGTTGGCTCTTATTTTAGAGGAACTGACCACATTCTAAGACAGGGCCCCAGCTCTGGACACAAAATTCAGCTGTAACAATTAGGACAGGAAACAGGGCTTGCTCTCCACTGGACCCAGGCTTGAGGTTTGGGAGTGAGGTAGGACAGAGCTGGAGCAGGAGCGAGGGGCCTGGGTGCTGCATCTAGCTGCTGCTGCCCCTCCTGCCTTGGGATGCAGGCATCCCATTAACAGGTGTGTGGCCAGATGGGCTTAGCTCTGGGCAGAGCACAGCTTCTGAGGGTGCCACTCAGGCACCCACCCTCGTGTTTGTTTCCTAGAGTTGCTGTAGCAAAGTACCATAAACTTGGTGGCTTAAAACCACAGAACTTTATTCTCTCACAGTCTGGAGGCTAAAAGTCTGAAATGAAGGTATAAGTAGAGCCAAGCTCCCCCTGAAGACTCTAGGGGAGAATCCTTCCTTGTCCCTTCCTGCTTTTGGTTGCCCCTAACGTCCCTTGGCTTGTGGCTGCATCCCTCCATCCTTACATCACTTTCTCCTTTGTGTGTCTTTTCTCTTCTTCTGTTATAAGGATATCCTAGAGCCAAGATGATCTCATCTTGTGATCTTTAATTACATCTGCAAGCATCCTTTTTTCTGAATAAGTTCACATCCACAGGTTTGGGGTGGATATATATTTTGATGGGCCATCATTCAACCCACTACACCCTGGATTTTGAGTCCCCCGGTTGTCATACATTCTTCTGTGTGCCGGATGCATCTGTGTGGTTGTTGGTGTGGTGCAGTTGCACAGACCCTTTCTAAGTGTTCAAAATCCTATGGAGAACCAAGAATACTGCTCAGTGGGCCATGATGTGGCAGGACAATTGGCTTTTGGGTGCACATCAGTGAATTTTCCTTCCTTCCATTGGTTTTTATCTCTGAGATCCAATAAATCAGTTGCTTAGAATTTGCCTGACTTTAGCCACTTCTCCAAGATTCAGCAGACTTTGTCCTAGGGAACTAGTTGAAGGAGACTGACCCCCACAGATTAGTGTTCTTCAGCCATACCCATGGCTCCTGGCACAGAGCAAGCACCAAGAAATGTTTGTGGAAGATGGAAGGAAGAATGGAAGAAAGGGAGAAAGTAAGGAAAAGGCAGATCGGAAAACAGGGAGTTTCCATTTGTCCCTCCAACCTTCAACCCTTCAAGGCCTTCCTAGTACTGGTCTCCAGCATGATAGTCTTATCATGCTGCAACTGGCATGTTGGCCATGTCAGCTCTAATGGATGTGAATCATGCTGAATGCTTTTCAGATGGCTTTACAATCTTCTGGAAAAACAATTGTTCCTTTATTCATAACTAAAGGAGTGCTTTATTGGAGAGCAGGACATTCAGCTCTGCATTTGAATTTTTATTCCTTCTAAGTTAGGGGATACATGTGGTACAAAGGTCCTTGGCTTGGGAGTCTACATATCTAGGTTCTAGTCTCAGCTGGGTCACTACCAAGTGTGTGACCTTGACCACAACTCTTTCTCTCTCTGGGCTCCAGTTTTTTTGAATGTAAAATAAAGGATTAGATGAAGTGGTCTCTGAGGACACGTCCACAACTTAGTCTTTTTACCTCTTCATTGACGATGCTTCTGGAGAAACTGCTTTGCACAGGTCAAAATCAAGCTGAGTTTAGACAAAGATGTGTTTCAATGTCTCCTACATCAGAAATTGTTGACCTTACTCCACTCCCTAACTCTAGCCCCTGGACAAAGCGACGCTTATTTGCAACGAACAGCCAGCCCCTACAAGTCTCAGTCCCAGGACTCCATTAGCCTTGCTTCTTAAGAAACCCAAGACCAAAGAACAGACCTTTCCTCTAGGAGAGAAAGAGGAGAGACTGAAGCCAGAAGATCATGACTCCAATGGCCCTCTCCATACTCTAACCTTCACACACATCCATACACATACCACACACACATGCATCTCTCTGGAGCCAATTCCTGGAGATGGTTTATAATTATTTGTCCAATTATCTGAGCTTGATTTATCTCTTTTCAGATGTTTTCTTGTGGCTCATTTTTTATGAGTGTTCTTTCTGAATTGAAGTTAGTGACATATGTTTACCAAAGAGGGAAATAAGTTTTATCTTTTACAGACTCTTACAAATTACATCAATTAACACAGATGAGAGAGAATCAAGATTCAGTTACTATTTTCCATATAATAAAACCATGAAATGTATCCTTCAAAGCTGTTTTGACAGTCTCCTTCCCATGGGCCTTTGCATGTAGAGGGTGTATTCGCTTCTACAAATCCAGAAAGCTCTAGGGTGAGTAGAAAGTGGTACCTGGGTTCCACATCCACCTCCCACACTTACCACTACTTACTAGCTTCATGACCTCATCCAAGTCATTTCTCATCCATGACCTTCTTTGGAGTCAGGTTCTCTTCTTTGAAGTCAGGGTCATGGTATACCTGACCCAGCTACCTGCTCAACTCACAGAGCCACCAGGACCACCAGAGGATAAAGTCACCACTAGGAACACTAAATCAACTGTACATCACTGTCCAGTCTGCCCTGTTATCTCCAAAGGGAGGGCACATGGCAAGGCCTCTGAGGACACCATTAGCACTGAATACACAGTATGTACCATGCCCCCTGGAGCTACTGTAACTCCTGGTTGTGTGGAGGAAGAAATAATATGACTGGCCTCTATGGGGGGGCAGGGGGGTGCCTAACTAATTCTTATACTTGGATAGCATTTGGCTATCTATAAAGTGGTTTCAAATAAATTCTTTTATCTATCCAGGCATTCTGCAAGGCAGAGGTTATTATGTCCATTTCCTAGAAGAGGAAAGTAAGGATCAGAGAGGTTGAATGACTTGTCTAAAATCTATAGCTTATAAGAGACAGTTGTGGAGCTTATACCCAAGTATTCATTCAGGCCTGTGGAAGATCTTCCCATGATCCAAATAAGTTTTGAGTTTGAGGTTATCAAGGACAAAAGGTGCAGACAATGCAGTTTTTTTACATGTAAACTCAGAAGAAAATTTATCCATTATGTTCATCCATTTATTTATTCATCTAATGTTTACTCAGCACATATTAACTAGTAGCTTCTGCTCTGCCAGGTGCAGCACCAGGCTCTTCATGTTCTTCATTTAAAATGGGGATCAATCAAATAAGATGTCAGATTTTTTTTTCTTCCATCCAACATACAAACTTTTAGTTAGAGTTTCAGGACTTTGTCTTAGGAGGATACCAGCATCTGTTTGCAAGGGAAGGATTTTCTTCTAATTTTTCATCCTCTTTTCTTTTTTATCTGGAGAGGCTCTCCTCGCAGTGATTAAGAGCACAGATTCTGGACCCAAATTGTCTGGGTCCAAATTTCAACTCCAGTACTTTCTAGCTGCTTGATCTTAGGCAAGACTTACCCTCTCTCTGTCTCCGTTTTCTAATGTGTAAAATGGGGTTTATATCAGTACCCACATCATATGGTTGTGGGAGAATTTGATAAGTTAGTATTTGCAAAGTGGTTAGTACAATGCCTGGCCCATGGTAAGTGCTATGTGAGTATTTGCCATTATATTACCATTATTACACCTATGATGAGGAGGTGGGGAAGAAACATGGAAATTCTCAGGAAAAATTCAGGGCAAGTGAGCAGTGGAGTAAACATAATCAGACAGCTCATTAATGTACCTGCAAGTATTTCAACTTCTATGGCAAAGAGTAACAGATCCCCTAGAAATAGATGCCTTCTGTCTGCCTTGCTTTTCATTCTCTGGTCACTGAAAATAAAACACACCCAGTTAGAGAGGAAATGATCAGAAGGAACTGCCTCTGACACACTCAGTGAAGAAGGGAATATAGCAACTCAGCTGGAAGATTGCACCAGTAGCCACCGTGCCCAGGGCAACACCTTGTCTTCCCTGCTTCCAGTGTGTCTGTGAGTATTTCCATGGTTAAGGTCACAACTTAATGGAAGGAGTCACAGCTCTTTTCTTTCATCCAGAGCTGTAAGTCTCAGCAGAGTTCTCAGCGTGGTTTCTTTTCTTGACTCCAGAACCCCTGTGGGAAAGAGGTACGAGTACTAGACCACCTAGGAGGGAGATGATTTGGGATCAAGTCCTGACTCCACCACTTGCTGGCTATGTGACCTTTGGCAAATCACCTCCAGTCTCTGCACCTCGGCACCACCTCTTTTGTAGAATTTAGGGCTTATGCTTAGCTCTGATGTTGGGGACTTTAGTGACTAGGGTACCTGAGTTACCATCTGGGAGAAAGGTGTCTCCCATCAGGACTAGCTCCAGAGTTTCCTGCTAGGCCAAAGCAATGATTTGCTTCAGTGGATTCCCCACCCCTGTATCTGTATCACTCCTCAGGTATTGTCTAAACTTGTATTCTAGTCATCTCCTCTAGCAGTCTGGGAGTACCCCAATGGTAAGGGCTGGGTCTGATTCCTGTTCCTGCCTTCACCTTCTCTCCTACAGTACTTGATCAATATTTGTGGAGGGTGAAAAATGAGCAAAGTGGAGGGTGTACTGCACAAACCTAAACTATGGTGTGGGGCAGGGATCCCTGGCTGGGAAACAGAGTTTAGCTAACGCTCATGCATGTTGTCCGTGTGACTTGAAGCTAAGTCCGTCTCCTACTCTGGGCCCCACTTTCCCAATTTGTGGCATCCCATAGCCCTATGGCTGCTTCTGTGTTTTCCTCTAGCAATGTGAATCCATGTTTACTCTCCCAGTGGCCTCAAAATGTCTTTACCCAGGCACTGAGCATCATCTGGAGACTGGGACTCTCTTCTGAGGTGGCCATGTCTCTGCTCTTACTTTTCCAGAGAGAGCAGCTCCCAAACTCCTGAACACATCTACCCTGCAGACTCAGGGTGTCTCCCTCCCAGGATCCATTCTTCCCTGGCCTCCACCTCTGACCCAAGTGGCAGAGTTGGAGGAGGCTGATAGATCAGTCTGTGATTCCCAAAACTGGCTTCATGTCAGAATTCCCAGGAGCACGTGCATAGAAGTACAGATAACTGAGGAAACCCCAGGCTCTACTGAATTCAGCTCTCTGGTGATATGCTCAGAGAGCTATAATTTTAACAAGTCCTCTGGGTGATTCCTATCACCTGGGCTCTGGGTCACCAGTTGCCATTTGGGATTCATTGGACCATATCATGCATAAGGTTTTAGCATTCGGAATGACAGCTTCTTCACCCCAGTTATTCTAAAACAAAGTAGAATGTTCTCTCTTCTTCTCTCTAATACCATACTCTCAAGAGTTCACTGTTGCTAAAACATAGCAATTGTGTTCTGTGCTCAGAGATGAAGCCCAGCCACTCTTCAGGGGAAAGAGTTAAAAGTAACCTGGATTATTCACAAATATCACTTTTTTGTATCATATAACAGATTTGGCTTCATGCTGGTGGTCTCGGGTTGCAGAGGGCCAAATTTTCACCATGTCTCTGTGCAAGGTTTAGTTAAAGTTTGTCTATAAAGAATTGTTTCCTGCTATAGACCATGGAGTTATCTGCACTGGAAATTAATGGGAGATTTTTTTTTAAAGGTGTCTATGACAAATGCACCACTCTCCTCCCATTTCAGGATGTTTAAGATGGGTGTCAGGAAAAAAAGATGGGTGTGGGTTTTCTTTGGTGGGGGGGCATGCAGAATGTGGATGAAGAAGAGTGAGTTTGCATCTGAACAGCACTGATCCCATAATGAAAGGGAAGGTTGGCAGTGCTAGCAAGGAGAGCACTGAACCAGGAGTCTGTAGGGCTGAGGCCCAATTCTAGCTCTGCAACCAATTTGCTGTAAGGCACTGGGCAAGTATCTCCTGCATGAAGTCCAAGGGAAACATCAATTTGAGGGAACAGTCCCTGATCTATCATGTGCCCTCATCCCCTCTACAGCCTCCACTCTAAGACAGTGACCCTGCACGCCACTTTCATAGTGACAGGCATATTCTTGCTTCAGAACTATTGCTTGTCAGCTCCTCTTGGGTCCTCAACTGAGGGCTTCTTGAAAGCTCATGAGGTACTGCAGGCGAACAGCAAAATGGGAACAAATGGGTGCCTCCCCGTTGTCTGGCATCAACAGGAAGGATGCTTTTCATGCACAGCAAAACACAGACATTACTTGATTCCTGTTCTCCTCTCCCCTGCAGAACAAAACAAAACAAAACAAAACACAAAAACCATCCATACATAAACCATCCAAAACAAAAGCTATCCTAAAAGTTAGTTCTTCTACAGGGAAAATTTTTCCATTTTTCTGTTTGGTGGTGGAGGTGGGGATGGGGGGCATTAATGGTATTCAGGGCAGGACAGTGAGACATTCTCAGAATGCTTTTCTGTGATGGGCAGTAATGGCTCCAAATGTGAGCAGCCTGAAGGCCCGGACAATGGGACATGAACATTGGGGCTAGACATCCATTAAAGAGCACCTGGGCCTAAGTCATGTGCAAGAATCACCTCAAACTTCTTGGTTTCCACTGGCAACCTGGCACCCAGCACGGCTATGCTGGTGCAAAAGCAGCCCCCACAGCAAGCACAGCGAGGTGGCCTTCAAAAGTGCAGCCATTATCCCCAGATGGAGTCCTGAAAATGGCCCAAAGATTGCTCCACTCTGAGGGGTGGCCATCCATGTAGAAAGGGGGCACTCTGAGCCACATGGCTTCTGCACTTCTCTGTCTTAGAGGTCACGCTTCCTTCTCCACCTTTTTCTCTCTCTGCTCCCTTTGTGCAATGAAGGTAGACAGGACAGAAGCATTATCAGAGCATTTGCTTCATCTATTTTATTCTGAAATTGGCACAGAACATGATTGCTTGAGTGCTACCTTTCTCATTAGCCATAAGCAGTCCTCCTAGAAGTGCCCATTTTATTATTAAATAAACATTGGGTGTGTTGAAGTTGGCACAAACTGTAGGAAGACTACTCAGCTTGGAGAAATCTGTTGTTTTGTTTTGTTTTTTTCCCTAATTGATCTATGGGTGACACCAGACTCGTATATTTATACTCCTTTTCCTTCTGTGTGAAGAATAAATAATAGATTTTGATCCCCTGATTAAAGTTGAGACCCAAGCAGGAAAGCAGGGCAAGTAGCCGGAGGAGAACGTGCTCAAGTTAGCCCTGTCGAGACCTGTAAGGAGGGGAAGATTCCAGACACTGCTCATACCTCAAAGAAGTGACCTTTTGCTATGAATTAATCGTTTGGAGATCATATTTCTCATGTGCTTTACTCACAGGAGGAATTGATTAGAAGCTGAAATTAATTGCAAAGTGGGATTAACCATTTGCTTTTATACCATGGTTAAAATTTATTTTTTAGCTGTAGTTGCCTTAATGCCTTTATGCCAAGGTTTTTCTTTACTGTACTGCTAATTCCAGGAAATTCCCCACAGTGAACGGACATGTCTGCCCACTCAGTCAGTCAGAAAACCATGAAGTCTAAAAGGCAATAAGCTGAACACTGCCTTGGATTAGCAGAGCCTGGCTGAAGCAGAAAATGTTTAATTCTTAATCAGAAATGGATTGGATTCCTCTGGACGTTTGGGGGTAAAGGCTGGAGCCTCGACAGTGAGGGCTATTCAAGGAAGTTGAAATGCAAACAACAACAAAACCACTGGAGGGGTTCAGTTCACAGCCACTTTGACCTGAAGCAACGAGGCAAGGCGGTCACCTCAAAGTGGATACACTTTTTGGCTGCCCTTTGGAATATTGTGGGGTGTTCTATGGGCTACCCTCCTAGGGCAGGGAACATCCAGACTGCAGCAGAGTCCAAGAAAGTGTTAACTGAGCGTATGGGAAAGAGTGCAAGGTTCTATGGGAAACCCGGTTGATTGTTAGCCATCTTTCTATCTAAGGAGCTCAGAGTTTATACATCAGTTATAGTAGTAAAACATAGTTAATGCTGAGTAGTACGAGGGAGGCCCAGCGAAAGTGTTAGGGGCATTCAAAAGAGGAGTGCCTTCTCCCACCTGGAGTGTTGGGGCCTCGGGCAGGCCTGGCAGCTCCTCAGAGAAGGGGCTTCGATAATTGCTCTCCCCTGACCTCCCACAGCACATTGTTTACTCCTCTGGTCAAGCGCTCAGCATGCTGGACTGCAATTGTCTGTTTATGTGTCTGTCTCTCCAATTAGACCTCGAGCCCTGAGAGGGCAAGGGGCACGCTTTGTTCAAATCCCTATTCCCAGGGCCAGCCACAGTCCCCACACACAGAAGGGCCTCAGGAAAGCTTTGCTGAACTGAGCGAGAAAAGGAAAGCTTCTTCTAAAAGAGCTGCACTTTGGTTTTCTCTCTAAGGAGGGAGGAGAGCCATTCCAGCCGAGAAGCAGGTGTAGGACATATCTGTGTGTCCTTGTGTTGTCTGTCCAACTGGACTGTGTGCCCCTCTTACCTCCATGTTCCCCACGCGCGCCCAGCCCTGTGCCCACCCAGGTCAGGATCTCACCAACAGTGAGTACCGAGCTAATTGGATATCTCCTCTTCCCACAAATTCAGAGAAGCCTGGGTCAAACACAACCCAAATCTGCTTTTAATACATAGTCAACACCTCACAGATTACTTTTTTGCCCCAAGGGGAAAGATAGAGTGATCAGGCTATCATCACCTTAACCCCGATCCCTAATAATGGGACAACCAGAGCATATGTGCCTCCTAATGTTTTACAAAAGGAACAGCACAGCATCCCCTATGAAATATATTGCAAAAAAATCAAATCATTAAACCTGACTTTCGATTTACAGAAAATATGGAGAGAGGATTAAGTTAAACAATCACAAGGAAATAATCAGACAAGGCCAGAATATTGGACAATTTACAACACAACCAGTCTGATGTCTTCCAAAACTCAGTGTCATAGGGATGGTTCCAGATTAAAATAATTAAAAGACATAACAAAAAATGCAATGTGTGATATTTGATTGGATCCTGATTTTTTTCAAAAGCAGCTATAAAATATAGTTTGGAAACAATTTGTGAAATATGATTATTATCTGATAATAGATTGATTTTCTTAAGTATGGTAATGATATCATGGTTATGTATGATACTATCTTTATTGTTAGGAGGTACCAAACTAAAGTA
This sequence comes from Callorhinus ursinus, assembly GCF_003265705.2. Classification (NCBI taxonomy): domain Eukaryota; kingdom Metazoa; phylum Chordata; class Mammalia; order Carnivora; family Otariidae; genus Callorhinus; species Callorhinus ursinus. The sequence continues at coordinate 1,083,366 of NW_027397146.1, forward strand.
ATTGGGAGCCAGATGCCATGATGACTGCAAATTATTTTAAAATGGTTCAGACACCTAATAGATAAAGTAAATGTGGCAAAAAAAAAAAAACCTCTCTTTAAAATCTAGGGTATGGTATTTGGGTATTTATTATACTATTCTTTCTGCTTTTTTAAAAAAAATTCTTTTTTGAAAATTTTATTTGTGTTATGTTAGTCACCATAGAGTCCATCATTAGTTTTTGATGTAGCATTCCACGGTCCATTGTTTGCGTATAACAACACCCAGTGCTCCATGGAATACGTGCCCTCCTTAATACCCATCACCGGGCTAACCCATCCCCCCACCCCCCTCCCCTCTAGAACCCTCAGTTTGTTTTCAGAGTCCATAGTCTGTCATGGTTCGTCTCTCCCTCTGATTTCCATCCCCTTCATTTTTCCCTTCCTTTTCCCGATGTCCTCCATGCTGTTCCTTATGTTCCACAAGTAAGTGAGACCATATGATAATTGACTTCCTCTGCTTGACTTATTTCACTGAGCATCATCTCCTCCAGTCCCATCCATGGGGATGTAAAAGTTGGGTATTCCTCCTTTCTGATGGCTGAGTCATATTCCATCGTAGATATGGACCACGTCTTCTTTATCCATTTGTCTGTTGAAGGGCATGTCGGCTCTTTCCACAGTTTGGCTATTGTGGACATTGCTGCTGTGAACATTGGGGTGCATGTGGCCCTTCTTTTCACTACATCTGTGTCTTTGGGGTCAATACCCAGGAGTGCAATTGCTGGGTCATAGGGTAGCTCTATTTTTAATTTTTTGAGGCACCTCCACACTGTTTTCCAAAGCGGCTGTAGCAACTTGCATTCCCACCAATGATGTAAGAGGGTTCCCCTTTCTCCACAACCTCTCCAACATTTGTTGTTTCTTGCCTTGTCCATTTTTGCCATTCTAACTGGTGTAAGGTGGTATCTCAATGTGGTTTTGATTTGAATTTTCCTGGTGGCTAAAGATGATGAACATTTTTTCATGTGTCTCTTAGCAAAACATAACGATTAAAAATATACTGCCAAACTCCAAAAAAAAACCCCCACAGAAATCTTTAGAAACCCCCCAAATAGAGAAATATCAAGGCCAGCCCAGTAAGGATGAGCTAATCCTGGAGTAGTCTTTAGGGAATTTGAACCTGATATAGGACCCAGGTGCTAGATGTTGGGACCCAGGCATAGAGAAGAGACATGTGCAAGAAGACATGCCCATATTGGGCTGGGGAGTTAGGACTGAGTCCCTTGCATAAAGCCCAGGGCCTTGAAGTATCCCTCTTCTTTACAGACTAGAAAAAACTTGATCATTCCAGAGAAGGAGTGAGGAAGCTTAACCTCCATCCAAGCTTTGGATGAGGAAAAATGTCCCTTATGAAAAATCAAAAGCTCCAAATTTCACATTTCTCATGGACCTAAGGTCAGAATATACACATTTTCACGGGACAGGAACGACCAGTCAAGGCATTATTATAAAAGTTGGTCTAGAACCATTGAAACCCCTGGGATAAAGGGCAAACAAAAGCACCTAGCCAGTCGGCAGTGACTCACAAACCAGGACATACTGTCCTCCAACATAATAAATAACCTTCACTAAATATGGCCTCACCCTAAAAGAAAAATTACAAACCACGCAAGAAAATAAACCTTAATGAGGGAGAATGTAAAGGTATAGGGAATATGAATACATCATTAAGAAATTTAGAGAATAGAAGATCTAGAAGGAGGAGATATAGAAAGTGTGTGTGTGTGTGTGTGTGTGTGTGTGTCTGTGTGTGTGTGTGTGTGTGTGTCTGTGTCTGTGTGTGTGTGTGTGTGTGTGTGTGTGTGTTTGGATTTTAGCCTTTAGCCTGAAAAGACTGCCTTGGCTGCCTGCTTTGTGAGTTTGAGATAAGGGTAGTGATTATTATTTTAACCTCTAGAATTCAAAATAATTATACACATTCATACATTGCTCTACAGTTTACAAAGCACTACATACACAGTCTCTTACTTGATCTTTGCAGCAAAGCTGTGAGGTATTATCTTCATTTTCACCCTGGATAAAAAGAGATTCAGCATAATCAGAGGATTTGGTCAAGGATACATAACTGGTAAGCAGGGAATTTTGCCCTAGGCTCTGGTATTCTAGACCCTCTAGTGCAGTGGACTGTCCCTATATTAAGCTGTCCCCTCAAACCCCAGCACTACACTTACTCCAGGAAAGTGACAGGGTTACACTCTCAAGAACGTGTGAAGGTCTGTTTCTCTTTCGAAGATGTTCATAGCTGAACAATCCATGACCTCTTTAGTGGATCTTTTTAGTGTTCTTGGAGGTCAGAAAATTCTCCCTCATGTCTAACCAAAATGAGGACTGCTTCGTTGAAAGCTCATCTTCTCTTATTTGATTTTTCATTAACAAAGGGACTATCTTGGTCCGGACCCTCCTTCTCATGTCCCACTCTATCTAATTGCAGGGAAAATGGAGCCACATGCTCTCAAGTGAACAATTTCTTTTGCTACCTCACTGACTTTTTTTTTTCTTTCTTTTTTTTTTTTTTACTGACTTCCTAGGTACTCTCCCCCACCTCTTGTCATCTTTCTCTAGGTTTGGGACTTGACATGTTCTTTCTTGGAGCAAATTCTGCCCATCAATCAGTCATTACATATTTCCAAAATATCAACACTATGCTTAAGACTTCACATTCCTAAAAGCAGCAATTGACTTACTGTTAAGTGGCAATATGTTTTAGATATGTGATAACAGATGTGCGACCACACACCCTAGATCAATTCCAGGTAGTGTGAGTGAGTGAAAATAAGTTGGAGACCTTAAGTTAGACAAAGTTGGAACCTAGGTGTTACATAAATGGAGCAGCAAATCATGCTGGATGATTTTCCTGCTGTTTAATCAAGGATTCAGTCACTTCTACTCATAAACTAGCATTCTTTTATTTTCTTACAAAGGTCAGTATTTTTTCTTGCAGAGAATTGGTCACTTCTTCCTCCTCCCACCCACACTAGTTTATTTTCTTAGCTTCCAAAATACTTACAATCCCAAGACCATATTTTTTCCCTCCTTCCCTCCCTCTCTGCTTCCCTCTTTCTTTCCACCTATCTCTCGCTCCTTCCTTCCTTTGGTTTATTCATTCATCACACACTCATTAGGCATTATGTTCAAGGTACTAGGGACACAGAGGTTGATCAGACAGAGTACCTACCTTTAATTTGTTTTCAGTCTACCGGACAGACAAATAAGTAAATAGGCAGTGATGATATGTTATGGTTATGCTGTGATTGGGGAAAGCAGAAAGAGCTGATGGAGAGCAGAGGAAGGGTCAAGGAGAGATGGAGATGGGGTCCCCACAAGTCAGGATAGGCATTCCATTGGCTCCTCTGAGGAACAGCAAGCACTTACAGCCATCGACCACATTTTCCCCACTCAGCTAGCATTGACTAGTGCCTCCCTCTGTCCGCCACTTAAAGGGCACAGCAATAGCTTCTGGGGGAGCTGCCAAAGTGAATAAGGCAGAGTTCTTCCCTCTTGGGGCTCATAATCTATTGTAGGAGACCACCAGGGACACAAATAACTGGGATTCATGGGAAACAGTGAGAAGGGACATTGAGAGGGACACAAAAGAAGGGTGTGTTGTAGGAACCCAGGGAAGGCAGAGGTTTGTTCCTACTCAGGGACTACAGGAAGTCTGTAGCCCATAATATATTTCAGCTTTCTCTTTGGATATTAAAATACACTTTCCCCCAAAATTCAGCAAAGACTTGAGGAAATGAAAGAGTGTACTTGATCTGAGAAAGCCTCTATTGGTCACTTTAGTGCAACTCTATTCTTCACTTTATCTCCTGCTGTCATCTACATGTAGGATGTAGCCCAACTGTGAGAATTGAGGAAGATCGAGAGTCATCTGTCCACAGTGGTCCATGCGTGGGGACTGGGGAGACTGGAGGTGACTCTCAGGGTGGTTGAAGCCTTGTTGTAGGGAGAATTTTGAGAATGGGACTTCTCTCTGTGTTACTCATCTGTCAAGTAACATTTCTTGTTTTCTTGTCATTGTCTCAACTCTGAGATGGACCCCAGTGACAGATGCCTGTCTAGATCAGATGCAAAATAATGTAATTAGCCATATAATGGCAACTGGCAACTAGCATAATGAGAAGTATGGTGCAAGCTACCAAGAAAGAGATCAGACTTCTGAGTCCCACAGACCAGAGCTTACATCCCAGCTTCATCCCTTGCCAGCAGCGTGACCTTGCTGGGTACGTTGCTCGATCTCTATGTGCCTTAGTTTCCTCATCCATCAAATGAGGCTGTTAATATCTACCCTAGACAATGGTTAGGGTAATTCGCTGAGATACGCATGCAAAATCCTTAGCAGAGTGCCCAATACATAGTATACACAAGTTAGTGTTGTCATGCAAGATCTTGGGATGCAGATGCCTGAGTTTCTACTCACTCAATTTTCATGTTGTTCAAAGCTAATCAACTTTCTGCACTGTGAAAACAACTTTTACATGACACATACTTCTCTTCTTGGTGTCCCTGAGCAATCTTGCTCACCTACTCTCATGATTTCTTTTTTTAATTTATTTTTATTATTATTTTTATTATGTTCAGTTAGCCAATATATAGTATATCATAAGTTTCTGTGTCATGATTTCAACTACCATTCACATGCTGCTGATTCTCACATCTTTAGTTTCAATGCAGACCTCTTTCCTGAGAATCCAGATCCATACACTCAGCTGTCTTCTGGTCACCTTAACTCATATGTCCCTTAAGCACCTCAAGCTCATGTGCTCAAAGCTGAGCCCTACTGAAGGAGTTTTCAGTCACTAGGGGAAACCTTTTACTAAACCTTTTTACTAAGACAATTAAGAGAGACTTCAAAGAGGAAGTGGCTTATGAGTTGAAACTTCAAATAAGGGTGTGATTTAATTTAGACTCAGCGAGAGGAAAGAGAAACCATTCAAGTTAGAGACAAGTACATGGAAGCAGGGAAACTTCACAGTGTACAGTGAGGACCCAGGTTTGGTTATGCATTTTCAAATCTTCCTTCTTATTGTTCTACTTCATTCTTTAGTAAGTACCTAGCTGCTAATAACTTTCTCCATATCTGGACACCCAACAACTGCAGAAAATCATAGAATGGTACTGGGATGCCTGGGGCCAGACTGAAATGAACCAGCTCCTCCTCAGCTATAAATTACTGTCTATGGACATCGTGGGAAGCCTCATGTTCAACCATGGGCTTGAGGTGCTTAAGGGGGATGGGAGCAAGTGGGGGCCAAGCAAGCAGTTCATCCCCCAGGAGCAGGAAATTAGAAGACTGGGTGCTGGCTTTAAGATTAACTGTCCCTTGAAGCCCAGGCTCCTCAACCCCTCATTAATCTCCTGGGCCTGCTGTTAGCCTCCTGCCCACAAGTTCTTCCAGACGGAACATGTAACTGTTAATGAAAACTGGAGAATTGTACCACAGGTTTTCCATCTGTAAACTGGGCGTATTTCCCCCAGCTTTGTCACTCTGTGGTTCCCAGCAGCTGTGTGGTTCTGCCTGGTTATAGTACAAATCTTAAAACATGCTTGTTCTTATGTCCCAGCTCATGGATGCTATACTATAGCTAATTGGTTTGCTTGTTTCCTTCCTCCTTCCCTCCTTCCCCTTATTCCTTCTTTCCCTTCTTCCTTCCCTTCCTCCTTCTCCCCCTGCTTTCTTCCTCCCTCCTTACCTTCCCTCCCACCCCACTCCATCTGTCTGTTCCTTTCTCTCTCATTATAACGATCAGTATTTCCATTGGATGTCAACAAGTGGCTCCCTATTTTAATTCCGTGTATGCAGTCTGCAGTCCTCTTATACCACAGTGTGAGGAAATTATCTTAGGAGTTCACTGATAATGTTTTCCTTTAAGGTAGTGCAGGGGAAGGACAGTCTTGAATCATTCAAGGAATTCCCCTGAATTGATTGCAGGGTGTATGAATGCAGGCTATCATTGTTTGACATATGCTCATAAAAAGCCAAGGACAAGACAAAAAACAGGAGATGACTGACTTCGCTCCAAATGGTGCAGATGGGGAATTACACATCCAAGCAGGAAAGACGCATCTATATGAGAAGTCCAAGTTATTCCATAAGAAAGGATCTAAAACCAACAGAGAGAGATTTAGGTCCAAAGGATTGAGACAGTGGGAAGCACAAAGGAGAATTACAACAGCCTCTGTGAGGGCAAGCACCCTCTCTACCTACCTTCTCTTCCCACTGACTCTTATTGAAATGCCTACAAGTTTTACTCATTGGAGCCAATGTTCTATTTCGTTCATATTATGAGCATATATCCATACCACACGAAACTATAGGATTTTAGAAGAAGAGGGATAATGTCCTCTACTACAGTGTTTTTCAAACTTTGCATGATGACCCATTAGCAGATCATAAAATTGATTTAGTGGGCCATGAACAGCAATTTTTAAAAAATAAAATAAAGTTACAATATCAGATTGATCTTATTCAGTCTCACAAAATTTATTATATTTTTACATACATATGTATGTGCATATTGGGTCATGATATACAATTTATTTCTTACTGTGAGTTACTATATCAGTATATATTGCTGCATAACAATTACTTCAAAACTTACTTGCTTAAGACAATAAGCACTTGTTATCTTAACATTTCTGAGGGCCAGGAGTTCAGGAGCAATGTAGCTAGATGGTTCTGGGTCTGAGTCCTTCGTGAGGTTTAGTTATGATGTCAGCCAGGAACTGGAGGGTTTACTTCCAAGATGGCTCACTCACATGGCTAGAAAGTTGGTCCTGGTTATTGGTTGAGGCCTGTTTCTCACTGTGTGGATCTCTCTGTTGGGTTGCTTGAATGCTCTTGAAATGTGGTGCTGGCTTCCCCAGGAGGAAGCAGCCCAAGAGAGCATGGCAGAAATGGCAGCGTCTTTTATGACCTAGCTTCAGAAATCACATACCATCACCTTGGCCATATTTGGTTGGTGATACAGACTAACGCTAATATAATGTTGGAAGAGACTGTACAAGGGTATGAGTACCAGTAGACAAGGCTTATCAGAGGCCACCTTGGAGGTGGCTACCACAACTGGGGGCAAAAAAGTTTGAGAACCTGACTTGTCCAATCATTCAATTTATGCATAAATCTCAAACTCTCACCAAACTCTGAAGACTGACCATTCATATGTAGATTTTCCTACTGCAATTACATGATACAAAGTTAATGTTACCTGTAATCAATGATTGATGAGCAGTTACTGAAGCCACTTATAAGCACAGATAGTAAGCAACCTAAATAAATCATTGTAATGAATATGACCTTTAGCCAGGCTTTCATAGTTGATCATACTCTGATATGAACAGAGGACTAGTGGGGAAATAGAGAAACATGGGATAAAGGAAGACAAGAGCTGGGGAGCCAAACATGGCTGCAGGACTGATTGCAAAGGAGTGGGCAGTCAGAAAGCCTATGACATGTTCAGAGGGTATTGTGGGCTCTCTAAATGAATTCAGTTCTCTAGTCTTAAAAGATTCTACCCCAGAACATTGAGAGACTTATAAATGAAGATCTGTGGTGGAGAACAGATTGTACAAACTGTAGTACATTTTACCCCTTCCCAGTCTTCTGATTCTAAACCACAGATCAAGTAGCTTACCATTCAAGCTGAGGGCCAGGTCTGAAGGGCACTATTTATGACTTGTTTGAGAACTGCTAGAAAAGGAAGAAATTGTCTGCAGGACCCAGAATGGATCTGCCAATAGCAAATCATTCCCCACGTGTCCCATTTCCTTCTCTGGCAAGGTTACTAGGCTAGTACATCAGGAAAATGTAGTGGATCTGGATTTCAGTAAGATTTTAACAAGGTGTCTAATAATAGCCATGTGGATAAAAGGGAAATAAATTATTTTATGCCAGAACAATTACGTAGATTAATAAATGGTACCCAAAGAGAACCTAATAATGGACCAATAAAAATTTAGAAGAAAGGCCTTGTAGTGTGCTGCAGGTGATTTATCTGATCAACATGCTAATCATCTGGATTGAGTTATAAAAAACATCCTGATCTGATTTGTGACTACATGTTCTAATATAAACAAAATCCTAAAAATTATTGATGGACAGAAGTGCTGTTTGAATCAATTAATAGGAAATTTGTCAGGGACAAGGGAAACTGCTTCCAAAGAGTCAATTGCTCAAGGAATTGTGGGTGAGATGGGGCTTAGCAGCAGAACCTCTGATGACATGGTGCAGCAATTGTCTCCAGGGAAGCTTGCCCTGGGACACAAGTGCCCAGTAAGCAAATGGATCTAAAAGATCTCTGGAGAAGAAGAATCACTGAAGCTTTGGACAGTACGATCAAAGGAGACATAGACCAAGGGCCAGAAAGCTGAGAGGCAGAAAAACAGGGGAAGGAACCCATTGGCTTTAAGAAAGGTGTGAGGTGTCCGGAAGTCATCCTTGCCACCTCACAGGCCAAACCTCCTCACTCAACATCCCTTTGGGGATACCAATTTAGAGCCTGTTTACCAGACTCGTCCTCCTTGGTGGGCCCTGACTGCCTGTGTTTGATCCGTCAGCCCCAAAAGACTATGGGAATCTTACTCAGTTTCTCGGTCTCTTAGCCACTGCTTAGAATTAGCAAATGCCTTGAGGGGAAAAGTGGTGCCCAGTGTCAGGCTCACCTCTCTATGTCTCCCTTCTTTTTGACATCTTGGTTTCTCAATTCCCACCCCCTGGTAGTTTCCCATTGCCTCAAAATAGATTTTCCCCCATATTTTGTTCAACTATTCTAGTTCTCAGCAGAAAGTTTGGTCTGCAACAAGCTATTTTGGCATTATCAGTAGGGAATATCCATCCTCCTATGTTTTTTTGATTTGGCTCCCGTAACCTTTGATAAAACCATCAGAGGTTTTCAGCTCATGTTGTATATTTTCTGCCAGAAACTTGCAATCAACAATTTTTCTAAGGAGCCCTGGCAGGTTTCAGTGGGAAATAGTATTTAAAGATTACAAGCTGGACATTAATGTTTTTTTTTTCCCCGTGGTTTTTTTTTTAATTTTTTATTGTTATGTTAATCACCATATATTACATCATTTGTTTTGGTGTAGTGTTCCATGATTCATTGTTTGTGCATAACACCCAGTGCTCCATGCAGAATGTGCCCTCTTTAATACCCATCACCAGGCTAACCCATCCCCCTACCCTCCTCCCCTCTAGAACCCTCACTTTGTTTTTCAGAGCCCATCATCTCTCCTGGTTCGTCTCCCCCTCTGACTTACTCCCCTTCATTCTTCCTCTCCTGCTATCTTCTTCTTTTTCTTTTTTCTTAACATATGTTGCGTTATTTGTTTCAGAGGTACAGATCTGTGATTCAACAGTCTTACACAAATCACAGCACTCACCATAGCACATACCCTCCCCAATGTCTATGTTTTTTACTACTGGGTTACACTGTTACTCAGCCTTTTCACTGGATAGGGTTAGGAAATATGCACCTCTTAGAAAGCAAAACTGAAGAGTTCATACCGATGGTTTCAATTCATGAGAAAGATTATGGTACATTTTACTTAACTTCTTTGATTTTATAATATCTCTTTTATGCTGAAAATCATGGTTCTTAGTAACATTATTACTTATTTGGCTTTTTCTAAAATGTATATACATATATATATATATATATATACACAATTGTTTTATTCTAATATGTGTGTATTAAAATAACAAACCATCATAACTACTAACAAAAGACTGAATGCAGTTTAGTACTTCTTTCTCTTTATTTGTCTTCAGTATATGTTCCACCAGGAATTTGCTGTCAAAATACTGTGTTTCAAAATCTTCAAAATATTCTGCTTTGTATGATTATGCGATCAACTTGATATACAGATACCTTTATTTATTTGAATTTGTTTTCAACTTTAAGGGATTGATTTTTTTCTCTTTGATTTAATTTTGCTTTTAAGTTATATGAAATATTAGATGCTTCTAAATCCAAACCTATAAGACAACTTAGAGAGATTTAACTTCCATCACTGTCTCCTCTCCCCATTCTCTCCCTACAGGCAACCACTTTTGTTGCTTTTTCACTTATTCTTTCACTAATATATACTTCTATATCTCCAAATCCCCATTTTCTTTACACAAATAATTGCATACTATGTACATGCTTGTGTACCTTGCTTTCTTTACTTAGCTATATATATTCTATAGCAGTGTATCCTCAGGTTTTTTTGGGTTTTTTTGCATAGCTTTATTTAGATGGGACTTTAGTTTACTCAACCAATCCCCTACTGATGGACATTAGATTGTGGGCAAACATCTGCTATTACAAATACTGCTGTGATAAATATCCTGTGCATATACAATTTCATATTTTTGTTGGTGTATCTTTGGGATGCACTCATAAATGTAGGATTATTGGCTCAAAGGATAAATGACTATGAAATTCTGCTAAACATTGCCAAATTCTCCTCCCTAGGGGTTATGCCATTCTAGAATGAAACTTCCAGAAGCACAAATCCCCACTGTCTGAAACTTCCATGGGCTTTCTGTGGTCCTGAGGATAAAATCCAAACTCCTTCCCAAGGGCTATAGGATGAGCACAACTTGGCCCTGTGGACATCCCCAGCCTCACACCACTGATGCTTAGTGCACCAGGCCCTCTGAACTTACCTTGTTTTCTCCCTCCCTTGTGCCTTTTCACATGCTGGAATTCCTTTCTTCCATTTTACTTGCTGGTCTCGCACTGATTCCTCAAGGCTCAGCTTGTATGTCACTTATTCCAGAAGGCCTTCCCCAACTCCTCTCCATTCTCACACGTGGCTGGGGCAGGTAACCCTCCTCTCTGTTCCCACAACTTCCTGGGCTTCCCTGATCACAGACCTCATCATCTGCATGTGTGGAAAGTGGCCTCCCCACTGGGTTGTGACCTACAGGAAGGCAGGAGTTGTGTCAGCTGGAGAAGGCCTTGAAGCATTTTCAGAAGAGCAGTGACATGATTGAATCTCTGTTTTAGATATAGATCTTGGGCCTATGTGTGGAAGAAGGACTAGTGGGACCCAAGATGAGAGGTAACAGACCAGTCAGCAGGCCGTGGCCATCACGTAGGCAAGAAGAGATGATGATCTGTTGGGTCACATGGTAGTGGGTACAGAGAGGAGGAGAAAAAGAATTCAGGACTCATTTTTGAGTCCATGTGGAACAGGACTGGGTGATAATTAGATGTGGCAGCTGAGAGAGATGGAAGAATAGAGGCTGACTCCATATTTCCAGTTTGATCAACTAAAGGAGGAAGAGGAGACGGAGCCCATTTTTGAGGACGACAATGTATTCCATTTGGACAAGCTGTGTTTGCGGTACCTGTAGAACGTCTCAGTGATGATGATAGCTATTATCTTTAGGCCTATTATGTATGTTGTCCTTTACATATCATCATCATCATCATCGTAGACATTTACCGAGGCCACTTGTGGCTCCAGGAGGCATATATACCCATTGAAGCCACCATCTCAGGTAAACCTATTATCCATCTGTGTTCTGGAACTCTCCATTTGGATGTCCAACAGGCATCTCAGATTTAACCTGGCCCAAACCTCAGTCCCTATCCCTAAGCACATTAGTCTGGAGAGACAGTATAACATGGTAGTTAAGAATAATGGCTCTGGAGTAGATGACTTGACTTTGTGTCCCATCTCTGCTAGCTTACCATATGGCCTTGTGAAAGCATTCTTTGTGCCTTAATTTCTTATCTGTACAGCAGACATGATAATAATGGTTCCTACCTCATGAGGTTGTTAGGGGGATCAAACCCGCTACTGTACACGAAACAAACAATGCCTGGCACAGAGGAAGTACCACAAGTTTTCCCATTCCTATCCCCAAATCCACTCCTCCCTAGTCATTCCTTGGCCATATTTAAGACAAAACCTACATCCCATCTTGATTGTCCTCTTTTCCTCACCCTACAAGTTCCATCCATCAATAAGTCCTAGGACTACCTCCAAAGTATATTTGGATATACCACTCCTGTGCTTCCCAATGAGAGCTCCCTGCTGCAGCTCAGGAACTTTCCAGAGCACTTTCTAAGTGAACACTAATTTGCTTTCTTGCCTGCTGTGAACCCTTCTCATCTGGCATGACAGCCAGGCGCTAGCCTTCTCCTCCCTAGACTGCTAGCTACACTGAAGAAAAGTGTCCATCAGAGAGGGATAAGAACTTGCTCAAGTTTCCACAGGGGGGTTTTCTACTGGTTCCTTAGATATTCAGAAAGCAGAGATGATTGTGCCTGGAGCTGCCTTCCTTAAAGGACGTCCTGGCTGTGAAAGACCTTGTAAAGTCACACAAAACTGGGTGATTTATAAAGAGCCTTGGCTGTAATGGCCTTGCCCCTGGAGCCTCAGCCATGCCTGCCCTTTTGAAGAAGCAGCATGTGGTTCCATAAGACAGTGGTGAAGCCACGCTGGTGGCCTTGGGGAGCAGCAGCCTTTCCCTGCATCCTGCTGCCCAGGCTTCTGGAGCCCCATAGGGACCAGGGTGCCTCGGAGCCCCGGGAGCGGCTTCCTCCATCCTGTGCCCTCCAGGAGGCACAGAACGGCTCCGCAGTGCCACCCAGAGGCCAACAGCGCCAGCTGGCAGAGAGAGTTTTTGTCTGAGTTTGGGCTTTGGGGGATTGCTGGACAGTGGTTGGTACTTTGGAGGTTTGGAAGTGTGCCGGGCTGAGCTATATTTGGAGAAGGTCATTTCTTAGTGTATGGCTGTACATTCAGTTCCCTCGGAGCCTGTCTCCTGTAGCTGCCACCCCACTCCTGGTGCACAAACTTATGGCTATTGTGACATGGAAAGCTCCGGAGATCAAGTCCTGCAATATACCCATGTGCAAAAGTTGTTCAGTAGATGAGATAAAGACAGCACTCCCAACAAATTGAAGTGCAGAGCCCACCCGCGTGGATGTTGGGACGGATAGCTAGCCATTTCAAAAAAGGACATGTAAATCTCCACCTCACACCCTGCATTCCCATAACACTCAGACAAGTCAAAGAATTTAATGTCACACTAGAAGAAAGTACTGGTAAATATTTTTATATACTCGGAGCAGGAGGGTATTCTAGATATAACACCAAACAGAAATTATAAAGGAAAATGTTGATAAATTTAATTCAAAAATTAACAGCTTCTGTGGGCACGTGATGTAATGAGCACTGGGTATTATATAAGACTGATGAATCACTGACCTCTACCTCTGAAACTAATAATACATTATATGTTAATTAACTGAATTTACATAAAAAAAGTTCTGTGGATTAACAAACACCATAAAGTTAAAAACCAAAATAACATACTTGGAAGAATGACATATATGAAAAACAGTGATTAATATCTTTAATATATAAGGAGCTTTTACAAATCAATAGGAAAAAGACAAACACCCCAGTGGGAAAATTGGAACACTACATGAACAAGCAACTCATCAAAAAAGACAGAGGACTGAGAACCATTAAGAAACGCCCAGCCCTTGGGGCACTTGGGTGGCTCAGTTGGTTAAGCCTCCGACTCTTGGTTTTGGCTCAGGTCATAATCTCATGCGTCTTGAGATCAAGCCATACATAGGGCTCCGCTCTCAGCAGGGCTTCTGCTTGAAGATTCTCTCCCTCTGCCCCTCCCCCCACTGAAGTGTTCTCTCCCACACTCTCTCTCTCTCAAATAGATAAATAAATCTAAAAAGAAAAGAAAAGAAAGAAATGCCCAGCCCTAGTAGTAATCGAGGGAATGATCATTAAAAAGACACAGAAATTACATATTTTTCAGCTATCAAACGAACAACATTTTCAAAGAGTGGGGCTAACTTGTGGAGGGGATAAATGATGTGGAGACCAGATGGGCCCACACGCTGCTGGCGGAGGGAGGATTGGCAAAGCCTTTCTGGAAGGCAATTTGGTGTCATAGTTTAAAATCCTTAACAAACATTGCACATCAAAATACTGGATATGTGCAAAGATTTAAATGCCCAGGGATGTTGACATCAGCTTCTTTAAAAAATAGGGGCATAAAAAGGAAAAAATCTAAATATGTGCACAACCATTTAAAGTGGTAAGAGAGATGCATTTTCATCAACCTGGAAAGACGTTCATGCTGCAATATTAGGTGAGAAAAGCAGGTTAAATGGAAATAGTATGCATAATTTATTCCCTTTTATGTAAATAAAAATAATGTATGCATCACATGTTTAAAAAATAGATTGGGCTATGGAACAAAATATTAACAGTGGTGCCTCAAGGCAAGGAAGGAAGAATAAGGATTATACATGACTATTTTTTCTTTAGGCTTTTTGACATTTTTTTCCATTTAATTTTTTTTATTGAGGTATAATTAACATACAGTTATGTTCGTTTCAGGTGTACAACATACTGACTCAACAATTCTATACATCACTCAATGCTCCCCACAATGGGTGATACTTTCTTTTCATTTCAATGTAGAAATATATGTAGTAGCTCTTTTGTTCCTTTATTTTTCTTTACTTTCTTAGATTTTTTAAAAATTATAAGAGTGGGGGCGCCTGGGCGGCTCAGTCGTTGGGCGTCTGCCTTCGGCTCAGGTCATGGTCCCCGGGTCCTGGGATGGAGCCCCGCATCGGCTGCTCAGCGGGAAGCTTGCTTTTCCCTCTCCCACTCCCCCTGCTTGTGTTCCCTCTCTATGTCACTCTCTGTCAAATAAATAAATAAGATCTTTAAAAAAAATTACAAGAGTAATACAGGCTTTTAAAAAGTTCAAACCAGACAGAAGTATATAGAGGATTTCCCTTTTACCACTCCATTCCCCAGAGAAGACCATAGAGGACTGGTTGGTATAGATTTTCCCACACATTTGCATGCACATATAAACATATACATGTATATTTGAATACAAATGGGATCACACTATATACACTGTGCTGTAACTTGTTTTTTTTTTCACTCAATAATATGCCATGGACCCTGTTCCCTGTCAACACATACAGATATACCCTTCTTATACTCAAAACGAAAACGTATCTGCCTTTCAACAGCTGCGTATTGTTACCATGGACAGATACACTAAGATCTTTTTTTCCTGATAGCTCTACAATGAATATGTATTACTTGTATGATGGAAATATAATAGAATGTTTTCTTGAAAAAAACAGAAAATATAAGAGGGAGAAAGGAGGGAATGTGGGAAAAGATCTCATTTGTTCACATTCCTATGGATTTGGGGCCTCTTCTCCTTGGGAGCTACCTTTGATTCTGGAGAGCTTTCAGGGCTTGATTAGGTCCAGATGAAAAGAGCCACTTTGTTCCATGATGAAAGAAAAGAGGTCCAGGGACTCTGGGCTTTCTGGTGGCCTTGTTCAGCTCAGGGACCCAGGCTTAGAGAGGAGGCCTGTGTTAGAGCAGAGGTTTGAGCTGGGACTCCAGTTACGCTGATAAAAGAAAGCAACACTAAAACTAGAAACAAAACCCAGTGTAACAACAACAGAGCAGTAAAACAAACCACATTTTAAATTTTTTTAAAAAAGATGTTATTTATTTATTTGAGAGAGAGAGAGAGAGCACTAGCAGGGGAAGGGGAAGGGCAGAGGGAGAAGCAGGCTCCCCCAAGGGGCTCGATCCCAGGACCCTGGGATCATGACCTGAGCCGAAGGCAGATGCTTAACCAACTAAACCACCCAGGTGCCCCAAAACAAGCCACCTTTTAATCTCTGATCTAGGAGACTCACACCCAAACGGCCTGCCTCTGGGTATGAGCACTGGAAGTTTGACTTGAGATAGCCCAGTTTGCCTGCCTTCTTTTACAGAGAGGAAGAGGAGGCCCAGAGAAGGGAAGGGCCAAGTCCAAGGCCAGCAGGGAGTAGGCGACAGAGGTGAGCTGAAGACTCAGCAAATCTGATCCTGATTCACTAGTATCTTTCCTGTCCTTCTTTTTTTCCTTTTCTTTTTCCATTTACCAAGACTATTTCAAGAATAAAACTTACTTTTCCACCATAAAACATATACACACTACTCACGTAAAATGTGGACAGCAAACAAAAGCAGAAGTAAGAAAAAGACACAATTCCACCACCTTTCTGTGGCAGAATGTTCTTAAGTTTCCTTTCTTACTTCCTATGGATGTGTATATGTATTTTTCTTTCGGTCCTCTTACCTGGCTGGATTTGGTACAGGCAGGAGCGTACTGCTGTGTGGCTTACCATCTTGAAGCCAGTGTTTGTTTGGGGTTCCAGGACAGCAGGCACACTTTGTTACCAAGAGGTTTGTGTTTCCACTTTGGCCCTGAGTGTGACATTGAAGCATTGAACATTTCAGCTTTATCGTTCAAGTCCTGCTTAATGTCTGGACTTGGTTCTACCACCACAAGCCCCAGAGCAGGGAAACACTCATTTGGAGGACTTATAACCACATCTGGAGAGCTTTGCTTCAGGATCTTCAGTGAAGAGAGACCTACCCACCACTGCGAGTGTCCCTCTGGGATCTCATAAAGCTGCACTTTAGGAGTGGAGGCAGATGCCCTTGGGGTAGCTTATCTTTACTGGGGGAGACCAAGGGTGGGCATGACAAGGCCAATTCAAGGGAGCTCTGCATTAGGTGAGGTGGGGGAGGGCATGCCAGCACATGAGCCCAGGCATGGCATCAGGGGAGCCCAAAGTGTACAAGGGGAACAGCATGGGGGCCAGTCTAGCTGAAGATCAGGGAGCAAGTAGGAATAAAGCTGAACCAATCCCCAGGGGCCAGCCTGTAGAAGGTCTTGAGTGAGAGGCCTAGATAAGGAAATTGAGGCCTAGGGGTGGGAGTGGGTGGCATGGCGATAAAGGGACTTGTACAAAGTTGTGCACCTGACTCCCATGGTAGTGAATTTCTACCACCCATCAGATCTCCAGACCCCTTCTCCACCATGCCAAGGCATGTGGAAATGTTTCAGGAGTGAAAAAGATGAGCAAAAGGCGAGGCAGTCCAGGGTGGTGTGGACAGCAAGAGCTTTGGACTCAGGTCAGACCTGGATTCCTGTCCACACTCAGCCCTAACCCACTATGTGACCTCAAGCAAGTGACTTGACCTCTTGGAGCCTCAGTTTCCTCGGTGTGCAGAGCAGACCTGCCTGGCGGGTCTATGGAGAAGATTAAATGAGCTAGTGAAGGCAAAAGCACTCAGCCAATGTTGGAATTTTTTTAAATTAACATATAATGTCTTATTTGTTTCAGGGGTACAGGTCTGTGATTCATCAGTCTTACACAATTCACAGCGCTCACCATAGCACATACCCTCCCCAATGTCCATCACCCAGCCACCCCATCCCTCCCACCCCCCACCACTCCAGCAACCCTCAGTTTGTTTCCTGAGATTAAGAGTCTCTTCTGGTTTGTCTCCCTCTCTGGTTTCATCTTGTTTCATTTTTCCCTCCCTTCCCCTATGAGCCTCTGTCTTGTTTCTCAAATTCCTCATATGAGTGAGATCATATGATACTTGTCTTTCTCTGATTGACTTATTTTGCTTAGCATAATACCCTCTAGTTCCATCCACGTCATTGCAAATGGCAACATTTCATTTTTTTGATGGCTGCATAATATTCCATTGTGTATATATACCACATCTTCTTTATCCATTCATCTGTCGATGGACATCTTGGCTCTTTCCATAGTTTGGCTATTGTGGACATTACTGCTATAAACATTGGGGTGTACGTGCCCCTTCGGATCCCTATATTTGTCTCTTTGGGGTAAACACCCAGTTGTGCAATTGCTGGGTCGTAGGGTAGCTCTATTTTCAACTTCTTGAGGAACCTCCATACTGTTTTCCAGAGTGGCTGCACCAGCTTGCATTCCCACCAACAGTGTAGGAGGGTTCCCCTTTCTCCGCATCCTCACCAACATCTGTCGTTTCTTGACTTGTTAGTTTTAGCCATTCGGACTGGTGTGAGGTGGTATCTCATTGAGGTTTTGAGCCAATGTTGGAATTTAATGAGCATCTTTGTAGTGCTTGTTGGTCTTTTTACTATCATCTTATTAATTTTAATTAGGGTGAACATCTGTCCTGGTTGCTAGGGACAGGCTCATTTATGCTGTTGTCCCAGT
This sequence comes from Callorhinus ursinus, assembly GCF_003265705.2. Lineage (NCBI taxonomy): Eukaryota > Metazoa > Chordata > Mammalia > Carnivora > Otariidae > Callorhinus > Callorhinus ursinus. The sequence goes on from NW_027397146.1 coordinate 1,101,472, forward strand.
AATTAGTAACAGCTCTCCCTTCTGTTCTAAAAAGTATATGAGTTTGGGAGATAAATGGTATGTTCACTGTAATTACAATAAGAGGGCTGGGTCTTGAACTCTTTTTTTGCATTCATCACTGTTGTCCTCTGTCTGTGCCCAGAGGACCAAGACCACATGTACCCACAATGAGTCCTGGATTGAGCATGAGTAAGGACACCCTGGGCTCTGCTGCTAACTTTCAGCACATCCAGGGGCAGGTGTCTTTCTGTGCCAGGCCTCACTATTCCTGTTTGTAAGCAGCAGGAGTGGATTAAATGGTCTCCACAGGCCCTTCCAGCTTGAAATTTCTATCCTTTATCATTCCTCCATACCTAGGAAAATGGCTACTGTCTCCATACCTGCCACAAGCATTTACTGGACACCCCCCGGAGGCAGGCTCTGCGGGACATAGATGTGTCTGTCCACCATCTGCAAATCTCGGTGGATGTCAAGGTAAGACTTCCCTGTGGCAGCTCTTCTGGCTGATCTCCTGGAGTCAGATGTTCTACCACTGATGACTTCCTTACCCTGACCCTCAGGCTTTCTTATAAGGTTGTCGATATTACCCAAGCAAGGATAGCCAGGCTCCCCAGTGGACAGGGCAGGCACTCACCTCTCATCAATTAGGGTTACTCAGATTCAATGGGAGTCTCACGGCTATAAAACACCCAGAACAGCCCGTGCTCAAAGTAAGAGCTCTAAGTGCTTGTTAAATAAAATATCTAAGTTGCTACATCAAACAGGTGCCACCACTCAATATGCCTGAGGTTTGAGATACCAAGTCCCGTAAAAAATGAGCAGCATTCCATTTGTTTGCTTTCTGCCAAGCCAGAATCCCACACACTCATTTAATTTTAAACACCAGGCAGCTTGCTAAAACAGTTGCAGATGCCACGTAGCAGCCGAAGGTGGTGGCTTGGGGACAGGCTCTGTGCTTGTGACAGCCCCACCCAGAGAATGAATAGTCCAGAAGCTGTTCTGTCTCCCATATGCCATTGCCCCCGTTGTGGAGAGGTGCCCACATAGGTCAGGGCTGTGCAGATTGTTGGAAATTCCCACCCAAAGAATCCTTGCCATGTCATATGTCACTCAGGTGATCCCTGGAAGTGGGCCACCTTCCTGTTTTTTAAAGCCACTTTACTCACATGATGCCAGACATAACTCCCCATGGAAGTAAGTGCCCCTTTAGGAAAAGGAAGCCCCACTATTGGACCCAGAATTTCACTAAAGAAAAGTGTCTTCAAAGGAAGCTGCCCATACTAATTTTTTTTAAAAGGCTTTATTTATTTATGAGAGAGAGAGAGAGAGAGAGAGAGAGAGAGAGAGAATGAGTGGGAGGGGCAGAAGGAGAGGGAGAGAATCCTTAAGCAGACTGCTGAATGCGGAGCCCTACGCGGGGCTGGATCTCAGAATCCTGAGATCAGGACCCTGAGTTCATGACCTGAGCTGAAATCAAGAGTCTGATGCTTAATCAACTGAGCCACCCAGGAGCCCAATAGTAATTTTTTAAAAGGAGATGACGGTTAAACTGTAGAACATAAAAGACAAAACAAAACTACTGGCCCAAAGGCAACTCAAATTAGAGAAAGTGCATAAAGCACCACACTCTGGTTGAGGAGCTGCAATGCCTAGCTTCTGCCAGCTTCTGTCTTCCTGACTTCCCCCACAGGACCTGAGTTCATCCCTATGGCAGCCTAGGGAGAGACCAGTGTAGCCCTGTGCAAAGATCATCAGCTTTACCCGTGGGCCCCACCCACAGGGCAGGGATTAGTGTCTCCATTGCAGATGTGGAGTAGACCCTCCACCTCTTTTACCAGATGGGTTCCTGGTAGAAGAGAAGGTAGGGCAGAAATTATAGACCCCTACCTTGAGTAATTTCACGGACAGAGAGATTTAGGGTAGAAATAAAGGCTAAATGCAACAAAGCCGTGGTTCTGAAAAAAAAAAAAAAAACCCACCTTTTTCAATTAAAGAAAGAGAGCGAACCAACTGGAGATAATTGCAAATCCATGTGACTAGGTATCACAATGATTCAGACCCAGATAAGCACTCAAGGAGAGATGATACAGAAAAGAACACCCTTTGAGTACAAAATTGAGGCAGTTTTTATGCGAAAATATTCACTGGGCCTTTCATAGACTAATCACCCCTCCTTTACAAAATTATTTCCCTTCCATTATCTCATCTGATCCTCACAACAGCCCTGTGAGGGATGAAGGGCAGGATGATTATCCTCATTTTGGAGACGAGCAGATTGCAGCTGTTACTACCAAAGCAACATCAAATGTGTGGTGGAGTTGGACCTGGAACTGGGGACTTGGATCTCCAGACCACTGGGTTTTCTATCACACCCAGGAGTCTGCCTATGAGCCACCAGAGTTCAGATGTGTGATGAGAAACCCATGCTTGACTTCCTTGAATAGGAAGCCCTGGGATCAAGGCATTGGGAACTGGCCACCCATGGCTTCTAGTGCTCATACCCAGCGGCAGGCCGTTTGGGTGTGAGTCTCCTAGATCAGAGATTAAAAGGTGGCTTGTTTTGGGGCACCTGGGGGGTTTAGTCGGTTAAGCCGACCCCACCCATTGCCCCCCTATCCAAGACAGACTTTACCATGAGCAAGAGTGCATCATATCATTTTCATATCTACTCTAGGGGTAGGTGGGCTCTATCAGTCTGCTCATGTCACAGATGAGAATACAAAGGCACAGAGAAGTTAAGTATCTTGCCCAAGATCACACAGCTAGCAAGTCTGAGGCAATTTGAAACCAGGTGGTCTGATTCCGGAATGTCCTCTCTGAAACTCATTGTTCTATTGCCTGCTGGCTAGACCTTTTTTGTTTGAATCCATAAAGAAGCTGTTTCTGTTTTCTTCTTTTTTATTTGAGGATAGTTGACACATGCTACATTAGTTTCAGGTGCACAGTATAGCGATTCAACAAGTTTATACGTTATGCTCTGCTTACCACAAGCGTAGCTACCGTCTGTTTTCATACATCGCTATTACAATATCATTGACTATAATCCTTATGCTGTGCCTTTTATTCCCATGACTTACTCATCCCATAACTAGAAGTCTGTATCTCCCATTCTCCTTCTCCCATTTTGCCCATCCCCCACCCCCCTCCCCTCTGGCAACCAGCAGTTTGTGCTCTGTATTTATAGGTCTGAATCTGCTGCTTGTTTATTCATTTGTGGGTTTTTTTTTTATTCCACTTATGACTGAAATCATATGGTGGTTGTCTTTCTCAGTCTGACTTACTTCACTTAGCATAATACCCTCTCTAGGTCTGCCCATGTTGTTGTAAATGGCATGATCTCCTCCTTAACTGTTTTCAATCCTCTCATTTGAGATAGGCCATTATTCCCACCCACCCACTAATCATTGGGAAATTGCTCCCTGAATTGGCCCAACAAGCTTGGGCAGCTGCCCCAGTCCGGTCATCTGTTCTTCCCAAGACATGTCTTCCCTCATGTCCTAGGAAGGGTTTTTTGTTGTTGTTGTTCATGGACACTTGAGGATAGATTGTTCCACGAACGGATCTTATCTACTTTTTTTCCCCAGCACGCTTTGCAAAGCAGGCCAAGAGCGAGACACAGATGTCTGATTCCCTAATAAATAAGGCAATTGGGTCACGATTTCGTTTTTCTTCCTTCTTGTGGCCCTGCAGAGAAGCCTGCCCCTGGCCACCTCCTGTGGGGGTTCCCACACCCAGGTGGATGCTGATGCTCCACCCAGTCTTCTCTTCCCTGGGGCTTATTGAAAAAGCACAGTACTTCTCTTGATGTGGGGATGTGCAAAGTGGCCCAGGCAGTTCACAGGCAACTTGCTTAAACTTGGTGAGGTTCAGAAGGGCTCAGAACCTGGTGACAAGCCAGCCCCCATCCTGCTCCCAGGCAGCAGCTACAGGACCAGGGCCACAGGACCAGGAAGGCAGGTCAGGGAGGGAAGAGGCTTCGTAAATGATTTTTTTTCTGCTTGTCAGAGTAATGTATACATTCCAGACAGGTCGTAAAACCACGAGAAAGGGTAAAATATGAAATAAAAATGATCCCTAAGCCTTCCAACCAGTATAAACCATTGCAAAATTTTGGTATGTATTTATGTAATTATACTGGAATTTTTATAAAATTGGGACCAGACTATCCAGTTTGGATCTTCATTTTTTTAACTTAATATTTATTGGGAATTTTCCGACATTATTCAACAGTCTTCAAAAACATGGATTAAAACAACTCCGTTATATGAAGGTGCCAAATTAATACAATTAGTCCCATATTGGACATTTGAGTTTCAGTTTTTCACCACTATAATATCACTCTGTGAGTGTCCTTGAACACAGTAATAGAAGATATGTAATTATCATTTAATGCTAGGCACTTTGGTAAAAACCACATGGATCCAAGGCCACCATATAGGGGTACTGAACATAGGTGCCAGTCAGGGGGCAAAGTAGGTGCTTAAATCAAAGCTCACTCTCCACTCTGAAGGCAAAGTACCTGGAGGAAGGGGCACCTTTTTCTGTTGCACAAAGGTCCTGTTCACTTGCCAAGTCCGGGACATCGGCCTGGAAAAAGGCACAGTTTATCCACAGAGTGGGGACACCTTTTCCCAGTTTCCTCAAAGAATCATACAGGTTAGCATCCCTAAGGGGATTTTCTCATTAATGTTCCTAACAACTCTATGAGGAAAGCACTATTGCCCCCATTTTGCAGGTTAGAAAAGTGAAACACGCTAGTCTGATGACTTCCTTAGAACAAATGTCTAGAAGTAGAAGAGTCGATGTACAGAAATGTGCATTTATTATACTCCCACCAGTGCCATAGGAGGCAGATATTTCCCTTCCCTTGTCACCCCACAAAGAAACAATCTTTGAAATACTGCCCAGACTGATGGGTGGAACATATCTCATTGTTTTAATCTCTTTCTTTGTTAGTGAGGTGAACTTTTAAAAATATTTACTATTCATTTACATAACTTCTTGTGTGATTATTCCATTCAAGTCTTTTACCCACTTTCCTCCTGGGAGACCAGTATTTTTCTTGTTGCCTAGCGTTAATGTTTTATGTTAAGGCTATTATTCCATGGTCTATAATGTTTGCTGCAAGTCTTTACTGCCAACTTTATCTCTCAGGTTAGGTTCATTCCTGGATATTTTATATATTTCATATTGCAGCTGTGACTGGGAGCCTTTTTTTCTATTATGTGTTCAACTAAATATGGCCAGCTTTGGCTTTTTGCATGTTTTGTCTGTGCCCAGTTACTTTACTGAACTCTTTCATTGGTACCAGTAATTTTCCAGTGGGCTCTTCAGAGGTTCCTAGCATCAAAAATGTAAAGTAAGTAGGGATAAATTTAAATAGGAGATAAGCAAGGGTATTAAAGAAGGCCTAAATAAATTAAGAAATATACTGTGTTCATGGTTTGGAAGTCTCAACCATGTAAAGATGTCTATTCAGTTCCAAATTAATGTGCAGACTCAATGCAGTTCTTTTTTTTTCTTTTTTAAGTTGGGCTCAGAGCCCAACATGGGGCTTGAACTCACGACCCTGAGATCAAAACGTGAGCTGAAATCAAGAGTCGGACACTTACCTGACTGAGCCACCCAGGCGCCCCTCAATGAATTTCTAACAAAAATCACAACACGTTTTTTTCGTGGTACTTGACAAATGGATTCAAAACTTTATATGAGAAAACAAATGCTAAGAAAAACTGAAGCATTTCCAAAGAAGGAGAACAAGGTGAGGGACCTGACCCTACCAGGTATCGTAGCTGTCTTTACAGATCATTGAAAGGGAAGGAGTAGACTATTTGCAAAATGGCAAAGAAACAACTGATCATGTGTATTGAAAACATGAAATTGGATGCTACCTCTTACCATACACAAAAATAAATTCCATGTGACTTAAATGTAGGTCTCCAGGTCTACGCTACAGGAAGTAACTGCATTTCATCCTATTCCTCCCACTAATTATAATTGAAAACCCAGGACAAAATACGTAATTATCAGAAGACTGAGAGGAAGAGAAGGACTGACTAGGGACCTCAGGACTGAATGGGTGGCCTAGCAGCAAATCCTCTGTATGTTGTTGTTTTTGTTTTGTTTGTTTGCTTTTTGCCTCATAACCTAGATGCTAGAACAGTCCACAACCTAGAAACACTAATGGGCATGACTGCTCCCCCAGGAGGTGTTGCAGACACTGTGGGGGGGGGACCCCCACTGGCCATCCTGACCTATCTGAGTAAAGAGGTGCCCCTTTTCCTCCCCACTACGCCCCACTTTATTCAAAAATTAACTCAAAATGAACCATAAGTTTAAATGTAAAGCTTACAACTCTACAACGTTTAGAAGAAAACAGAGGAGAAAATCGTTTTGCCTTAGGATTTCTAGACATGACATCAAAAGAATAACCATTAAATGTTGTGTGAAAGACACTGATAAGAAAATAAAGACAAGCCACAGACTAGCAGCAAATATTTGCACATCAATACCAATCTGACAAAGGACTTGTATGCAAAATATATAAAGAATTCTCGAAACTCAGCAGTAAGAAAGCAAAGAATTCAGTTGGGTAAAGGACTCAAACTGACACTTGACTGAAGAGGAAATACAGATGGCAAATAAGCACATGAAAAGATGCTTACTATCATTAGTCATTAGGAGAACACAAGGCAAAACCACAGTGAAACATCAGTACACACTCACTAGAATGGCTAAAATAAAAATAACAAATAATAAATCAATAAAATATTGTGAGAATACTCCTACACTGCTGGTGGGAATGTAAAATGGTATGGCCACTTGGCAAAACATTTTGGCAGTTTCTTATAAAGATTAACATATACTTACCTTATGACCCAGTGATCCCACTTTTGTACATTTATTCCAGAGAAATGAAACCTTATGTTCACACATAAACCTGCACATGAATGTTCATAGCAGCTTTGTTTGTAACAAGCAAAAGCTGGAAACAACCCAAATGTCACTCAGTGGGTGAAGGGATAAAGAAAATGTGGTATATCCACACCACAGAATGCTACTCAGCAATAAAAATGAACAAACTGTTGATACACAATACCTACTTGGGTGGATCTCAAAGGCATTATGCTGAGTAAAAAAACAAAACAAAACAACAACAACAACAAAAAAACAGTTTTAAAAGGTTACATACTGTATGACTGCATTTATCTCACATTCTAAAATGACAGAGCTACCGCAGTGCAGTGGTAGAGGTGAGGGGAAGGTGGCTCAAGAGAGTATACTGATTGTGATGGTGGTTACATGAATGTAAATGTGGGGTAAAAATTTCATAGAACTTGGGTGCCTGGGTGGCTCAGTCTGTTGAGCGTCTGCCTTTGGCCCGGGTCACGATCCCGGAGGCCCAGGATCGAGTCCCGCATTGGGATCCCTGCTCGTCAGGGAGTCTGGTTCTGCCTTTGCCCCTCACCCCGCTGATGCTCTCTCTTTCTCTCTAAAATAAATAAATAAAATTTTTAAAAAATCTCATAGAACTGTACCCTCAAATTTAAAAAGCTTGCACATAAAAAGTGGTGAAATCTAAATAAGATCTGTAGTTTAGCTAATAGTATCACTCTGTGATACTATGTATGACACGCACAATGTCAATTTGCGCGTTTTGACAACTGTACTATGGTTAGGTAACTATTATTACTTGCAGAAGCTGAATGAAGAGTACAGGAACTCTCTGCACTATTTGTTTCAATTGTTATGAATCTAAAATTACTCCAAAATAAAAATTTTAAAAATCACTAAATTGAAAGGGAAAGCTATAGATTTTTAGAAGGTAATACAAGACCAGATCTTTAAAACCTTGGAGTAGGGAAAGAATTCTTAAATAAGATACAAAAAAGCGCAAACCATAAGGGAATTGACTGATAATTTAAATTATGTGACAAAAAAACTTCTGTTCGACAAAATAACTCCATATGTTTCTCCTACGATAGCATATGGTATGTTGCCTTCTTAATAAATTTAATAAAACAACAAAACTAAAGAGTATGTTATTTAGACAAACATAAATAGGTAACACAAATTTTAAAAGGCAGTTAAATGAGATATACCAAGTTTTGTATAGGGATTGACAATGAACAATATAGCAAAATGGTTAAGGAACAGATTGCCTAGGATCGAGTTCTGGCTTTGCCATCAAATGCTGGCATGACCTTGCCAAGTAACTTAACATTATGCTTCAGTGGCCTCATGTGTAAAATGTAGCTAATTCACAGGGTAATGGTCAGGTTTGAAAGAGTGAGTACATATAAAGTGCCTAAAATGAACACTGGCACGTAGTGTTAGCTATTATTTTGAGGAAATGAATGGCAGAGGGATGGAATAGGTGATGAGGCCATAGGAGAATGTAAATTATCACTCATTTTCTAGTTTGGGATTGGCAGTGGGTTCATAACTATTCACTATATTATTAAGATAAAAAAACAAAATGCAAGATATTCCAGCATAGACCAGTGAGGATGGTAAAAAAATCAAGAGAGTAAAAAGAGAAGCCACACATTGGAGAAGGCATAGGTTGTAACACATATATGGCCAAATGGTTCAAGTCTGGGATACATAAAGAAAGATGGTTGATAAACTAACAAGGAAAAGACAAATAACCCAACAACAATAACAACAACAAAAGGGCAAATGACATTGCTAGGCACTCCAAGGGGGAGGAAGCCAAATAGTCCATACACATATGAAAATATGCTTAAACTCAATAAACGCAAATTACAATCACAGCAACAGACCCACACTTCACTGGTTCCCTGGGGCTGCCATAACAAAATACCACAGACTTGGTAGCTTCAACAACAGAAATGTGTTCTTTCACCGTCCTGGAGGCTGGAAGTTTAATATCCAGGTTCTGGCAGGGTCAGCTTCTCCTGAGCCCTCTCTCCTTGGCTTGCAGATGACCACTTTCTCACTGTGTCCTCCCTGGTTATCTCTAAAAGTTGTCTGTGTCCTATTCTCCTTACTTACAAAGTCACCAGTCATATTGGATTATGGTCTACCTTAATGACCTCATTGTACCTTAATTACCTCTTTGAAGACCCGATCTCCAAATAGTCACATTGCGAGTACTGGGGCTTAGGATGTCAACATAGGAATGCAGTGGGGGGGAACACAATTCAGTCCATAACAGACACCCATCAGAATGGCAATGTTTTTCTTCAAGAGAAGCTCATGCACATGTGCACCTGGAGACACGCACATCCAGAAATATTCATAACCACATGTTGGTTATAACAAATATCCACTACTAGTAGGAAGCATTAATAAATTATAGTAGATGTATAACAATGGGATCCTATATAGTAGATAGAATAAACGCAGTTAGATACAACAAAATAGATGACTCTCAGGAGCATCTCTTTTTGCAAAAAAAGCAAAGTCACAATAAAACACACAGTACAGTACAAAGTTTTAAAAATAAATACAACTAAGCAATATGTTGTTTTAAAATAAATATAGGTGTTTGTTTAAATAAAATCAAGGGAATAATAAAAACCAAAAAATAGAATACTAGTTAGTCCTGAGAGGGAAAGGAAAGAGATATACGTTTTAAAAATAAACTGAGTGGTACTTATGTGGCTGTTCACTGAATTACTATTCTTTTTATCTACGCATACATTATAAATATTTTCTATTTACTCATTATTCTATTTTTAAAATATCTGTAAAAACTAGTCACTTGAAGAACAGGAAATAAAGAGCTGGAATTGAACCTGTAATCACAATTCTTTATAAGAAACAATGAAAAGATTCTACATACTCCTGCAACCAATATTCTTGCTAGGCAGGCTCTAAAATGCCCCCTAAATACCCTCACCTCCTTGTATTGGTGGCCTTGTGTAATCCCCTCTTCTTGAGTGTGGGCCACACTTAGTGACTCATTTCTAATAAATAGAGTATGGCACGAGTGATGGGATACCACTTCCAAGAGTAGGTATAAAAGGCCTGTGGCTTCTGTCTTGCTGGCTGTCTCCTGGTCTCTCAGTCCCTTGTTTCTTTGAAGGGAGTCATCTGCTATGTTGTTAGCTGCCCCACAGGAAGGCTCATGTGGCAAGGAACTGAGGACAGCCTCTGGTCAATGGCCGGCCAGTGAGGCGCTGAGGTCCCCTGTCCAATGGCCTGGAAGGAATGAAATCCTGCCTACAATCATGTAAGTGAGCTGGGAAGCAGATCTTCCCCCCAGTCAAGCCTTGAGATGACTGTAGCTCTAGCCAACACTTGACTGTAGCCCTGTGAGAGACCCTGAGCCAGAGGACCTAGTCAAGCCACACCTAGATTCCAGACCTACACAAGCTATGAGACAATATATGCCTTCAGCTCAGGTCATGATCCCGGGGTCCTGGAATCGAGCCCCTGGTCTGTCAGGCTCTGCGCTTAGTAGGGAGCCTGCTTCTCCCTCTCCCTTTGCCCCTCCCCCTACTTGTGTGTGCTCTCTCTCTCTCTGTCTCAAATCAATCAATCATCAATCAATCAATAAAATCCTTAAAATAAATAAAAAATAAATAAAAGTTTGTTGCTTTAAACCACTGAGTTTGGAGGTAATTTTTATGGAGCAATACACACAAATATAAAGTCTGCTTGCAGGATTTATCTAAAGAAATCAAACATCTCTACAAAGATGTATATACATATATATTGATCATATTTATAATGGTGAAAACACAAATGTAACCTAAAAGTTTAGCAACAACAGAATGGTTAAATTATGTTACTTCATATAATGGGATCTCAGGCAACCATTAACAATGACAATATAACACAGACGTTAACAGGATAATAAGGGACTACAAACCACACATTGTGCCCATAAATTTCACAACTTCAGTGAAACAAAAGTTGAAAAGACACAAACTGGAAGCCCTACATCTACTAAATGAATTGAAGGGAATTGAGTTCAAAGCTTTCCACAAATTAAAGCCACATGAATTCACTTTCATCTTCTACCAAGCATTTAAGGAATATGTAATACCAATTCTACAAAAACTTTTCCAGAAAAGAGAAGACAAGGGGATACTTCTTAAATTATTATACGATGCCAGCATTTCTCTGACACCAAATCCAGACAACACAATATAAGGAAGAAACTAAAGTAAACTAAAAGCCAATATGTCTCATGAACAGAATGTGAAAATCTTCAACAAACATTAGCAAATGGATCAAATAACATATAAAAAAAGCAAGTGATGTTTACTCCGGCAATGCAAAGTTGGTTCAACATTCAAATAGAAATCAATGCAATCCATCATATTAACAGTCTAAAGAAGCAAAATAAAACTCTCATCAAACTAGGAATAAAAGGGAACTTTCTCTTCTTGAAAAAGGACATCTACAACAACAGCAAAACCCAAACAGTACATTCCTAACATCATAATTGACAGTGAAAGACCACATGCTTCCCCAGTAAGACTGGGAGCACCAGGATGTTCCCTCTCATCGCTCCTACTCGACATCATACCCAAGGCCTTGGTTGGTGCAGTAAGGCAACGACAAGATATAGGAGACTTCAGATTGTAATAGAGAAAATAAGGCTGTTTATATTCACAGGCAACATGATTGTGTATGTAGACAATCCCAAGAAATCTACAGAAAAGCTACTGGAACTGGATATAAGGCCAATATAAAAAAGTCAATTGTATTTCTATATAGTAGCAAAAAATAGTAAAAGTATGATGTTAAAAAAAGGAACAGAGTTGGAGTATTCACACTATTAAATTTCAAGATTTATTATAAAACTATGGTAATCAAGACAATGTGGTATGGTGAAAGGCCCAACACGTAGATCAATTGAATGTAACAGAGTTCAGAAATAAACATAGCCAACTGGTTTTTGACAACGTACAAAGGCAAAAGGAGAAAGGATAGTCTTTTTACCAAATGGTCCTGGAAAATTGACCATTCACATGCAAAGTAATGAATTTGGACCTGTGTCTTGCACCACTTACAAAAACGAACTCAAAATTGTTCAAAGGCTTAAATGTAAAATCTAAAACTATCAAATTTCTGGAAGTACATATAGGAGAAAATCTTTGTGACCTTGGCTTATGCAAAGATTATTTCGAGAGGATAAACAAAGTACAAGCCATAATAGAAAAATATTTGATAACATTTATAAATCGGACTTCATCAAAATAAAAATTATAAAACTGTATTCTTCAAGAGATCTGTTAAGAAAATGTAGAGATGAGCCACAGGCAGGGAAAAATATTTGCAAAGCACATATCTGATAAAGGACAGTAAATCAAAATCTGAAGAACTCTCTAAGCTTGCATGGTAGGCTGAATACTGTCCCCCAAAGTTATTCAGGTCCTAACCCCTGGAGCCTGTGAATGTTACCTTATATGACAAAAAGGGACTTTGCTAATGTGATGAAATTAAGGATCTTGAGATGGAGAGATTATCCAGGACTCTCTGGATGGACCCTAAATGCCATCACAAGTGTCCTGATAAGAAGGAGGCAGGAGGAGATTTGACAGCAGAAAAGAAGGCAATGGGACCACAAAGGCACAGATTGGAGCAACGTGGGACCACAAAGGCACAGACTGGAGCAACGTGGCCACAAGTCATAGAATATCAACAGCCACCAAAAGCTGAAAGAGGCGAGAACAGATTCTCCCCCTGGAGCCTCCAGAAGGAACCAATTCTGCTGGTACTTTGACTGACACACATAAGACTCGGTTTGCACTTCTGGCTTCCAGAACTGTAAGAGAATTTATTTTGGTTGTTTTGAGCTGCTAAGTGTGTGGTAATTTGTTACAGCAGCCCTACGAAATTAATGTAGCTCTGCAGTGAGCAAACAGTCTAATTACAACATGGACAAAGATTTGAACTGACATTTCACCGAAGAGGAAATAAGAATGGCAAATAAGCACGTGAAAGACGCTCAACATCATTAGTCATTAGAGAAAAAGTGAATTAAAACAACAGACAAACTGGTGGTTGCCAGAGGGGAAGTGGGTGGTGGGAATGGGTAAAATAGGGGAAGGGGATTAAGAGTAGACTTATCATGATGAGCACTGAGTAATGCATAGAAATGTTGAATCATATTGTATCATGTGAAACTAACATGACACTGTATGTTAATTATACTTCGATAAAAAACAATAAAATAAAATTTAAAAAACAATTTTTAAAAAACCAACAATGAGATACCACTACACTCCTATTAGAGCAGCTAAAAATTTAAAAAGAAATAACCATGTGGAGCAACTAGACCTCTCGTACTTTGCTGGTGGAAATGCAAAATGGTATACAGACACTTTGGACAAAAGTTTGGCAGTTTCCTATAAAGTTAAACACACTTTTACCATACAACCTAGCAATCCCACTTCTAACTATATACCCAAGAGAAATAAAGACATCCCCATTAGGAAAAGAATCTGTACATGAATGTTTATACTAGCTTTATTTGTGACCACTAAAAGCTGGGAGCAACCCAAGTGTCCCTCCACTAGTGAAGGAATAAACAAATTGCAGTACATCCATACGATGGAGTGTTATTCAGCAATAGAAATAATAAATTACTGATATAGAGCCATGTGGATGAACCTCAAAAAGCATTATTCTAAGTGAAGTAGGCTAGACACAAAAGTCTCCATCCTATACGATTCCATTTATATGACATTCTGAAAAAATTAAAACTATTGAGACAGAAATCAGACCACTGCTTGCCAGGGCTCTGATCTGCAGGTGGGAGAAGGCAATTTGACTACAAAGGCACAGGGAAGAACTATTTGGGGTAATAGGGAAATTCACTCTCTTGATGGTGAGTATTACACAACTGTGTAAGTTCATAAAAATTCATAGAACTGTCTACCTAAAAAGGATCAGTTTTACTGTAAGTAAATTATACCTCAATAAACAAAAAGATACTTCAAATTGGTACAAACGTTAAGCTGGAAAAAAATGACAATGTAGATCAATATTTATGGACATTGGAAATTGTCCTTGCATCTGGTTAGTGAAAAAAAAGCTTGCAGAGCAACAATTAAAGAAAAACAGTGTGTATGTACATGTGTACATATGTTAATATATCTGGAAGGAAATACATAAAACATTAATAGTGGTCATCCGTGGGTGTGAGGATCTCTCATTCCTTCCTTCCTTCCTTGATGTATGCTTTGAAAAATACATGTTCTCTCTTTTGACCTAAATTTCTGTATTAGTGAATTGATAGCACTATAGTAGCATATTTTTTCTGTCTCAGGGCCTTCGTAGTTGCTGTTCCCTCCTTGTTCCTTTGCCTGGGACGTGGCTTGGCCCATAGCTTCATTCAGATCGGGCTTAAATGTCACCACCTCGGAAGCCTTCTCTGCCCACCGCAACTGGAAAGGCCCCCATCATTCTTGGTCCCCTTACTCTGCTTTATTTCCTCTTAGTGGCAGTGTTCACTCTGCTGACATTGTCTTATGTATGTATTATGTTTACTGCTTGCTTATCCCACTAGAATATGAGCTCCGTGAGGAAAGAACTTTGGTCTGTTTTCTTTAGTGCTGTTTCCCAAGCGCCGAGAACAATGCATGGCACTTGGTAGGTACTCAGGAAGTATTTATTGAATAAATGGTTGAATACATCCTACAGTTGTGATGCTTCTAGAATGTGTCACCTCCTCAAAAACATTCATGGCCTTGAGAAATTTATAATCCAACTACAGGGACACAACCCAAAAGTGAAACCGCTACGCCCTGAGCCTCTGCAAGCAGCACTGGGAAAGAATGAGGGGGAGCTGTGGAGTCAGGAAGTGAAGAGGGGGCTTGGGGTTGGCCAAGTGGCTTTTGAGGATGGCCTTTGTGTGACTAGGCTTGCGGGGGTGCAGATTGAGGGGCTTCTCACAAGAAACCTTGCCCTCAGAAGACACCGTGAGCTCATAGCTCTTTCTGGAGTCATTGCCCCCAAGAAAACAAGAAAGGACTCTCTCTGAATCACCCACAGCAAAACCTTCTGTACTTCATGCATCATTAAAAATTCAGGGCACTCCCAGTCTGTTCCACCAGGCTTCCCAGGTAAGAGGAAGCCGAGCTTAGGAAAAAAGTGATCCGGTCCCAGGGAGCAGCAAGGCTGAGCCAAGCTTCGCACGGCAGGCCCTCATTAGCTAAGCTCACTGAAGGGCTTTGGCTCCCTCGGCCGCCTCTGTGCCAGCTGCGAGGGTCTAGTGTGCTCCACAGAGGCCCAGCGGCTGCCAAACTTGGCCACAAGTGTTTACCTTGCTGTGCTGGCCAAAGCCCCGGTTCCTTGCAGACTTCTGCACCTCCTCGAACTCAACAGCAGCTTCTCACCTTCAAGGCACCTGGTCTCTGAGAATTCTCTCGAAAGATCTTTTCCTGTTGCCAAAAGACATTCCTGAACACAAGCAACCTTGGGTGCCTTAGTGAGAGTTGGAAAGACTGTGAGATGGCCCACCCCAAGCTGTGGGTTCAAGTTGATGCAGTTGACAAACAGGTCTCTCTGTGAGGCCCCCAGTGACCATAGCACCTAAAATCTCAAACTCCCACCTGCCTACTCCTAGCTTCCTTGACCTGCTTTCTGTTTCCACACATCATTTATTACCTCCTAATGTGATTGATTTCCTTTGTTATTGCTGTCCGTTGTCCATCTCCCTCCATTAGGATTTAAGCTCAATAGGGGCAAAGATTTCTGTCAGTTTTGTTCACTGATGTACATATTTGTTGCCTAAAACAATTGCCAAGGTTTACACAGAGTTTGCTCTGTGCAGAGCACTGTTTAAAGCACTTGGTGTCAATTGAATCACTTAATTTTCACAAGAACCTATAAGGAAGGTACTATTATGATCCCATTTCACAGGCAAAGAAACTGAGGCGGATTGACACAAAGCCGATTGAGGCGAGCTGCAGAAGGAGGACAACTAGGGTCTTGGGGATAAAGAGCTAGGACTTGGGCTTCTCAGAAGAGGTGGCACTTTAGCTGGACTTAATATTAAGGATGGGCAGGATTTCAAAAGATATCAGTGAGAAGCGCATTACAAGTGAAGGGAAACTCAGGGAGCCCTGAAGGCTGTTGGATTTGTAAATTTGGGACACAGCATCCCCAGGAGGGGTGCTTCCCATGCAGAGTGGAGACCAGGCTGAGCTTTGTGGACCCTGCTCCTCTGCCGGCACCTTCTCCACAGGGATGGTCTTTCCTTGGGCTTCCACGTCACCTCTGAGGGAGATGTGGGCTGGTGCTCTTAGTCATCTCATGTCCCTGTCTCATTTCCAGCTCCTGTCTATATTGCTGTGTCCCCTCCAGCCGCTCTTGGGTCTAGTTTAAGCCCTGTTGCCTTGCCTGGGTGAAGGAGAAAGCTGATTTCTCTCCCCACTCTGCCATTGCCTTGCTTGGCCCACTGTCAAGCAGGCAGGCAGCAAGGCTCTGGTAGGTTCTTTCCCCGTGCAAGGCCTTCTCCTCCCCTCACCCCCACAGCCGGTGCCTTGGCTTTGCCATCTGGGAAATGAAAGGGTTGGATTCTGTGATCTTGAAAGTTCCTTCCAGCTGCAACATTCTAGGGGGGGATTTGAATGCCCTCCTTTTGAAGCTCCAGGTTCTGTAGGAAAATGATTATCATAAAAATGTTTCCAGGTTGGTGCACTGGCTTCTCTCAGGGCCTCACTGTTTGACAACCACTGTGCAGACTTAAGTGATATTTACATGCAAAAATGTTTTACTGTGGGACACCATCATTATCCCAGTGTCAGGGGCCAAGGATAACACCCCATCACAGTCCTTCTCTGTTATACGAAGAAAGAAAGATTCATTCACTCATTCAGCTAAGCCCAACTGTGTACACAAATCTGTACTAGGTGCTATAAAAAACAGGCCTGATCTCACCATGGGCTCAGGAACACAAAGTCATCTGATCTGGGGAGGAAGGCACTAGTCATCTAAGAGCAATCCATCCTTCACCCCGGGGTGAAAGCCCATCAAGGGGACAGATGCCTTTGCACAGAGCTCTAATTGGCCAATAGGTAGAAAGCGATTCTTTAGAATGAAAAGAAGCAAACTTCCCGTGGCTTCTGTCCTTGGATCCTGGTTCTCCACCACCTTCTACTTTGTACTCACTACTAATTTCATCTTCCTTCCCTGTGAAAGCCCTTCAAACACCTGAAGGCAGAGCTCTCCCTGCTCTTCTCTTCCTCGGGCTACATTGCCTGTTCCTGAAGCCATTCCTCAGGTGACACCGGTGTGCGAGGCTTGCTGTCCACCATACTGGCTCTCTGCTCTTACTTCTTTGAAGCGGCTTCCTGTATGTCAGCCTCAAAATCTTTCTCTTGCAGCAGATCAGAAAGCTGCCAGTGGAACAAAGACGACCCAAGGGTTGCGCTGAGATTGTAAAATGAAGAAAGAAATGACTTGGTTCTTCGAAAAGAAGGTATGCTCTCAAAAAACAGACTGTTCTCCAACTGCCACTTTTCTTCACATATCCCAGAAGGGCCAGAGAGGTCCCTTTAGTCCCAGCCACATCTAGTTCTGACACCTACAGTTGGGGAAGTAAGAGGCTCACTCTAGGGCACATGGGAGCCCCAGACAGAGTCGCCCCCAGTCCAGCTCTCTCTCTCCCGTGCCACATCATGACCTTGCAGTTTATCAGGTCATCGGCTTCTCCTGAAAAACCATTTCCAGATAAGGAAAACTAATGCCCCCAAAGAGGCACTGACCTGTGTGTGGTCCCACAGCTAGGAAGTGGTGGAGGAACCCAGATTTGGGTCCAGGCTTTGGGTCCAAGGTGAGGTCTTTCCAGTGGTAACCCAGCTCTTTCCCCACTGGCCCTGGGTGTCTGCTTTGTGGACACATAGGTGAGATGCCACAGTGACCAATGTGGGGACACACATTTGACTCTAAAAATCCACCCAGGGCAATACAGAGAAGATCTGGCAGCACCTGCATAGAGAAGATTCAAGGGGCTTGTTGACACATGGATGTGTTCCAGCAGGAAAATGCGGTCACCAACAAGTGTCGGCAAGGTTAATAGAAGCCAGCATCCACAGAGCAGAGGGGATGGTTAAGCTGACCTCTGCTACTACAGAGGTTGGAAAAGCAAGTCAGCTGTCTTGGGAGGCACTGAGTTTCTTGTTTCTGGAACTGGGGAATAAAGGCTGGATAACCACCTGGCAGTTTGTGATTCTAGGAAGTATTCTTGTGATCCTTTTGTGATGCTGTGAGCCTCCACTGGCCCACACATTCCCAGGGACAACATTTGCTCCACCTTGTCTAGTGGGGCTTAAGGGCCTTTTTGAGAGAAGAGGTAGAGAATGGTGGCCTTCGTGACTGGGCCCTGAGAAATATGGAAAGGCAGATGCCAGTGCCATGTGTCCAGATAAAGCATGAGGCACCGATGTCAAGGTAAAGTAAGTGATGGGCAGCCGTTCTTGGTGCAGAACTTTCTAGGGGAAATCTTTTAACTACTAGTCCCTTGCAGTCAGATCTCAGCCTGACCTGGAATCAGAGGAATGAGTGCACAACTTCCCCAAATCAAGATTTCTGAAAGAGCAGCTATTTTTTGGTGTAAACTTTGGCCTTCTCAGTTGACAAAGGCCCATGGACAGGCCTGCCTGGATGGGCCTCTCCAAGAAGCTGGCTCCTCTTTCACCCACTCTGGCTTCCTCGGGCCTGAAGTACCAGCCTGTCTACCACAGGGGAGTGTTGGACATAGTTCATTGCAAGAAAACCTAGATTTCCTAAGGCTTTACACAATGGGGTGCTCAGAACCTAGAGGGCGGGAGACAAGGTGGGAAAGCACCAGGCTTGGCCCTTAGGCAGTTAAAGTGAACTCGGTCAACTCTATACTCCCTCTTAGGGGAATCAGTCTGGGAATAGATCTTGTAAACCCTTATTCTTCTGGCAGAGTTTAGGGAGCTGAGAAACAGAAAGAGGGCGGGAGGGGGAAAGCCAGGGAAGTGGCCCTAGCAGGATCCTCAGTGCACCTGACTGAGGGTGCATGTTCAAGGCACCAGCCGTGTCCCTTCTTCCCATCTGTGGTCTAGTGGGTAAGACCGGAAGCCCCAAGTACATTCTTAGGATATAGAAGAGATCACAAACTGTCATGTAGCCCCGAAATGCCATAGGAGACATTGAGAGGACAGATGGTACTTGGCAGGTGGCAAAAATGGGGGCAATGGCACAGGAGCTGCTTCATAATCAGCATGTTTTCCATGTTCTAGAAAGTCATCCAGGGTGTTTGTGTGAGGCTGGGGGGAGGGAGAAGGGGGGAGCTTGGAGGGTACAATGAGGGGGAGTAGGGAGAGGGGAGAGCACTCTGGAGGGGTGGGTATGGTAGAGCCACATGGGGCAGGCCCTGGCCTGGGAACCAAAGGAGCCAGCAAGGAGCTTTGTCTTGGCAGCAGGTTCTCACATGGGCATGTATGGGTGCACATGCATGTACACAGGCAGACACAGACACAGACACACACACACACACACACACACACACACACACACACACACTTCTTGGCCTGTAGCAATTTGATATAATAAGGGCAAATGCAAATTAAAAATAAGAGGTTAAATTCTCCCTGAGGAAAAATAATGGATGAGATTCCCCCCTTTTCTTTTCTTTCAGACTCTCTTTCTCTGTCCTTTTCAAATGTATGTAAATTTTTTTAAGGGCTAAGCCTCTTGCCTGTCTCACAACTCAAGAAAGTTCCCTCAGGGGCCTGGGCGCCAAACTCTTGCAATGTAATCATCAAGGAAAATAATGTCCTGTCTCCCAGTTTCCTGGGAGGAGATGAGCCTACCTTTTGCCGTTACCTGACTGCAAATTATTCAACCTATCAGATATAATGGCTTGTATCCACTTAGCTATATGAGATTTCTGTCTTGGCAATCCCTTCAGCGGGTTGCCTGTGACAATCAGCACATTCTGGTTTCACACTTATTTAATGATATAGTTGTTTGCTTTCTCTTAAACCTTTGCAGAGAGGTTTCCTGGGCTGTAAGGAACATTTCTCCAGCATCGCACCGAACACACATGTGTGTGCCCGCACCCCCTCACTGTTCCCCTCCTGGCAGGTGGTTGGTGCCTTCTTCCCAGGACAGGCTTGGGAAAAGCAACCTGGGACTGCTCAGCCACGAAGGCCTTGGCTATGCATGGCTGGGCTGGCATGCTTTGTCTTTTATTGTCTTTTCTATATTTTTCACATGGTGCCCAAACCACCAGCTCCTCTGAGTCTGGCTTCTTCTGGATTTCATTTACCTGCTGCTACTGCGTTTTTCCTTTCTCCAATGTTTCTTCTTTCAACTCATTCATGGAAAATGAAAAAGTAAAAACGGAGAACACGAATCATTACGTTGTACGCCTGAAACTAACATAATGTAATATATGTCAGTTATACCCTCAGTAAAACAAAATACGGACAACAGGAAAATAAAAACAAAAATAACTCCAAACAAAACTTAACCGCTCTTTCGCACTGTTAACCTCCTAGAACTTTGGGTTTCACTGGCACTTACTCCCTTGCTCACTCACTCATTCATCAATTACGTGTTAATTTTATTCAACGGATATTAGGAGTGCAGCTCGGGGTGGGTGTGTCAGCCTTGGGGGAATGAAAGAGCTCGGAGACCCAGATCTCACTCCAGAGACCCCACTTGGTGGCGGAGCGCTAACACACCCCTTGGGCCCCAGGTTCCCACCTGGCCTTGCCTTGCCCCGCGGCTGGTAGGCGGGACTTCCCTCCCGTCCAGGCCCCGCCCCTGGCTAGCGGGAAGGCGGTGCTGCTCCTGCGCAGTGGTGGAGGAGTCTTTGGACCAATCAGAGCCCAGTAAAATTGAGGCGGGCTGAGCCGCGCCCGCCTTCCCCTCGCCCACTTGGCGTTGGGCAGGACCACGTGGAAACCGGACCCCGAGGTCTCAGGCCTCTGGCCGGTAAGCTCTCCATGTGCCGTGTTTCCGGTGTTTCCGCGTCTCGGGGTCTGGGCGAGACCCTGCCTCACTTCCTCTACGCTGGGCACTGACTTCTTCGTTCAACCAGCGGATCACAAGTACCTCCAAACCTGGCCCTTGTGGAGCACAATGTATGTCCGTTTTGGGATGTTGGCCTGTCCCGTCAGCTCTCAGGGTGCCTTTGCGGTGGCAGACCTGTCTGGAAAGCTCTTGGACCAGGATCCTTCACCTTAGCACTGGCAACAGGTGCCCTGCCGCTCCTCATGGGCCGCGGTTCCCTTCGTAGTAACAAAACCCTGTGATATGCCAGGGGCTTCGAGCCCCTAGGCTGACCTCGTATCACCCTTGGCAAGTGGTGGGGCCTCTTTCACTGTTCCCCAGTGCCTACTTTCCCTTTGCCAGAAGGTACCCCAGGGCTCCATTTAGTGCTCTACAGTTGTCAACTCCGGAGCTTCAGATCCTGTGGGGCCAGCTGGGTGACAATAGTCTTCCTCCATGGACTCCAAGTATTCCGTGGCTTTATTGGCAAGTCCCTTCGCTAGCTCTACGACCCCAGCTTAGCTCTCCAGCAGATGATAGAGTTGGGAGAGGTAGCCTGAGAGTTGGGAGACAAGGGGTGCTGTGAGGCCTTCACCCAACTTAAAAAATTTCCCTCAGCCTCACTTTTTCCACCTATGAAATGGAGATGGTATATAAATTGTAGAGATTGTGAATAGACTCTGTAAACTGAAGCACCAGGCACACCGTTTTGGGCGGTGGTGGTGGCCAGAGGCAGATGCAGATGAAATAATGGAAACAGGCTGGATTCAAAGAAAAATTGTCATCCTTCAGTAAAACTTGCATTTCATTAATAAGTGTTTGTTAAATAAATTAGTTAATTTTCTGTTGCAAGAGACAGCAACAAATAAACAACAACAAAACTTGCATTTCATTTCCCAGGGGTTCCTGAAAGAAGAGGTTTTTACTAAAATAACCCCCAGCCAAAACCGCTTATTTATTCTTTCTAGAAGTGGAACTAAGTTTTTTCACCAGGGGGCATATTTTACCAATTTGTATTAGAAAAAAATAAATCGCATCCCACATTATAAAGAAGCCAGAGTTTCTCTTTCTTTCTCTCCCTCTCTGCCTCTCTCTCTCTTTATCCTCCCCTTTCTCTCAGGATGACTTTTATTGGTTGTATGGTGGAGCTTATTTCTATTTCCCTCATGGCTTAGTTTTTAAAATGCCACACTGTGCAAGGATTGGCTTCAGAAAGTGCCAGTTGGTGTTTCGAGTATGGCAGTCCCCATCCAACCCCACCACCAGCTACCCAAAGGAGGACTGCTGTGGGTGTGGGGGTTTGCTGTGTGAGTCAGTAAAGCAAATTGGGGGATACTGCCAAACTCAACTTTGGGTGTACACTTTCCATGTCACTGGGTTTACAGTACAGAGGTTTAAGACAATAGGTATACAGTGGACAAAACACTGGACCGAGAGTTGAGAACTATAAATTCTCAAATCTTGTCACTAATCCAGTGAGTCTGGGGCAAGTCACTACCCATATTTAGCTCTGTTTTCTCAAATGAACTGAAAGGGCCAGATGGGGGCTTTTGCTGTTTAAGAATCGTTTTCTGATTCTTAGGGAATAAAGGAGGCGCCCCTTAGGGTTGCCTCCATCATGACCACACCCCCAACATGCCATTTCATTCCCATGGCAATGGCTGTTTGGGCCTCACTGACCTCCAGTTCTTTAGCAGCTGCTACAGGTAGGAGGTTGCAGGACTTTGTTTAGGGGCCAGAGTGCTAATTTCTTTTTTTCTCTTACAGATCGAATTTATTCTAAAAGTTCTATCTTCACCTCAGTGAGCTCACAGTAAATGCTGGTGGAGTGTGAAGTCAGCAACAAAAAGAGGTATGACAGCTTTAGTTTACTAAAAAACCCCAAACACTAATATGTAAATGAGATTAACAACGCATTTTGTCCCATATCAAATCTCATTTATGAATGGTTCTTGTCTGAGTTATCACACAACTGCCACACAGGCTGCTAATGTGAGAGTGTGAAAGTGCTGGTCTGGAGGCAGGATTTGAACTAGGCCCCACTAGATGAATGTGTGACTTCTGATACGTCCCTTCTCTCTCTGGAACACAGTTTCCTCGTTTGTACAAGAAGGAGTTTAGACAACTGGTATGGGCTGAATTGTGTCTCCCCTGCCCCTAGCCCAATTCCTATGTTGAACTCCTCACCCCCAGTATCTCAGAATGGAACCTTATTTAGGAATTGGGCTGTAGATGGGATTAGTTGAATCATGCTGGAGTATGCTAGGCCCCTAATCTAATATGACTGGCATCTTAATAAAAAGAAGATATTTGGATACAGATATAGACATAGGGGAGAATGCCACGTAAAGAGAAATGCAGAGATCTGGGGGGTGCTTCTACAAATCAAGGGTCACCAAAGATGACCTGCAAACTACCAGAAACTAAGTGAGAGGCACATAACAAATTTTTCACCATCCTCAGAAGAAACCCAACTCTGCCGACGCCTCAGTTGCAGACCAGAACTATGTGACAATAAATTTCCGTTGTTTAACCATTCTGACAGAGTAAGTTAGACATGAGCTGGAGGCAAAGGTGGTGACAAATACATGACACATTACAAGCCTGAGGGCACAACATCCTGACTTTATGGCTTTTAACATCCTGGTCTTAAGGCTTTCCAACACCCCCGGGCTGACAGACCAAGAGCTACAGGTACAGAACTTGCGCTCTCCTCTCCAACCTCGACCCCCCAGGGTAAGCTATAGCTTCATTATAGTATATTTACACTGTGGTTTCAACGCCCACCCCCATGGAGGAAAATGGCCATGACAGTTCCAGCAAGAACCTTGTAGGGCCAAAAAACTCCCCCTCCCAGCTGGTAGGAGGAGTTCCTTAGGTGTTCAGACACAACCTCAATTGGAGACTCCGCCCTACCTATGACCCATAACCTATGCAAACATAAAAAGAAAAGAGACCCCTAGCCTCAGTGTAGTTGCCACCTCTGGGCCTGCCTACTTTCCCACCTTGAGAGTATACTGTCCTTAAAAAACTGCTTTGTGCTACCTACTTTCCTTCTGGCTGTCTTTATTGGAGCGCAGATCCTCATGTAAATCTTTTGTGGGGGATCCAAGAGACCTCCATTCACTCAACGCAGACTCTCTCCCACCAGTAACAATTCAATTTGTGGTTCATTGTTAAGGTAGCCCCAGTAAGCTAATGCTACTATATCAGTGGTTCCCAATCTTTTCACTACCAGGAACCCTTTTGCTCTTTGTCCTCCTGTGGACCCAATTCATTTATTTAACAAATATTTATTGAGCACCTACTATATACCAGGACCTCAGTCTAGGCATTGGAGTTACACAGAGTCACAAAGCAAAGTTCCCTCCTCTTGTGTTCATTCTGTATGTTTTTAAAAGATTTAGTTAGCCAAGTATATAATGGCTTAGTTTAGTTTAGTAATAATTTGTATATTTTCTCCGGAGATAACCAGATAACCAGGATTACCTCATCAATGTGATACACTTAGTGCCTAAAATCAAAGAAGGTCATATTCTAAGTAGCTGTTGATCCCTTATGGCAAGTGAATACATTGAATTTGTTAGTTTTTTTTTTAAATATTGAAAATTATTCTCAGAAACCCCATTGCTACAATTACGGATCCCTAGCGGTTCAAGGACTTCATTATAGGGTGATTAGCTAGAGCAGGAGTGGCAAACTTTTCCTGTAAAGGTAAAGGTAAAGATAGTAAACATTCTAGGCTTTGTGGACTATACAGTCTCTGTCACAACTACACAACATTGCCATTGTAGTGTGAAAGCAGGTATAGATGATATAAACTAATGAGCATGGCTGAGTTCCAATAAAATTTTATTTATGGACACTGAAATTTTAATTTCATATAATTTTCATGTGTGGCAAAATATTACTCTTCTTTTGATTTTTTTTTTTAGCCATTAAAAATGGAAAACCCTTTCTTAATTCACGAGCTGTAGGAAAACAGGTGGCAGGCAGGCTGTATGTATTCACCCGGCTGGCCACAGTTTGCCAACCCCACAGTAAAATTCTAATTTTGCCCTAGTTCTGGAATTAGGTGATTCTTATCCCCCTAAGGGTCTAGATGAGGGCCGGAGAGGAATTAAGTTTGAACTCAAACCCAGGCTTCCTGCAGCTCAGTCCCCAGTGCTTAACACTGTTTTAAGCTGCCTGCCGTGTTTAGTCATGATTTCACATGTGGTCTTTGTATCCATGTGGTGCAGAAAATAGATGTGTGGTCAGCGGCCCTTTCCAGGCGTTGACCATGTAAGGGTTGTCCTCTTATTAGCAGCCAGTGGCAACCTTATTTTGTCAAGGCTGACCGTAGGCTTACGGCACTGTTTTCGTTTATACGTCTCTCGGGTTGCACGGGCCCGGGAGGCCCATCTGTCCCTTACTATTTGAGTCCCTGTTGTCTCATTGGCAGCTTTCTGAGCAGCTGCAAAATGTTTTTAACTTGAAGTGGAAGTTGGGGTCACTGGCATCGTCAGGCCTGAACAGTCACTCTCAGCAAGGGCTCTCTCAGCTCCGACATTGACTAGCTTACGGACTCGGGTGAGTGTTAAACTAACTCCTCCCACTTTCCCATGGCTGGACTTTCACTGTTGGTAATAATAAGGCATTTCTCAAGGGCTGGGGAATAATGTGCACACTGCTTTTTTTGTGTTGTCTTCGGAAACTGCTTGGTTGCCTAGGACCACAATCCTCTCTCTGCCTGGTCGTCCTTCTTTGCGGTTCATCTGCTCGGGTAGCCTCGAAACCGCAGCTCGGCGACAGGGGTCCCCACGGGGACCAGAGGTGCTCAAGCGCGCTCAGGTGGCGGCGGCACCGCCGCCCACCTCGGAGGACCATGCTGCGAGGCAAGTCTCGGCTCAACGTAGAGTGGCTGGGCTACTCGCCCGGCCTGCTCCTCGAGCGCAGACAGCTCCTGACAGGGCGCACGCCTCGGAACCCTGGCCGGTAAGTCACGTGAGCGCCGGCGCGGGCGCAGCTAAACGTCACCACGGCGCGCCGCACTTGCGCATTGCGTCCCGCCGCGCGGCATTGGCCGGTACTTCCGGCGCGGCACGCCTCTACCGGTCGCCTGCCGAGTGGACGGAGTGCGGTACCAGAGCCCAGCCCGCCTCCCAGCACCTGCTGCGGGCGCGGCAACACCATGGAGCGCCTTGATAAAGCGGCGCTGAATGCGCTGCAGCCGCCCGACTTCAGGTAGTCCCGAGCGGGGCCCAGGCCGGCTAGGGGTCCTGATCGCAAGACGATCTGGCCCTGGCCTGGAGTGGGGTGTAAAGGAAGGCCCGAGCCGAGCGGGCTGGCTTGCAGTGGGCGTGAGGTCTGGACCCTCAGGGCCGGGCTGCGGGGTGGGGGAGAAGGGAGGTAGGTTCGGGTCTGCAGAGTCTGCACGCTCGGGAGCAGGGACCTGGGGTCATAGGGGAGACGTCGGCGGGCCTTCAGCACATGCTTCTGTTCTAGCACTTCCTCTCGCTGTCGTCTGTTTTGCGATCTTGCTCTCTGCAATCTCCCCACTGCAGGGTGAGCTCCCTGAGGACAGAAACCCGGCCTTCTCCATCTACGTGTCCCCTACGGGGCCTGCATCGTCGGGGCTTAAATGTTTGCTGTATCAATGAACGAAGGGAAGAGAGTAGGGGCTGCCCCTGGTTTGAGACTACTTCACTTGGAGGAGTTAGTAGGATGGGGGTTGGTGGCTGAGTAGAATGGTGGTTCTGGCCCACGAGCCTAGCCAGCGACACCTCGGTACGCAAGAGGGTGCGGAGGGATTTAGCTGCCATTGGATGATGACTTACTGTGTGCCATACTCAACGTAGGCTCTTTATTACACACTTCAGCAAAATTAAGAAAGTGTTATTCCCCCCCTTTATTTTTTTAAAGAAGATGAAGTTAGGATAAGTGACTTGCCCAAGATCACACAGTTAGGTCACACAATTAGAAAGTGTTGAAGCTGGCCTTTGACCAATCCCACTGATTCGAAAGCCCATGATCTTTGGAGCCCCGTCACCCTTTTCTCTCTCTCACGATGTCAGTGTAGATGTTTTTTTAAATTATTGTTTATTAGAATACCAAGAGATAATTTTGTCAAATACACTTAGAATACAGTGTAGCCCTCCTAGACTGATTCTAGTGTTTCCTAATGGAATTTACAGTGAAATCTACTTGCAGTGGAAGTCTTGCTTGCCACAGAAGGGAACCTGGTAAGCTGTATCTGCCTAGTGCTTGCTGTGGAAGTTCATATCAAGTGGGTAAACTCTAGGTGGTTTTAAGAGTCGGGGAACAGTAAGGTTCATCCTGAGTTCTTTGTGTGAGGCCCACTTTAATTCTGGACTTTCCCATTCTTTATTTCTAACAAGTCTCTGTAACACCCAATGAGAGATACCTAGAAAAAATCAGTTGAATGACATCAGTTGCTTTGTTTTAGAATAATTCACCTGTTACACCCAAGCTGGCTTGTGCCAGCAGAACTGCCAGCTGCGGTGGGGTTGTGGCTGGAAGCCAGAGAGAAAATGTCCTGTAAACACTAGAGGAAGTTTGCTAGTTTTCAAAAGTTTATGTGCTTAACTTTATACTTAGTCCCATATTTGTGAGGTCAGAACCCAGAATAAAAGTCAAATTTTGGGGGCTTAAGGTAAAAGAAGTGAAAAAGAGTTGAAACTATGAATTGCTAAGGTGAGCCCATGCCTGACATAGAGTGTGTGGGGCTAGAAATTTACATGTAGAAAAGAAAAGATTATGTTTGAGTGGTGGGATTGTAAATGCTTTTGTTCGCCTTAACACATTTTTATATGGTATTATATCATCTTTTCAATAATGTTTTCTGAAAGCCAGGTCAGATATTAGATATTCAAGAGAGATGATCTGAAGAACAAAAGAACCAGTTAACACTCCCTTTCTCTAGATTCTCAAGCTTTGTTTCTTTATCAGGTTAGCTATCTTAATTTTGCATGCCTAAAACGCATACTTGAACTCACCATGGAAATACCCAGAAGGTCATATTTTTTGTTGGGATTCATGAAAGAAGTGGTCAAATACTGACATTGAATTTTTATAGACCTACTGTAGAACTACTCATATTCTTCATGAAAATTACCCAATAAATTTCCCGAAAAGTTTACTAATAGGAAACAGTTTAAGGGAGCATAACTATATTAGATGAGGATTGTGTAGCTCAGTGATCATTGTAGGAGGATGTGTTAAAAGATGATCCGCTGAAGTAGGAAAAGAAAATATTAGAACTTCTACATGAATTTATTTTAACCTTATCCTTTTTAGTATCTAGTTTTGCATATGTTTTATATTTTAAGGAATGAATTGATAATATGTGTGTAGATGATCTGTTCAAAAAAACCAGTATTCCTGTATATGGGGTTTGTGCTCAAAACTTATATTTAAGATGAATTAATAGTCAAAAAAGTTTGTGGACCATTGTTTATAAACCATAAACTTAAGATGTTCCCTTCCTTTCTGAGCTGCCAGAAACCTCCTCGCCAGTCATTTACACAGTTATAAGGACCCCTTTGCCTGGATTTTCTAGGGCTCCAGAGAAATGTGCAGGAGTATATAGGAAGCAAGCTGGCACATTAAGTGCTGTAATAACAGGTATGAGCTAAGTGTGATTGCATCCCAGAGCAATGAATCATTTCAGCTGGAGTGATCAGGAAAGGTGCCTAGGAGAGAGGCTCTTTTGAGGGGGACCTTGAAGGCTGGGCTTTCTCCTTCCTAAAGATATGGACAAAAACTGGAGCCTCTGAGGATTACCAAAAAGAGAATTAATTAAGTTCAAGTGTTGACAATAAGCATAAAGTGTGAGGTGTGTTAGGGTAGTCTGCGGATGGTTAGATTTAAGAGACAAAAAGGACCTTAAGCTAAATGATTAAAGTTATAGGGTTTACTGCATTTACAATGTAGGTGGTGGTATGAGGTACAGATGTGTCCAGGATTGCTGGAAACCTGTGGCTTCACTTTCAGTAGTGCTGCTCATTTGTAGCAACGTACAGGACAAATGTTGACATATATCCACTTATGGAAAAGTCAGTGAAACAATGTTAAGGAACATTTTGAAAATGGGGAAATAACTTTATTTTTGTATATTAATCTGGAGTCCTTTTTTATGTGCACACATTTTTAACATAATTGGAATGGTATATGTCAGGAGTTGGTGAAGTTTTTCTCTAAAGGACCACATAGTAAATATTTTAGGTTTTGAGGGCCGTATAGTTTGGCACCACTACTCAGCTTGTCCTTTGTAGCTCCAAAGCCACCTTAGATGATACATAAACAAATGGGTGTGTCTGTGTTCCAGTTAAACTTTATTTATAGAACTAGGTATTGGGCCCTTAGGCCTTATTTTGCAGACCCCTGATATACATAATACGATGTAGTTTGCCTTGTTCATTTGTCACACGAGGACTTTCTGAGTAATGGTCAAAATTCTTTTTAATGGGTCCATACATTGATATACATCAATTGTGAAATCATTTTCTTACTATGGATATTTTTATTGTATCCAGTTTTGTTTGTGCTTTTATGTTAATCTTTTTTTATGTCAATCTTTGTATTAATGTTTTTAAGCAGCAGATTATCAGACTTGTTTTTCTTCAAGTATATAATTTGAAAAGCTTGATTGCATTCTTCAGAATGGTTTTATTGTATTCTGGAACAAAACTTTCTCCACTGGAATATTTCCTTGATTTTAAAATAACCTCTGGACAAATAGAGTTCACTAATAGAAGGTGTTTTGACGTTCAATTTTTAATGCATGTTACATGAAGACCATCTAAGTTGTACTATAGCTATTTAATTACAAAGAAATTTAAGTTTCCTTCAGCTGCATCCAAATTGTTCTAGACTGCTTTTTCTCGGAGATTCTCATACCTTGTTTGTGGTGTATCCAGCTAGCCCTTGATAGGATGCTTTGTGAAGGAACATCATTAGTTGTTTACTACCTCCATTATAAATTCTGTAATTAGGGTACACTTGGCGTAGCACTTCGGAGACTACAAACCACTTTCATACTTTGACGCTTCCTCACACTGGATCTGAGTAACAGTCTCTTGGGTGTTCTGTAGGTCTTTAGGATCTTCTAATTTTGAGTCCCTGTCTCTACTCTTCTTCCTCTGGCCACTGCTTCTAAGGCAGGGGCAGGGTTTCCAGCATCTTCTCTGTGGACACAAAACCAGTTTGAAATGGCTGTGCAGGTTCTGATTTTCTCTTTGTTTACTTTCTTCCAGAAATGAAAGTTCATTAGCATCTACCCTGAAGACGCTCCTGTTCTTCACAGCTCTAATGATCACTGTACCTATTGGGTTATATTTCACGACTAAATCTTATGTTTTTGAAGGTAATCCTCGATGATGATAAAACAAGACGTGTTCCCCCTTAGTATATTTAAGATTCCATGTGTTTATGATCTCTTTGTATCTGTAAGCTGGGTGTTCTTAATTTGCTTCTTCCATCTATTTCTGTTTTGCTTTTCAAAAATCATGTTCAAATGAATCTTCCTTCATGAAATTAACTTGTTCATCATTGAGTTATTTTAGCATGACAGTGTATTTGTTGATGGTGTTCTGTGAAATAGCTGGCAAGTCCTTTCTTTTACGATACCTCTGACAGCAAGAGGTGGCTGACATGGGAGGAGGAATTTGGGGCAACGTACCTTTGGTGGCAGACATTAGTAGAAAAAGAAAATAAAGTCCCCCTTTTTATGTCGAAGTTCGTAAATGAAGTGATAATTAAGTTTTCACTCAGAATAATGTTCTTTGTGTATAGAAGGTATTCAGATCTTTAAATGAATACTTGATTTATCACCACCCAAAGCATTACTTTTTAATTGCCTGACTAGTTAAATAAATATATAGCTAATAAAAAGCAGTATGCTTTGTTTTTTGCACTTTGATAAATTTTGGAATAAAATGGAAACTTTTTTTCTCTTGATAGGCGCCTTTGGGATGTCCAATAGGGACAGCTATTTTTATGCTGCTATTGTTGCGGTGGTCGCCGTCCACGTGGTGTTGGCCCTCTTTGTTTATGTGGCCTGGAATGAAGGCTCACGACAGTGGCGTGAAGGCAAACAGGATTAAATTGAACATCACCTTTTGATAGCATTGAATTGATTTTTAAAAGTGGTAAATGTGTCTGGGATATTGATGATTTCAATAAAGTTGAGAACATGTTAAAATCAATCTGAAGGAGTCACATTTGACTAGTGTAAATTTTGATCCTTCTAATACAATGATTTGTATCATCAGTTTTAACTGTATGAGCCTCTCATTTGCAAATGAGCATTTGGAAAAGTTACGTTGGTCACAAATAAGTATGTTAACTTAGTTACACATTCTGGGAAGAATTTGATTTTCTCACAACCAAAAATGTTTTACAGCATTTTGTCTTTTGGTTGGTTTTAAGGTTTACTTGTCTGGATACGTTAAGATGTACACAGTGAAGGAAATCTAAACTATTTTTCACTGGAACGCTTTCCTTACTATTATGAAAGTCCTGGGTCATTGGATTTTAGGTTGTAAATTCCCATGCAAAATTGCTTGAATTATGGATTTTGGACTTCATCTGAATGTCACTGAGAAATTTTGCCTAAAGTGTAATCCCTCGTCTATAGGAATCTTTTTCATTACATTATTTCATGGGAAGACTAGGCTGAATCATACCCATTCGTGTAAAAGGACTGGTTTATTGAAGGATCTAGGTAGCAAAGCAAAGAGGTAGCTACCTGGGCACTCAGCCTGTGCAGGCTACCCTGTGCTTTTAGGCTAACTTTTTAATGATCTGCTTTGCTCTGTCATTGAACAATGAAGTAATGCTTTCATTACAGGGCTTGTGTAAACTCCCTTTCAGTTTGTTTTTCCTACTTTTTAATAGTTATAGGAATTTACATTTAAATCTGTCCGTTTTCACATATTTCCTGAAAGTTGATTATCTTTATCATCCAGGAAGTATTCTTGGGATTGCTAGTCAAGTTTTTTTAATAAGAGCTGTTATATCCTTTTTTAATCAGAGCTGTTATATATAGTTACATAATCCTGAGGTCCTATTTGATAGAAAGAGACCCTGTGGTTTTAGTTCAGTATCCTTAAGTCTCTTCTTTCCAGCTACTTGGTACTACTTGTGTGCAGTCTAAAAGCACACCTGGAAAAATGCATATTGAAACAGGAAGAGAATTTAAATTCCCTGTGATGTTGCCACCTAGAGATAAACACTATTTTGGTTTATATCCCATGTGCATTTCCTAATGCTAGTTCAATACACTGAACATTTGGTTTAAGTTCAAATTCTGCCTGTGTCACCTCACAGCTGTTTGCATTTTTTTCCCCAGATGAATCATTATTGGCCATTTTACTGAAAAAGCACATTCTACCTTTACTCTTTTTTATAGGTAGATATCTCGTTCCAATTTCCTGTTACTGGTAATTCCTAATACAGTGGCCCTTGCTGTTTTTGCCATAACTGATTTGTCTGTTCACCCCTATTTTTGTTGTGCAACTGGACTAAAGGAATAGGGAGATGGTTAGGCATAAAAGCTAAGTAGGCATTTGTGTTAATTGTTGAGAAAAAATGAAAGATGACTATGGTAGGACTATTATTTTTGCTTATAGTTAAATAATTATCTACAGTTTAAATGTCTTTAAGCAATTATTCTAAATGTAAAGTGTTTTCTTAAAGACTACAGTTTTAGTATAAAATTGTACAAATTTAATGTAAAATTGTAGAATACCCCAGTTTAAGTCTTGGGTACTATGTGGTAGATTTCTAAATGGTTGTCCCTTTAGATGCCTTGTTATACTTAGAATTTTTGTCCACCTAATTTCTTTTCTATAATGCCAAGGTTTTGTACTTTTGAGGTCTCATGTTGTTTGTAAAATATGAATGTCCAATGTTAGATTATTTTGTTTGATTTCAGACGTTCGCTGAGTAGAAAATGATATGGGTGTTTTTCTGCAAGTATTTAAACCAGGGATTCACGCAAAAGCAGTTGTAATTTCCTCTTGGAAAAAGTACCAAGTGTTTGAAAGTTAGAATTGGATGCTAGGGTTGATATTTAGGATTGTTAAAATACAGACTTGTTTTCAAACCAGTTAATTTTTTCCTGGAGTTTTAACTGTTAACTCACTACTTTGCTGCTGTTGAAATGACACACGGTATTTGACCTACAGATTTATTTTTCAAGATGTCTCACTGATTTCCGGTTGCACGATGTACATACTTCAGGATGTATAGAAAGGAAAGCTACAATTGAGCCCTTATATGTGTTTTAAGATAGGAATATGTTCACTATTGTTTGAAAATGGATTGTTAAGGATAACCTCAATTAGGAAGTGTAAACTTGAAGTGTCAGCACGAGCTACTGATAAACACATTACCTTCCTCACCTCACCTCCCATTTTGCACCTTCCCCCGCCAGAATATAATCTTTTCTTCCCTGTTGTGCTAGAAAATGAAGTGTGTTGTAGAATGCATCTAATGTTATTAGCTCTTCAAGTGGATAGATACTGTTGTACGTGTAACAGCAGAATTCAGTTTTGAGTTGTTACTGAAGGAACTTAAACATCTTTTAAAAAGACCTCCTGTTTCATGGAAATCTAACATATACATTGTAATAATTAGGCTATTTTCATCATAAAAATCTCATCACCTTTGCCAAAAGAGGCAGCTGATTGACTTGTTTGATATTTATCTGCCATTTTCATGTAAATTTTATATATACAGCTAGAGTACCCAAGGAGACCAGTAAAAACAGTTAAGGTGTACCCAAGGAAAGATGATAACCAAAGCTACATGAAACAAAGAAATATCTAGTGTGTATTTCTCATCTCTAGACAAGTTGATGTTTATTGTTTTATTTATGAACAAGTGAAGTCGTAGACCATTGTTGGTTCAGCAATGGCACAGAATTTGTCACTTGTTGAGGTCAGCAGCAGATTGTCTCTGCTGTCAAGCGATGGGTGTCCTCCGACAGAGTAGTACAACTTTATTAGTTAGACTCTACTCTTATATTTAAGATAAGTTTTGCGAGAGCTGGGCTGAAGCCACACATTGATAACTTGACAAGATTTCTTTTTTCTTTTTGCAGAAGGGAAAGGGTCACCTGAGAAATTATTTTCAGGGACTTTGGGAATCTAACAATAACTATTACATGGAATTTATGAACAGTAAAATCCTTTATATATTCATTAAAATAGTCTGGAATTCCCCAATTTGCCATCACTCCTGGCCACACTTTCCTTTCCTGTTTCATTGCTTCACGTTCTTGAGAGTAGTATCTGCATTCCTTTTAAGGTGTTCTATCAGTCATATTTGTCAGTTACACGGACTAGTCTTCCTTTTTCTCAAGTTCAGTGAAATCTCACTGGACAGTAATAATAGCAATAGCTAACAACATCTGCACAGCACCTTACAGTTTGCAAAGAACGTTCACATTCTTGTTTTGAGTTTGGCCTAGTGAACCTGTTACGAGGTATCTCTTGACATCCTTGCTGAAGATGTTAGAATCTTTAACTCAGTAGAGTCATTGAGTATGCTGTAGTCTTTGAATAGTGCCCTGACTAGGGGCAGGGATTAGATGCGCTATTTTGAAAGCTGTGTGTAATTATCGAAATGGGGGGCTTGAGTTCTTTAGCCACTTGAATCAGATTTACTTTTGTAAGTGATACTTTTCTAACTGTTAACCTGGATGGATTTTGTATCCATTATATTCTAGCCTGTAATTTGTATAAATTTACCATCTGTTGTCATTAAAAAAGTGTTCGTAATGTGACTTCGATGTGTCCTGATTCAGTGAATAGTAAGTTTATTAACATCTTTGTTTTTTTTTAACACTTATTTGCCTGTATTTATACCGTATAAAATATATAGAGTTGTCAAGGGTAAGTTTTTATGCAATAATTGTAGACCAGAGGTGCTCAAACTGGTGGGGGCTCTGAGGGGTACTGAGACAGGAAGGGCTGGTTATATCCCATCTGTGGTGGACCCATTAGAAGTGGTGTGGCAGTGAGGAAAGAAAGCAGTATCTTGTCCTGTGGCTTTTTAAAGAACATTCATTTGGGAGGGAATGGGCTTCAAATACTGCTAAAGGAGTAATACTTGTGGCTAAGTAATTAAGTATGGGGGTAGTCAATTCCTTGCCCTGTCCAGCATGCCACCCCCTTGTGCCAGTTGCCTTTGTCTGTGGCCGTCTAGCCACCTTTTGATTGTACTCCAGCTCCTTTCTGTGCTTCTAAGGGCTCTAGCTAGTTCTTAAAAAATACTATCCACCTATAAAAAAGATTTGAGGCATCTTAGTATCAAGATATACAGATTATGTACAATTGTATTTACATAAAAAGGTACAGATTATAAGATGTCCAGGGAACTCTGGACACAGGTAATGGCATTGCAGAAACCACTGGAATCACCCTAATAGGATTTCCTGCCCAGACTTACTGAATCTGAGCCTCTGGGGGTGGGGCCTGGAATGGAAGTACTTGTCTGTAACAGGCCATATCTGATGAAGCCAGTTTGAGAACTGCTGTTAGAGATTGGGAATTGGTAATGTATGTTTTTAATGCTGGACTTGAAGATGTTTCTATAAAGCAGGCCTGAAATAGGTACTTTATTAAGCAAAGGTAGAGTCCTGCACAATGCTATGTATTGAAGGCTCAGCTTAAAATCGGGAGAGCTTTCTTGGCTACCCAACCATCATGTTGACTTTGCTGCAGTGTTAAGGAATTCTATGAAAACTGGTACAGGGACAGCCCTCTTAGAAACAGCTAAGGCATATTGAGAAATGGCCGCTGCTGTTCCGCTGATGCCTTCCTCTTATTTGGAAATCTTACTGTTGGCCTTGCAGAGAAGGGAAAAGCTAGCACAGGCATTAAGAGAATCTGGTTTCAAAAGCAAAGGAACTAATGGAGAAGACTGGAAATGGTTTCCTAGGCATATCTGCTCTATGAATAGTATGACGCCCCGCCCCCAAATACTTTTCCTGTCACTGCTTCCATCTTCCCGCTTCATTTCCTGTACACCCTGTTGTTTTGCCCATGCTCACTCCCACCTCACAGCTTTATACTGGCTGTTCCCTCTGCCCAGGACCCTCTCCCCCAGATCCTCCCAGGGCTGGCTCTTTCTCACCCTTTAGGTCTCAACTCTCATGTTGCCTCTCCAGGCCTCCCCCGTCCCTCTCACAACACCTGATATTGGATGAAATTATCCTGTTTGTTGACCTGCCTCCACTATACCGTGTGCTTCAGTATGCCACTGAATCCCCAGTGCCTCACACTTATTTTAGTATGGATGTTCTTGACCAACTGGAAGTACCAGAAACCACAGTTCAGACTGGCTTAAACAATGGAAGAGGTCAGAGATGGGGCCAATCCATCCGCACAGTTTAGAGTTCCTGCTCCATTTCTCTCTGATTCTCTCAGCATGTCCTTCTCAGTGTGTTGGTGACAACCTCAGGCTTCCCTGTCTCGTGATAACAAAATGGCCGCAGCCATTCGGGGGCTTCATCTGTACACCACAGATAGTCATCAAACCATTCAACAAACCCCCTGAGCTTCACTCTGGACTAAATCAGGTTACATACCCACTCGTGAAACAATCACCTTGGCCAGGCAATGCCAAGCATTGGTGGGTTTATGCCTGGACAAGTGCCCAGTTCCAAATCAATCACTTGGTTAACTCAGGCCACTCAGTGACCACCCCTGAGGAAGGGGTTTGATGCTGGTGAGGCTCCTAGCATGTTCACTGCAGGGCTCAACAGATGTGTTAAGTGGAAATGGCAATATGCAGTGTATACACACGTGTAGATATGGATATGGATGTAGATAGGGATATGGACATGAATACACTTTGGAGCATGGAACCAATGTCAGTGTCAGGACAGGGCAGGACCTGGTGTGGGGCCATCCCCCAGAGGACCTTACAGCTGTGTGAGGGCTGGGCCCGTAGTAAGTGGCAAGATACCAGCGGAGTCTCTCTGTACCAAATTTGTCAGTTCTGACTTAGGAAGAAAACTGAAATAGTTGGAGAGTCATCAAAATCTTTCTCCCATCTGTATCTGTGCTTTTCTGTTTGCAGGACTCTGCACTCTGTTCTGAAATCCTAACACATCCCTTCTCTCAACCCCTCCCTGGCCCCAGCCCTCCCCACAGCATCTGTGGTTCTTTATAAACACAGGTACCCCGGGGGCGGCATGCTGTATCCCTGCATACAAGCAAAGCAGCAGTGCAGCTGGATGTGCTCTTTGTGGGTATGGCACCTGGGGTTTTCCTGTTCAACCAGGTTTCATAGAACATAGCAGTTGCGGTCATTCAGCTAGGATCCCACTTAACACATGTCCCACAGACAGTAGTGGCAAGAGGCAGCCTGGCACCTGCGTCTGGGAGCACTGGCTAGTGCTCTGCTGTGTGATTCTGCCTTTATCAGCGATGTCATCAAGTTTACCTCTTGCCTGTTAACATGCGCAAAAACAGAACAAAAGTAGAGTAGAAATAATCTGATTTTTCTCAGCTATATGTAACTATAGAAATACTTGTTTTAAAGAAAAGTGTATGTTGCATAGCCTGATGTTTTATTGCTTTAAAAATACTCACAATAGAAAATGAAACTGTTTGGGAGCTGTGAAAAATGAAGTCTGCTCGCACTTCTACATTCCATTTCTTTCCTAAAAATGGGATGTAGAACAGACCAAGGGCACCATGCCTTCGCCCCCTGCCCAGTATTTCTTTTTTTTTCCTTTCCTTTCCTTTCCTTTCCTTTCCTTTCCTTTCCTTTCCTTTCCTTTCCTTTCCTTTCCTTTCCTTTCCTTTCCTTTCCTTTCCTTTCCTTTCCTTTCCTTTCCTTTCCTTTCCTTTCCTTTCCTTTCTTTTTTCCTTTCCTTTTCTTCTCTTTTCTTTTAATAGTGGCGTGGATCTTTTTTCTTTTCTTTCTTTTCTTTTTCTTTTCTTTTAATAGTGGCGTGGATCTCTTCTCCTCTCCTTTCCTCTTCTCTTCTCTCTTCTCTTTTCTGTTCTCTTCTCTTCTTTTCATAGTGGCATGGAGCCTAATGTGGGGCTTGAACTCATAGCCCTGGAATCAAGACCTGAGCTGAGATCAAGAGTCAGACATTTAACCAACTCAGCCCCCCCGGGTGCCTCCCCTAGTATTTCTGCTGCTTCTATGTAGAAATGCAGTCCTCTACCTCCACCCTTTGCTTAGTCCTCCTTCCCGACCCATCTTGGACCAACTAGAATTGGGATTGAAAGTTGAAGGGGAAATGAATAGAAAGCTCAGTCAAATGGAATAAGCAAGAGAAGTTAAACCGGTTTTTCCAACTGACGTGGCAGAGGGTCTGGTGGGAATTGTCATGTGTGGTAGGCAGAATTCTAAGGTGCCCCCAAGAGTCCCACTGCCTCGTGTGCCTGCCTTGTATCCTGTCTGCCTCTTGACTACAGATGGAGTCTGTGAATGTGATGGGATGATAGCTCTCTGGATTAGAGTACTGCATGAATTTGCTCAGGCCACCATAACCAAGTACCACAGACTGCATGGCTTAAACAACAGAAATGTATTGTTGCACAGTTCTTCTGGAGGCCAGAAGTCCAGGCTCCAGGTTTTGGCAGAACCGAAGAACCTTGGCTGGTAGACGGCCATCTTTTTCCTGTGTCTTTACATGCTCTTCCCTCTCTGTGCATGTCTGTGTCCTAATCTCTTCTTATAAGGACACCAGTCATAATGGACTAGAGTTCACCCTAATGACCTCATTTTAACTAATTACCTCTTTAAAGACTGTATCTCCAAATACCTTCACATTCCGAAGTATTGGGGGTTGGGACTTCAACATAGGGATTGAGGGGGAGGGGACACAATTCAGCCCCATAATATTACATTATATAGTCTGCTAGGCAGAATAGTGACTCCCCAAAGATGATCACATCTGAATCCTGGGAACCTGTGAAAAAGGAATTAAAGGTGCAGATAGACTGAAGTTTGCTATTTCGCCAACTTTAAGAGGGGGAGAGTATCCTGGATTATCCGGATGGGCTCGA
Source organism: Callorhinus ursinus (assembly GCF_003265705.2). Lineage (NCBI taxonomy): Eukaryota > Metazoa > Chordata > Mammalia > Carnivora > Otariidae > Callorhinus > Callorhinus ursinus. The sequence goes on from NW_027397146.1 coordinate 1,140,471, forward strand.
TATTATCACAAGGGTTTTGTGGTAGTCTAAAAAAATAGCACTCCAAAGATGTACTCACCAGTTTCTGGATTCTGCGAATATTACTTTGTATGTCAAGAGTGGATATCACCTTACATGGAGAAAGATGTGATTAAATTAAGGATCTTGAGAGGAGGAGTTTACCTGGATTCTTTTGGTAGGTGATCTTCGATAATCCCTCATAACCTAGATGCAGTCGCATGTATCCTTATAAGACGGAGGCAGAGGGAGTTTGAAACAGAACCACACAAGAAAGAGAAGGCCCTGTGAAGAGAGAGGCAGAGACCGGAGTGATGTGACCATAAGCCAAGGAAGCCTGGGGCCTGCAGAAACTGGAAGAGACTAGGGAGGATCCTCCCCTAGAGCCCCCGGAAGGAGTGTGGCTGTGCCCACATCTTGATTTTGGACTTCTAACTTCCAGCTGGAACTCCATGATTGCAGTTCCTTAGATAGGTCACCAGCTTCTCAAAACACCAGGAGCCCAATGGTATGCTTAAGAGAGTTCCAGGGGGAGCGTCACGATTTGGTTCTCGACTGGCCTGACCCCCACCCCCGATGTCTGCCTGGGTGAGCGCTAGTGGTCCATGCATTTCCATGCAGGTAAGCATCACATCAACCAATTTTGCTGACACTCTCTATGCCCGGTGCCCTGCCTTGTGCCTGCCACAGAATATCCGTTGCATGTGTTGAGTAAATGAATGTCATTCCATATTGTGTCCCTTTTTAGAATTCTTTCTATTGAGTTTGATATTAACATATGCTTTCTGTTTCCTTGAGTCCCTGAGGCAGCTGGGACTGCAGTGGAGTGGGACTCCATTGGGGAGACAGGGCCAGCTCTGCTCGCCCCAGACTACTGGCAGGGAAACCTCTAGACTTCGACCCCATATCTGCCTTTAACACAATGTTTTCTACAGAATGCACATTATTCATAATTTATATCTTTCGAACACATGGTTCTTTATCAGAAATAGATGTAGCTTTCTTTCTAGAAGGTGTGTGTTCTTTCTGTTAATACTGGGTTTTAAAAGTTTAATTTGTGGCAATTCCATAATAACAAGTGATGATTTTTATGTTTTTGTTATGTTTCATTTAGCTTTGATTTTACTACTGATAATCCGTTTCTTACTTACAATAACCTTCAGATAACTTCATGATTATCTCCAGTGCAGGAAGTTTAGCACAGACCACTGGGGTGACTGAGCAGGATCCCTCTAACCAGAAATAGTAAATGATTTAATTGTCACATTGAACTCAAGGAGCAAGCTTCCTGAACTCTGATCACCTGTTAAAATGCACATAATTCCTTTAACAAAATAAGCATCAGTGTGTTGAATATTTAATTATTTTCATTATGAATATGCAGTGTGGGTTTTGGTGCTTAAAGAGATCTCTCTGCATTAAGGTTCAACTTCTTTGGTGTAAAGTCATTATCTTTCATGTTCTAAAGAATTTTTACTGGGTTTTCTGAGAATCTATCAGACTGTATGTACCTTGTAAACTAGCTCAATGTGTGTGTTGAACTTCTTATTCCAAAATCTGAGTTGTAAAAGTTCCCAAGTGAGAACTGTAGCACATTAAAAATTTTTTAATAGACTATTTTTTTTGAGAAATTTTAAGTATACAGCAAAACTGAGTGAAAAGTGTGGAGAGTTCCCATGTATCCCCTTAATCCCCCCTCCCCAGAGCCTCCCCTGCCATCAACATCTCAAACCGTAGTGGTACATTCATTATAATCAATGAACCGACACTGACACATCATCACCCGAAGTCCATAGTTCACATTAGGCTTCACTCTTAGTGGAATGCATTCTGTGGGTTTGAACAAAAGTATAATGACATGTATCCACTGTTGTAGTATCATACGGAATAGTTTCCCTGTCTTAAAACTACCTCTGTACTCAACATACTCATCCTTCCTCCATCCCAACCCCTGGCAACCACTGATCTTTTACTGTCTCCATAGTTTTGCCTTTTCCAGGATGACACAGAGTTGGAATCATACAGTATGGTGCCTTTTCATATTGACTTATTTCACTTAATAATTGGCATTGAAGTTTCCTCTGTATCCTTTCATGGCTTGATAGCTCATTTTTAAAATTTTATTTGTATTTTTTCCCTCACTTTTGTTATTTATTTAATTTTTATTGAAGTATAATTAACATACAGTGTTATATTAGTTTCAAGTGTACAATATAATGATTCAACAATTCTGTACATTTCTCAGTACTCATCACAATAAGTGTACTCTTGATGCCCTTCATCTGTTTTACCCATTCCCCACCTGCCTCCCCTCTGGTAACCAACTGCTTGTTCTCTGTATTTAAGTCTATTTTTTTGTTTGTTTCTTTTTTTCTTTGTTCATTTGTTTTGTTTCTTAAATTCCACACATGAGTGAAATCGTATGGTATTTGCATTTCTCTATCTGACTTATTTCATTTAGCATTATACCCTCTAGATCCATCCATATTGTTGCAAATGGCAAGATCTCATTTTTTTTATAACTGAGTAATATTCCATTTTTTTTGTGTGTATGTATATGTATATATACCACAGATACACACAGTGTACACGCACACACACCACATCTTCTTTATTCATTCATCTGTGGGTGGACACTTGGGCTGCTTCCATATCATGGCTATTGTAAATAATGCTACAATAAACATAAGGGTGCATATATCTTTTTGAATTCATGTTTTTGTTTTCTTTGGGTCAATACCCAGTGGTGGAATTACTGGATTATATGGTAATTCTATTTTTCATATTTTAAGGAAACTCCATACTGTTTCCACAGTGGCTGCACCAATTTGCATTCCCACCAACAGTGTGTGAGGGTTCCTTTTTCTCCACATCCTTGACAACACTTGTTATTTCTTGCGTTTATGATTCGATCCATTCTGACAGGTGTGAGTTGATATCTCATTGTGGTTTTGATTTGCATTTCCCTAATGATTAGTGATGTTGAGCATCTTTTCATATGTCCATTGGCCATCTGTATATCTTCTTAGGAAAAAAATGTCTATTCAGGTCCTCTGCCCATTTTTTAATTGGATTCTTTCTTTCTTTCTTTCTTTCTTTCTTTCTTTCTTTCTTTCTTTCTTTTTCTTTCTTTCTTTCTTTCTTTTTTTTTTTTGGTGTTGAGTTGTTTAAGTTCTTTATATATTTTGGATACTAACCCTTAATCCGGATATGTCATTTGCAAATATCTTCTCGCATTCCATAGGTTGCCTTTTTGTTTTGTTGATGGTTTCCTTCAGTGTGCAAAAGCTTTTTATTTGGGTGTAGTCCCAATAGTTTAGTTTTGCTTTTGTTTCCCTTGCCTGAGGAGACCTATCTAGAAAATGTTGCTGCAACCAATGTCTTCTAGGATTTTTATGGTTTCAGGTCTCAAATTTAGGTCTTTAATCCATTTTGAGTTTATTTTTGTGTATGGTGTAAGAAAGTGGTCCAGTTTCATTCTTTCACACGTAGCTAGCTGTCCAGTTTTCCCAGCTCCATTTGTTTTAGAGACTGTCTTTTTCCCATCGTATATTCTTGCCTCCTTTGTCATGGGTTAATTGACCATGGATAGATTTCTGTTCCATGGATCTATTCTGTTTCATTGATCTTTGTGTCTCTTTTTGTGCCAGTACCATATTGCTTTGATTACTACAGCTTTGTGGTATATCTTGAAATCTGGGATTGTGATGCCTCCAGCATTATTCTTCTTTCTGAAGATTGCTTTGGCTATTTGGGATCCTTTGTGGCAATATACAGATTTTAGTATTTGTTTTAGTTGTGTGAAAAACGCTGTTGGTATTTTGATAGGGATTGCATTGAATTTGTAGATTGCTTTGGGTAGTATGGACCTTTTAACAATATTGGTTCTTCCAGTCCATGAGCATGGAATATCTTTCCATTTGTTTGTGTCATCTTCAGTTCCTTTCATCAATGTTTTTATAGTTTTGGAAGTACGTGTCTTTCACCTCCTCGTTTAAGTTTATTCCTAGGTATTTTATTGTTTTTGGTGTCATTACAAATGAGATTGCTTTCTTAATTTCTCTTTATGCTACTTTATTATTAGTGTATAGAAACGCAACAGATTTCTGTATATTAATTTTGTGTCCTGCGACTTTACTGAATTCTTTCTTCAGTTCTAGTAGTTTTTGGTGGAGTCTTTTCTATATACAGTATCATGTCACCTGCAAATAGTGAAAATTTTACTGCTTCTGTACCAATTTGGATGCCTTTTATTTCTTTTTGTTGTCTGATTGCTAGGACTTCCAGTGCTATGTTGAATAAAAGTGGTGATAGTGGACATCCTTTTGTTCTTGATCTTAGGGGAAAAGCTCTCAGTTTTTCACCATTGGTTATGATGTTAGCTGTGGGTTTTTCATATATGGCCTTTATTATGTTGACGAAATACAAGATCCATTCATGATAAAAACTCTCTACAAAGTAGGTTTAGAGGGATAACTCATTTTTAAAAATGCTAAATAACATTCCATTGTCTGGATGTACCACAGTTTGTCCATTCACATATTGCTTCCAAGTTTTAGCAGTTATGAATAAAGCTGCTATAAATATCCATGTGCAGGTTTTGTGTTGACATAAGTTTTCAGCTTGTTTGGGTAGATGCCAAGGAGTATGATTGCTGTATAGTATGGTAAGAGTATGTTTAGTTTTGTAAGAAACTGCCAGACTGTCTTCCAAAGTGGCTGCACCATTTTGCATTTCCACCAGCATTCCCACCGGTGGTTCCTGTTGCTCCACATCCTTGTCAGCATTTGGTGTTGTTAGTGTTTGGGATTTGGGCCATTCCGCTAGGTGTGTAGGTTGTATCTCATTGTTTTTATTTGCAGTTCCCTAATGACATGTGATTTTGAGCTTTTTATGTATTTATTTTCCATTTGTATATCTTATTTGGTGAAGTGTTAAAGCACATCTTTATCATAAGTATTTTAATAAAGATAAAAATCCTGACAGAGTTTTCAACTGTTTTTTAAAAGTCATCTTGTTCACTTGGCTGCTGCTTCCCATTACCAGAAATAAGAAACATTTTGTAGAATCTAAAGTGTATAAACTAAACATATAAATCAAGAATGCCCATTTTGGGGGAAGCACATTGGTCAAGGAGACAGAGGGTCTGGTTTCTGATTTCTTCTTGTCACAAAACATGTCATCTTAGGCGAGTTACTTTCTGAATCTCAGTGTCTTCTATAAAGTAAGGGGAATGGGTAAGATGATTTCTAAAGTTCTTGTAGTTCTGGCTTTCTTTTATTTTTGTATTTTATGTCAGTCACTAGAGTGTCCCATGTCAGTGGACGGACATCTGAGCCCTTTGATTGCCTCATGGTAAATTTAATATTATCATCTTGAAAATTTTCCATATTTCTTTCTGTACTGAAATGAAGAGCTTCAAGTGAGGCTGAAACCTAGCAACCAGCTCTCCTGAAATATCTCGTTGAATGTGTTGTACGTAGAGTGTATCAGAGGAGAGTATATACAGCAAAAATGGTAACCACGCTTCAGCATTAATTTCATTTGGTGACTCACCCACTCTGTCATCTGAAGATAGCATTGATCTAAATCGTGACCTTTTCTTCTAACTCGTATCATTAGAATAATGCCAGTAAAAGGGCAGTGACTCACCACTGGAGCAGATTCTTCTTGAGAAAATTAGCAGAGCTTTGTCATGGAAATCTTGGTCAAAGGGTCTTTTATTAACTTCACCTGGTGAGCAAGCCCATTTTTTTGCCCAGCCAGTTAAGGGCCTCTTCTATAATATGTTCTGTGGATTCAATCTAGCCCGACCATGTTATTTTGTTGATTCTTTCCCCTTCTGGCAGTACTTCAGGCTTTGAACGCACAAAATAATTTTTCCACTGATTCAGTTGTTAATCACCATTGCCTCTATAATTTGAAAGGGCTTAGGAGGCTTGTTTTGCAGTCTGGAATAGTTTTCATACATCACTTGTGGGCCCAAATCCCCCTGTTGATAGCGATTAATTGTATAACTGCACTGTCTTGTAGAAGCGGAAACTCGGAGTGACAGGGGTGTTGAAATTACTGTTTCCCAGTTGCCAAATGAGCACATCAGGGAGGAGAAAAATCCAGAAGTTTTGGTATTAAAAATAAAGCCTAGTAATTAGACCCAGCTTGCTTATTAAGTCAACATACCCTGGTCTTATTAAATTATATGTCACTTAGGTTTAATCTGCCCTTCTCTAGCCTACCAAATTCTGGAAGACGCTGGGTGTAACTGCTTGAATTCTTTCTGTAAAGTACTAACATAAAATTACATGTACTTGAAAACTTGATTAATACCTCCCAAAGCTGGAAGCAACCATCTCACAGTTGTCTCGTTTAAGTATTCATTGTTTGTTTGAGGCCCAGAAAGGGGAAGTAGCTTGCTGAAGGTCACACAGCAAGTCATGGAAAAGCTGAGACAGCATCTCAGTACTCCAGTTTCCGGGCCAGTCCCCTTGGTATCTCAGTAGCCCCTCGCCATCAGAGTTCCTGGGGATAGCGTTGAGTGTTCAAGAGAGTGTTAAATGATATTCTGTGCCAATTGCTTAAGAAGTATATAGTATATTAGTATATTTAGAAACACTGCTTTTCCAAATGGTCCCAGTATATAGGCTCTAGGATTTAAAGGGAGATAAATTAAGTTAAATTCCCTTCAGTGGGCCCTCTTGGTCTTCAGTGGACAGGATGCTTTTAGATTCATGTTGTGCTTATAAGTCAGCAAGATTGATTTCCACAAGAGACAGGAGAAATTTAGTGTCGTAACTTCATGTACGGACTTCTACTTTGGCATAAAGTACTAAGAGTAGCAGAAATAAAAGCACTACTAATGTGTAATTATTGGAACAGATCCTTCTGGTGAATAAGGGGCCAGTTATCAGCTTCTGGAGGTAATATTAGCTTTTTTTTTTTAATCTCTGGGTTAGTTTACTAGTTAGTGTTTAGTCATCATTTTTATAAATTCATTTCCTAGTAGGTATGGATTTTCTTCTCTCTGCAAGTTTACATACTTTCACAAGAAGCCTGCCTAAACTAAAAGTAAATAACTGAGTTTATGTTTCAGAATAGTTTTAAATGAATTTTAAGAAAGCTTAGGGCAGTTCAATAATTGGCTGAATCATCAAGCTAAAGTTGAGCTTCAGAGGCTATAAATAGCAGTATTGACTGGTTTCAAATATCCGTGGGGAAGAGCCAGTTGGATTGGGTTCTGGCAGTCACATCCCACTCTGTGTAATTCTTGTGTTCATTTTTCTGGAGGCTAATGCTATAGGGATCATGTAGAGCATCTTTTTATTCATTTATCCAGATATTACCCCATTAAATATTTAGTGAATATTTTCTATGTGCCAAATCCAAGGGGGACAGAGAGGCATGAAGGAGATGGTGCCTGGATACAAATAGATCCCAGGTTGGAGAAGGGAAATGGCAAGTGAGGAGGGACACCCCCCTTTTGGAGGTGCTCCAGCAGATGTCAGCTAGTGTCATGTTGGAGGCACACAGAAGCCACCCCTGCTCCCGCCAGGGTCAGGGAAGGTCACTAAAAGCATCTTAGAGGAAGTGACACCTAGCTGTGTGGGGAAAGCAAAGGGTTTGACGGGGCAGTGGGGTAGGGCTGGGGCTGGGAGGAGGGCATGTCAGTCACTGGGCAGAGCAACGCATGTGATACCAGGGTGGGAAAGGGTGAGAGGGTCTGGGGGTGGGGAGGCCGCAGGCTCAGGACAGAGAGGGCCTTGTGGGCACCATGCTTGGCAAAAGGAAAAGCAAGTGCCAAGGCCCAGAGGTGGAAGGGAGTTCAGTAAGGCCAGAGCAGAGCTGCAGACCTTCAAGGCAGAGAGTAGAGGCAGAAGCACAGGGCTAAAGGTCAGAAGATTGGGCAGCGGAGCACTAGCAGAAGGTTTTCGGCAGGAGAAGGACACGATCAAACTGTGCTGTTAGAAAGTGGGAAGAAGTAAAGGGATACACCCTTGTGCAAGTCTCTTTGGGTACAAGGGACACCGTAAAATAAACAACTCCCCCCTCCCAGCTGGGGAGTAGCTGGATGAATTTTGACTTATTCACACAGTGGCAAAAGTGAATGACCCAGCTCTACGTGTATCAACATGGATAATAACAGAAAACAAGAGGGCATATTGTTTATGGGTACACAAGTGCATGGAAATACCCAGAGTGCACAGAGGAGCACACGCCTACCTCAGGGTATAGGAGGAGCAGGGGGTCACCTCTAGCTGTTTGGTAAGGCTTTATTTATTTAAAAAACATTAGCTGAAGCAAGTATGGTAAAATGTTAATATCAGTTAAATCTGGGTAGTGGGGACATATGTGCATATTATATTTTTTGTGCACATTTTAGTATGTTTCAAATTTTTCAAAATAAAAATTTTAAGTAAAAAAAGGATATTGTATCAATTCATGTACTCTTGGCTTCAAGTAAGAGAATAAGAATTAAATAAAAAATATAAACTAATCTTTGCATCACTGTCCAAAAAAAGAAAAAAAAAAGAAAAAAAAAAGAAAGAGGTCTAAAGTAGGCTTTTTATTATCCCATTAAGGGTTGATAAAGTACAGTCTGTTGTGGGCCCTATCTGGCCTGTTACCTGTTTTTATATGACCTGTGAGCTGAGAATGTGTTTTACATTTTATTTTTTATTTATTTTATTCTTTTAATGTAATAATAAGCATTTATTATTACTATTATTATTTTTATTGTTATGTTCAGTTAGCCAACATATAGTGCATGTTTTTTACATTTTTAAATGGTTGGAAAAAATCAAAAGAAGAGTATTCCAGGGGCGCCTGGGTGACTCAGTTGGTTAAGCATCTGCCTTCAGCTGAGGTCTGATCTCAGGATCCTGGGATGGAGCTCTGTATTGGGCTCCCTGGCTCAGCAGGGAGTCTGCTTCTCTCCCTCTCCCTCTGCCCTCCCCCCTGCTTGTGCTGTCACTCGCTCTGTCTCAAATGAATAAATAAAAAAAATCTTAAAAAAAGAAGAATATTCTGGGATATTTGAAAATTACATGAATTTCCAACTTCAGTGTCTGTAAATAAAGTTTTATTGGTAGACGGCCATGCCCTTTCATCTAAGTATTGGCTATGGCTATTCTTGCACTGCAAGGGGACAGCTGAGTTGAGACAAAGATGGACCACAAAGCTTAAACCATCTACTGTCTGGCTTTTCAAGAAAGAGTTTGCTGATTCCTGCCATTTAACAAAAGAGCCCAAAGCTAAGTGGTTCTAGGATTGGTTAATTCAGTAGTATGATGTTGGGACTCCAGGTGGTTCTCTATGTGCATGGCTGCCATATCTCTGTCACATCTATGGCTGCCGTTGCTCCAAGCATCATGTATCGTATGACAATGTTCAAAGGTTGTGATGGGGTAGGGGGACTTGCCTCATATGTCTCTCCCTTTTTTTTTCTTTCTTTGTGTACATATGTATGTGTGTGCGTGTGTCTCACTTTTTAACAGAAAGGCTATCCTTTCTCAGACAGTATAAACTTGAAAATGAAAACGTTGGATTGGAAGGGGCAAGAGGGGAGACCACTTAGCAGTGCCACCATTTGGGAGAGACATGAAGTGACAGGAGCTTGGACCAGGGGCGTTGCATGGAGCGGAGGTGGTTGGATTCTGGGTATATTTTGAAAGACGAGCCAATGGACTGGATGTTGGAGGAAAGAGTTGAATCAAGCAGGACTCCAAGGTTTCTGGCTTGGACAACTAGGTGTCTTGTCATTCCAGTAGATGGGCAGACAGTTTTGGTGTATGGGTGAGGGTCAAGTCTCAATGTCTTTGCTGTTTTGCCATATTTCCAAGTAATAAGAGGTGAGAAAATAAAGCAGAAGCAGTGTTTTTGCTTAAAAGATCTGTAACTCAAAAGTGTTGTTTTTCTACTCTGATTAAAGAGAGTTGCAAGTTTACAAAGTGCTTTTATACCCACTTTTTCATTTGACCCTCAACTCTGGAAATCGGAATGGCAGGAATCCTCCTCATTTTACAGATGAGAAAACTGGGATGCAGAGAGGGGAAGTCCAAAGGCTGGAATGGAAGGTGTGTCCTTTCCTGGGTCAGAAGGAGCTGTTAAAACTGACCCTGTCTTTCCTGGGCGACATGTTTGCTTTTGTTTACCTTTGACGTACAACTGGCTAAGACTCCACTCTGTTTTCTCCCTCTTTAATATTACACACAAACATCATTTTATATTTTAAAATATCTTCCTATTCTTTTAGTATTTTCATAACAAAAAACCAGACAGTAATTTGAGTTGTTTGCTTATTTTTAGATGATCGCACGTAAGTGTTTTGAATCATCTCTAAAAGCTTATTTCCACGGCACATAACAAAATTAATTAAATTGCCTTTTGAAGCAGGGCTGCTTTGTTTCCCACTGAAACGGTGACTCATGAGGTCTGATTGAGTCTCATTTATATTCCTCCTTCAGCAAGTAATTTAAATGTGAGTTATATAGAAAGGAAAAGGAAGAAAGAACAAGGAAAACAAACACAAACAGAACTATCCCTTGCTTACCTCTTTGATGAGTTATCAGTTATCCTGGATGTGGCGTTACATAGGTGAAAGCTGCCATATTTTGTTGGTACCAGAAATTCCTATTGACAGCAGCATTGATAACTGACAGCTGCGTGTCTTGGGTTGTGTAAGTGGGTCAGGGAAGGTAGAGTTTGGCCCAATACAAGGGAACACTTTCTGATCCGCTGAGATGCCCAGCATTGGTACCTTCTGGATTGGGTGGCAGTGAGCTTCTTGATGCATGGATATGAGAAGAGAAGGCCACTTGGCTGGAGGCGTGGGGGTAGAGGAGTTTTTATTTAACAGCCAATCTGAACCATGGGAGACTGGGACAGGGTAGGTTTGAGTAGTGTGTTGTGGCATTGATGATGGAGCATATCCTGAAGTAAATGCTTATTTTGACAGTCACGTTTATTTTATAATTAGGAACTTTTCAGCAGTTGGAAACATAGCACTTAGCACGTGACAGGCATGTGATGAACGTTTGTTGAATGCTCACCTACAGGGATTGGGAAGAGGAGGAATGGCTGAATGAATGGGCTCGTGCATGACCAAGTATGGAGGAAGGAACTGCAATAGGAAGGATTTGAGATGCCTTTATGTGGACTTCGAAGACTGGCTTTGAACTAAAGGGAACTTGGAGCCTGCATTCTGTGTGAACACTATGGCTTAGCCACAAACCTGTGTTCTTTGAGTTACGGGCCAAGTGAGCATTTCACCTGGTGGTTCTTCTGGTGGCAGTGGGCATTGGGAGATTGTCCAAACAGCCTTTTTGGATTTTTTTGTTTGATTTTCCAGAAAGCCAGCAAAGTAGGTCCATTGAAATATATTGCTCTTCCCCTCCTAGCTACCCCACCACCCTCAAGGGTCCCCCACCAACACACAGATTGGATTTTAATGCCAACAGCTGAGATGCAGCCAGTTCATTTTCTTGCTTTTTGTTGAGACATACTTTGTTCCTTACTCCAGGGAATTTGCTAGCAATTTTGCTGATAGAAAGGGAAGGAGGACCCATAGAGAATGTGGACAGATGGCTTATAGAGGTGGCACAGTTTGCTCAATTTGTTTTATAAAACAATAGGCAATTACAAACTCCTACTTAGAGATGTATTTCTCCGTGATATTCAGAAATACAGGAGTGAATGGTGCCCAGGGACTGAAGCTAGATGAAGGTGATTTGGGTCCATTTTAATGTTTTCCATTCTCAAGAGATGTGTCTCTTGGAAAAGCAATAACATTAGGGAAGGTATATTGTGAGTTTTGAGGGACGCTTTTGGCTAATTCCCATAATCACTCTGTGCCTTTATGTCCTCATAAGTGAGTGGAGACAACACCCGCCCATTGTATGGCTTTGGGCAAAGGCCAGCCAGATGAGACCTGTTGTTTTGTGCACTGCACAGTTGAATTCAAGGTGCCCTTATTTAGATTATTACTCCTATTTGCTGATTAATGGTGCTTATTTTAAAACTGATTCTGGGGCGCCTGGGTGGCTCAGTCGGTTAAGCAGCTGCCTTCGGCTCAGGTCATAATCCCAGGGTCCTGGGATCGAGCCCCGCATCGGGCTCCCCTGCTTCTCCCTCTCCCTCTGCTTGCCTCTCTGCCAACTTGTTCTCTCTCTGTATCTCTCTGCCAAATAAATAAATAAAATCTTTAAAAAAAATATTTTAAAACTGATTCTGGAAGAAGCATCCAAACAAAATAACAGTCCACTCCCATTGTTAGCATGGTCTGCTTTGTGAAATCACAGATTCTACTCAAAGGCTACATTCCACAGAAAATAACTGCAATTTAAACATATGAGCCTCTAATGGAACCACCTTCCAGTCTGCACCTATTTCATCCCTCTTCCATCCACAACGCAATGACCTCCTGAGCTGTTTCCTAACAACATTTATTAACCGCGGGCCTGGAGACAGACAAATCCAAGTCAGAACGCTTTACTAGGCCCAACACTCAGATGATGAGCAGAAACCTTTCTCTTATAATTCCCATTGGTCACTGCTTAAGCAGACTCTAAAAGAAACCCACCATTTTCTATACCTACAGAAAACATTTCTTCCCAAGAGAGTGTTCAGATCTTTCCTCCTCCATCTGTGTCTTCTGGCTAACACCTCGCTGTTTGCCTTGCACATATTTTCTTCTACACAGCTACTGAGTCCAGTGCATTGGTCTTCACCTAGTGAACTCGAGGGGTGCACGTCACTGCCACCGCAGGCCAAGTCAGGATATATAACTGCTACCAAATACTGGGGATTAGCTACAGAAGTTCCAGAAAGACCGTCTTATCCTTCAAAGTCCAGCATTCTTTCTTACCAACGTACCTACAAACGGTAAATAAAAAAATGATTCATAATATAGGGGCGCCTGGGTGGCTCAGTTGGTTAAGCGACTGCCTTCGGCTCAGGTCATGATCCTGGAGTCCCTGGATCGAGTCCCACATCGGGCTCCCTGCTCGGCAGGGAGTCTGCTTCTCCCTCTGACCCTCCCCCCATCTCATGTGCTTTCTCTCTCATTCTCTCTCTCTCTCAAATAAATAAATAAAATCTTTAAAAAAAATGAATCATAATATAATAACTATCCCCTCATTATTCCTTAATCTTTTATTAATCTCCCTTATTATGAATTAGGGGAATATGCTAAAAAAGAAGATATCGCTCTTTCTGTCTCTATAACAAACAACAGTAATTATCTGGTGGAATGCATCCCCCTTCTCTACAGGGAATTACTATTTGCTTCAGGACTGAACAAAATGAGAAATTATGACATCACTGAATCCACTTTTAAAATTAATATGAAGCGCTTGTCATGAAAATGTGGATCTTCCCAATGGGGAAAAAATATGACTAGTATCAACTGAATCAGAAATATGAAAGTGTCAGGCTGTCATTTACCTGAGCAATTTGTCTCGGTCCTGTACAAGGGAGCCTTGGAGGCAATTGGCAATTGCGAAAAGAAACACAAAGACAAACAAGACCAAAAATCAAAACTTTAAAAACCAAAGAGTTGCCACCCAAATTTTTAGTAGCTATCCATATTTTCACTGACTTCTTATCTGAGTATGGAACCAACAAAGCTGCAGAAGAGATCATAGAATCTTAGAACTCAGTGAGTCCAGAAGTTTCTTAACATTCTTTTTCTTTTTAAAAAACAACATCTTTTCCTACTGAAATTTAACATGGAAGGCCATCATGGGAAATTTTTTGTGAGCACAGCTGCCCTGGTTGAAGTGCGTGCATGTGTGCGTGTGCACACGTACGTGCATGCACATGGACTGGGGGACTGAGGGATGTTCTCTCACATCCACTGTACCCATGTGCGGCCCCTAAGCACCTTTCCAGGAAGCTCCTGGCCTTGAGGAGTTTGGAAACAGGAACAGTCCATCCTACACTCCTCTGGTGATAAAGGGCTCAGAGTCTCAGAGCTGGACCTGAGGCAGGCCTGAGGTCACCTAGGCAAAACAGAGCCATTGGAGAGCTGAGTCCTCCAAGCCAGGCCTATGCACCCCATGTGGGGAGCCTGAACTGAGCTGTGGAAATCTCACACCTACCTTTTTTCTTGGCCCCTTTGCCCGAGGAAAATTTACCTGGCTACCAAAGAGTATTGCTATCATTAGCCACCTCCACATTTCAGTTGTTAAGAAATTTCCTTGCTCTGATGTTAATGTGGATCCAGTCAGAACTGAGTTTTAGGCATGAAAAATCTGTGGTCCTTTTGTCCTTGATTAATTTAGTGACATTCTAGAAAGGAAGCTGAGAGGCTTGAAACATCCTTGCTCATTAATAATACACTTTTCCTTTTGGTAATATAAACATAATTCAAGACCCGATTAAAATGTCCCAATTTTTTGTCAGTAAGGAAAGAACATTCATAACTCAACTTTGCCATATGTTCTTGTCCCAAGTGCTTGTCATCTCGATTAAATTGCTCATAACTGTAGTGCATTTCTGAGACATTTTTAGTCAAATTCAGTTGATCTCTGCTTCAGCTCATGTGGGTGGCCTGCCATCATTTAATTGATGAAACCTGGGACAGAGCTGAAGGCTATCAAACTGATGCTCAGGTTAAATTTGTGGGTCAGTCTACTGTCTTGAAACTGAACAGCAGGATTAATAACATCCCTCCAGTGCAGTTCTCTTGCTAAGAGCCACTAAATAGATAATGTGTGATGGCCTCGCCTCAAGTCTGGAGCCATTCCAGAGGAAAGTGCCAGGGTCTGGACCAGAAGCACAGCGGACTCACCCCACACCATCCGTGGTGCCCTCGCTCCTCCCAGGAAAGCCTCGCAGAGTCCTAATGGGGCCCAACCCGTACACACCAGTTTACTTGGCTATAGGTGAGCAGTGTGTTCACTTCCATTTAGCAAATCACACTGAGTGCATGTGATTTGCCAGGCCTTGTATGTGGCAACAGGGATGTGGAGACACGTAAGACACGATGTCCCCTGAACGTAGTGGAGGCGTGAGAGGACAGAGGCATAGACAGGCCGGCCAATACTATTTAGAGAGTGAATCAAAGGAGGCTTGGACAGGGTGCTTTGAGTGCGTGAAAAGGAAGCAACTAACTCAGGCTGGACGGTGAGAACAGCACCATCAGGGACCAGGGGAAGCTTCTGGGAGGAGGGGATGCTCAAGTTGTCTTTTATAAAAATGAAAACATATCATTTTTTTTCCCTGTGATCAGAAGATATGTATTTGCGGTAGGAAACAATTACTACTTCCAAAAAACAACAATAAAAATCACTGTAATACCACTACCAGAGGTAAGCACTGCTTATATTTGAAGTATATCCTTTCAGTCTCTCTGTCATCTATGTCTATACAGAAATGCTTTAAAAATGTTCTCAGATAGTGAGCAGCTGATTTGTTACTTCGTTTTTCTAAAAAAAGCCTAACAATACACAATGAATATTTTTTCATGTCACTAAATATTCTTCTCCATAATATTGCATTGCATGGGGTCCCTAATTTACTTAATTCTTTATTATGGGAATTTAGTTGTTGCAAAATTTTCACTATTATTAACTGTAACGAAATCCTTACACTTAAATTTTTTATACATCTATAAATTATTTCCTTAGGACAGATCCCTAGAATGAAAATCGCTGGGTCAGAGGTTATGCACATTTGAGGCTACATACCAACCAGCGTCCAAGACAGCCCCAGTGATCCTTGCTGCCTGATACTCGTTCACACCTTTGTGTGGTCCCCTCTCATAAGAAATAGGGCTATCCTGTAAGACCAAGGGGATATTGCAGAAGTGACAGGTATCTACTTCTTTTTAAAAAGTTAAATAAAATTTTGAGATATTTTTCTTTTTCCTTTTTTGTAGCTGTATTGAGGCATAATTAACAAATAAAAATTGCATGTATTTAAGGTGTACAATTTGATGCTTTGATATATGTACACATTGTGTATATCATTGTGTGATCGCCAAAATCAAGCTGATTAACACTTCCATCACTTTACATAGTGTGTGCACATATGTGGGTATGTGCATGTGTGTGCATGCTTGCACGCACATGTGTCTGTGGGGGGAGTCGCTTAAGATCTACCCTCTTAGCAAATTCCAAATATACAATGAAGTATTGTTAATTGTAGTCACACTGCTGTGTGTTAGTTCTCCAGAACTGTTCATCTTGCATAACTGAAATTTTATATCCTTTGACTGTCACCTCCTCGTTTCTCCCAACCCAACCCCCATCCCCTGGCAGCCACCATTCTACTGTCTGCTTCTATAAATTTAACTATTTTATTTTATTTTATTTTTAAGATTATATTTATTTATTTGACAGAGAGAGCACGCACACGTAGGCAGAGTGGCAGGCAGAGGGAGAGGGAGAAGCAGATTCCCCACTGAGCAGGGAGCCTGATGTGGGACTCGATCCCAGGACCCTGGGATCATGACCTGAGCCGAAGGCAGACGCTTACCCGACTGAGCCACCCAGGCATCCCTAAATTTAACTATTTTAAATTCTACGTATAAGTGAGATCATGCGGTACTTGTCTTTCTGTGTCTGTATTATTTCACTTGGTATAATGTCCTCCAGATTCATCCATGTTGTTACAAGTGGCAGGATTTCCTTGCTCTTGAAAGCTGCATGATATTCCACTGTATATATAAGGTATGTACTTCTGAGACTAGGTCACAACATTGCCACTCTGCCTTGCTCTCTTGGGTTACTTATTCTGGGGGATGCCAACACTGTCATGAGGCCACTCAAGCAGTACTATGGGGGTCCATATGGTATAGAACTGAGGCCTCCTGCCAACCGCCAGCACCAACTTGCCAGCCATGTGAGTGAATCAACTTGGAAGCAGGTCCTCCAGTCTCATAAGCCTTAAGATGACTGTAGTCCCTGCAGACATCTTGACAAAGAGACCCTGAGCCAGAAACACCTAGGTGAACCACTCCTAAATTCCCGACCCACGAAAACTGTGAGATAATAATTATTGTTTCTGTAAACTGGTTAGTTTGGGAGCAATTTGTTATGCAGCGATAGATAGCTAATGCAGTATATATCACTTTTGCTCTATTTTTTTTTAATTTCTTTGATTTTTTTAATGAGGTTTATTTTTTCAAAATCCTATTGACCATTTTATTTTCCTTCTCTTACATTTTTCGAATTGTATGTTTAGGTTGTTGGGTTTTTTCTATTTAAGATCTATTATATTAAGAATATTTTTTGCCTGTCATAAACCCAATGTTTCCCCTTAGTGTTTATTTTCCTGAAGTGAGTACAAAGGCACAAGGCAAGATTGGATGGTGGGGAGAGGCCATGAGATGGCAGGCAGAGGAGCATCATGGGACATGTGGGGAAGTTGCAGGAGGTAGATGAGAATAATGAGGGAGACTGGAGTGTTAGGAAATTAGACCAGTACTTCTCAAACTAAGTGTTCATGACAGTCACGTGGAAATCTGCTTTAAAAGGCCAATTCAGTAGGCCTAGGGTCAGGCCGGAAATTCCTAGGTGATGCTGCTGCTGTTGATACGGGGACCACACTCTGAATAGCGAGGATTTAGAGAGCTAGTTAGGAGATATTTGTGGAGGAAATCTTAGAAAACAGCAACAAATGAAAAGGAAAAGTTAAAATCACCAGTACTCCCATGATTCAGAGACAACTCTATGATACACCGAGCAGCTGACCACTATCCTAAAGGGGACAGAGAGGCATGGATATCACAATATATATATATATTTTGAAGGTGATGCTAACAGGGTTTGTTGCCAGCCTGACTGCACTGTGAGAGTGAGGGAAGGGAGGACGTCGGGTTTCTGGTGCAGGTAGCTGAAATGGTGATGACTAGGGGAGAAGCAGGTGTTTTGCGGGGACTGGGGAGAGAAGCCTGCTTGAGACCTTCACTAAACTGGAGGTGCTTGCCAGGATATTGAGGGGGTGGGAAGATGCCCACTTGGTAGTTGGTGGGTGTGGAGCTCAGGAGACAGGGTAAGCCTACGGTGTAGTAGACTTCAGAAAGAAGAGCATGTACCACAGTGGAGAGGTAAAGCTTGGGTATTCATGAGCTGCCCAGGGTGACTTCGTAGCTTATGGGAGAGGAGGATCCAGGACAGCCTCTGAGCCCGGGCTTTACAGGGCAGGTAGAGGAAGAGGAGTCCAGGAAGACGACCAAGAGGGATGAGAACCAGAGTGTGTGGCTTCACATAAGTGTCCAAGGATGTTTCAAGAGCCACTGGGATCAGGGCTAAAAGTGGCCGTTCCTCTGCATCCAGCTGGGGTTAGGGCTAGAAGGAGAGAGACCAACATGGACGGCATGCAGCTGGGCTGGGAGGTGGGGAGAGATGAGTGAGAAACAGCAGTGGCTGTATCTTAGAATTCAAGGATTTATTTTTCTCTGAGCTTTGGTAATATAAAGACGGCATGATGGATTTCTCAGAGAATAGACTAAATGTTATTTTTTGTAAGATTAATAAGATTAGACACTGTGAGCTTTAACTCTGTGCCAAGTGATATGTGCATAGATGCTAATTTTTACTCTTCCAATACCTTGGGAATTATAGCCTCCTTTTAAAAATGAAACTTAAGGGTCAGAGAAGAAGTCAGGCAGCATGTCCAAGGTCACATAGCCGGTCTGTGGCAGAGCTGAAGTTTGGGCCTAGTTATGGCTGAGATCTAAGATCCCTGCTCAACTTTTCAGCTCTAGCGCTTCCATGAGCACTCAGTGGTGAGAAAGAGCTAGGGGCAACAGTAGCACTGGTTTGGATCATGGCAGGCAGTGTTGTAGTTGGTCAGGACAGTTGTTTTGCTTAGAACATGTGGATCAGTAGTAGCACTACCACATTTTTGTTCATTGTGAAAGATTTTTTTCCTATAATTCAGTCTCATGCTCTGTTATGGTGGTGTATATCAGACAGATCTTTGAAATAAGCACGTTGCATTTTCTTCCTCGGCTTCTGGGGCTCCGGAGTCTTTTGGCTTTCCTCTTACTACAGTGGCTGCTGCTTCTTCCTCTCCTTTGACAGTTTCTCCTCATCTACTCTTAAGGTTAGAGGGCCATAAGGCTTCTTCCTCATCCTCACTTCCTTCCTCTCCACTCATTGCCTTTCTGATCTTACTCAAAATCATGGCCTTAAAAACCATGTGTGTGCTCCTTCCAGATTTACATTTCCAGCCTGTGCCTCTCCCTTGAACCCCAGACTTGTACACCCAACTGTGAATTTTGCATAGCCTTAACTTGATATTGCTTTCTCCTACCCTAAATCTAATTCATCAACAAACTCTGTCCATATTTCCTTCTAAACATAGCCACTTCTCACTATCATCATGGCTTCCACCCCAGTCCTACTCATCATTGTCATTGTCATTATCATCATCTCTTGCTGGAATCACTACAGTCGACTCCTGCCTGCTTTCTCTGCTTCTGCCCTTGTCCCATTTGATATATTCTTTGTACAGTTGCTAAATTGATGTTCTAAGAGTAAAACTTAGATCATGTTACTCTTCTGCCCAAAACTCTTACATAGAGTAAACCCTAAAGTCCTGCATAATCTTTTTTTAAAATTTTTATTGTTATGTTAATCACCATACATTCCATCATTAGTTATTGATGTAGTGTTCCATGATTCATTGTTTGTGCATAACACCCAGTGCTCCCTGCAGAATGTGCCCTCTTTAATACCCATCACCAGGCTAACCCATCCCTCCACCCCCCTCCCCTCTAGAACCCTCAGTTTGTTTTTCAGAGTCCATCGTCTCTCCTGGTTCGTCTCCCCCTCCGACTTACTCCCCTTCATTCTTCCCCTCCTGCTATCTTCTTTTTTTTTTTTTCCTAACATATATTGCATTATTTGTTTCAGAAGTACAGATCTGTGATTCGACAGCCTTGCACAATTCACAGTGCTCACCATAGCACATACCCTCCCCAATGTCCATCACCCAGCCACCCCATCCCTCCCACCCCCCACCACTCCAGCAACCCTCAGTTTGTTTCCTGAGATTAAGAATTCCTCATATCAGTGAGGTCATAGGATACATGTCTTTCTCTGATTGACTTATTTCACTCAGCATAACACCCATTATGTAGCCATCAAAAGGAATGAGATCTTGCTAACAGCATAACACCCTCCAGTTCCATCCATGTCGTTGCAAATGGCAAGATCTCATTCCTTTTGATGGCTGCATAATATTCCATTGTGTATATATACCACATCTTCTTTATCCATTCATCTGTCGATGGACATCTTGGCTCTTTCCACAGTTTGGCTATTGTGGACATTGCTGCTATAAACATCGGGGGGCACGTACCCCTTCAGATCCCGCCATTTGTATCTTTGGGGTAAATACCCAGTAGTGCAATTGCTGGATCGTAGGGTAGCTCTATTTTCAACTGTTTGAGGAACCTCCATACTGTTTTTCAGAGTGGTTGCACCAGCTTGCATTCCCACCAACAGTGTAGGAGGCTTCCCCTTTCTCCGCATCCCCGCCAACATCTGTCATTTCCTGACTTGTTAATTTTAGCCATTCTGACGGGTGTGAGGTGGTATCTCATTGAGGTTTTGATTTGGATTTCCCTGATGCCGAGCGATATTGAGCACTTTTTCATGTGTCTGTTGGCCATTTGGATGTCTTCTTTGGAAAAATGTCTGTTCATGTCTTCTGCCCGTTTCTTGATTGGATCATTTGTTCTTTCGGTGTTGACTGGTTTTGGGTACAGAGACAGACATTGTTATACTGAGGTGTGTTGTAATTTTTGCTTGCTTGTTTGGTATTGTTTTGAGTCTTAATCCCTTAGGATGTGCCACAGAAAACTGTAATAATCAAATATAGGCTATGAACACAAAAATCAGAGGGCCACTTGTCTTGATTACAATATTCTTGAACCTAATAAAAAAAAAACAGTGGCAACTTTAGACTGATAGAATCTAGGATCAACTACTCCAGTGACCCCTCATTTTGTAGATTGGGGAGTGACTAAGAGAAATCACCTTGTGCACATCGCCCAGACCACACAGCCCCATCCTGCCTTCTTTTGAGCAGTGTTGATTGGCAGTTGTGATGGAGGCTCCAGCAATTGTGTTTTGGGGACTCAGTAAAGTATTCTGTGAAGGATTTTCTGAATTTCAATGATCTTGAAGATGGGTTCACTGTTTTCTAATTTCACATGGGGTTGAAGTATTTATTTTAGAGGGTAAGTACTCTAATCATCTACAATATGCTCTATGAGAGGTTTTGATTTAAGGCTTGTAAATTGATTTCTGCCAAGTTGGTATTTTGACATCAATACATTATTTCTAGTGCTGGTAGAACATAGGGCTATATCTGTGTGTTCTGCTGTCATGTGAAGTTTAAAAGCTCTAAAACTTTATGCAAAAATGGGTCAGAAAATAAAGTCATAATAGTAACTTGAAAGTGATTGTAGATCCACGAGACTGAATGGGCTAAAATCGTGTGTACACATTTAATTATGGTGTGCTACCTTTCAGCTTTTCAAATAGAACTTTCAGGTGTTAGTTTTTGAAACTCCACTTGCATTTTGGGAGAAAATTACACACCTGACTGAACCAGGTCACATTAATCCACACATGTTAGTGAGAAGCCTGGGCTGCTGTAGAATTTGGATGGTGTCGTGCTGCAAAGCAGTACAGTGCACTTCACATCCGAGGAAAGAGTCAGACATGTGCAAGGACAGGTGACCCTAGAACAACATGGGTCCATGTTTATGTGTGATTTTCCAATAAACACGGGATAGTACTATAAATGTACTTTATCTTCCTTACAACTTTCTTAATAGCATTTTCTTTTCTCTAGCTTACCTTACTGTAAGAATACATTATAGAATACACATAATATATAAGGTATGTGTTAATTGACTGTTTATGTTATTGGCAAGGCTGCCAGTCAACAGCAACCATTAATAGTTACGTTTTGGGGGAGTAAAAAGTAATACTCAGATTTTCAACTGTACGGGGGATCGAAGCCCCTAACCCCCATGTTGTTCAAGGATCAACTATACAGACAAGTTTAAGAACTTTTCTGGAAGTGCCTCCTGTGTGCCCTAGCACTTTTTGACAATGTGTGGGTGTCAAAGTGGAAGTCATGCTTGGTGTGGTAGGAGGCCATGAACCAGAAGGCATGACTAGGTCTGCAGTCAAGTTTGAGACAAAGAGAGTGTGGGCTCTGGAGCAAGAGAGCCTTGAGTTCAAATCCTGCCTCTACCATGTCATAGCCATAAACTTGGGTAATTATTCCAACTTTCCTGAGCCTCGGTTTTCTCATCTGTCAGTTGGGGTTAATAATTGTGGCCACTGTGGTGAGGATGATGTGAGTCCCTGCACTTAGTGTGCACTGAGTAAGTGTTGGTTATTTCCCTTCTCTTGTTTAGCTCCTGTGCATGGTATAGTACTGACATTCAGAATAAGGCAGTTAATGGGTATCTTTTCATCTCAACCCTGAAGAAGGGGAAATCAGTGTGCCTTGAGTCCTGGGCTGGAAATGACAAAGGAGACTGTACAGAGGAGGTAGGAATAGATAAGGTTGACACACTCAGAGGAAGCAAAGACAACTCATAGTTCAGAGTTTCCCAATTATTTTTCACAGAAAGACCTTCTTAGAAAATGATAATATTGTATGGTACATTGGAGTTGGGCAAAGAAGGCTGTTCACAGCTTCAAATGTCCTGCCCACAGGTTGATCTCCTGCCCCAGGCTCTGCCAGCCGATGGAACAGCTGAGGGGGTCACTATGCATGCAAGCCTGTGACTAATTCGTAGCACACCGGGTGGGAAGCTGTGGTATAGAGAACTTAAAGGTTCAGTGACCTGCATCAGCCCCCTTAAATCCTTTTTGGAATGAGGCAGGGGGTGAACAAATGGGACCTCAATCAGTCAGTCTCCTACACTTGGCTTTGCAGCAGCCGAAGATGGCTGGCTGGTGGCAGTTTCCTGAGGTGCAGTGCCAGGGAGTGCGGAGAGGAGGTCACATGTACACAAGGAGTAAAGGCCAAATGGGTGGATATCTTTGGTGCCCTCCCCTTGCTTTCCTGCCTTCTGTAGGTTAGCTCATTGCACTGGCGTGCTCTAAGCCACCAAAGTTCTCTCTGCATAGGCTGTGGTGCTTTGTGTATCAGCACTCAATACACATGTGTTGAGTTGGATTGAATACATAAGGCTGCTGGCCAAAGACTCTGCCCTGCAAGTTTGGGCTAGTGCCCTGGACAGATGCAAGTGTGATGGGAGGGAAGCCTCTGAGCTTGCCACTTCTCTGTTCTTCTTTATCCTTGTCTCCAGGCCTTGCTCATTGAGCCCAAAATTCACTTCCCAACACGACTTTCTAGTTAGAGTTACACTTGGTCTGAGTGGCCTCCCCACCTAAAAATAATCCAGTGGCCACGTTTTTAAAGCCAGACCTTATATTAAAAAAAGTAAAACGTGGACATTCTGACATCTGCTACATCGTGGATAAACATTGAGGACATTATGCTCAGTGAAATAAGGCAGTCACAAAAGGACAAAGACTGTGTGATTCCACTTAGATGTGTTGCCTGGAGCAGTCAGATTCACAGAGACAGAAAGTAGGATGGTGATTGCCAGGGGCTGGGGAGGGAGAGGGAGGAATTATTGTCCAGTGGGGCAGAGTTTCAGTTTAGGAAGTTAAAAAAGTTCTGGAGATGGCTGGGGGTGATGGCTGCACAACAATGCGAATGTACGTAAATACTTGAACAAACCCAAATGACTAGAAAATATCTACGGCATATACTGCATTGTGTTATGTCATCAAGGAAGAGATGCATGAAAAATACAATTCGTAGAAAATTCAGCTATATCTTTGAAGGTTAAGCAGTGACTAAAGGGGATATTACTATTTTGAAGAATACTCTTCTTGATATTTGATATGCTTCTCTTCTCATATATTTCAAAACACAGCTATTTACAATCCTTCTAATCTGATGGGGTGCAGTAAAGTGTGACTTTGAAGTGTTGTCATTTTCAACAAATGCATAAACAGATAAGTTAATGTTTATTGATATTGAGAGCATCAGTAGCTTGCTGTGGGTGTGCATATTTCCACAAAGTATAAAAGGCACCAACTATTATCATCTCTAATGTTTCATAAGATAGAGGCTGATTCAAAACAAATATTAAAAAGATAAATATCAGTATTCTGTTGCAGTTCATGAAAATGTTGAATGTCACATTGAAAAATGGTTAAGATGGTAACTTTTATGTCATGTGTATTTCACCACAATTTAAAAAGAGACTAATGTGCAGACCTCAGTAAGAGAAAACTTCATGAAGTTTAAGCAATAAATTTGATCTTTGTTTTATTATTAAAAGAGGAAGCTCAGTGTATGTTCAAGTTACTATAATTTTCAGTCACATTTTGTAATGAGCTGAGTCACTTCTATTTCCTCCTTCTGTCTTCTGTCTTTCAGTTTTGAAATGGATTTAAAAGTACTTGGATGGGTGAGAGAACCTGTGTCAGTTGAACTCACTGTCAGGCCTCGGACACCAGGAATGGATGAGGGCCAGGAGGACAGACAACAAGAGAAGGAGAAATGCGGCTAGGAGTACCACTCACTCACCATCAGAGGAAGCCCTCGGGGAGGGGCTCTTGCTCTGTGGGTTAATCCTTGGGAAAGGATACTCCTTATGCTATCTTCCCCATGGCTTCTGCCTTAGGCTTCTGGCTCTTCCTGAGAACTGGGTTGTGGCCTCAACTGAGCCACTGACTTGTGAATTTGGACCAGTCCCTTATGGGACTGCGTGGTCTCTCGGGGCCCCCGTAGCCCTCAGTGTACTGGTCCACGCCTCCAAGTCTCTTACCAGCAGTAGGTCCCACAGTGTAGGAACGGTGCTTTCCCTGGGCCAGATTACATGTTTGACAGGTGCTGCAGGTTGAATTGTGTCTGCCTCTCTCCGCCCCCCCCCCCACCAAAAATGATATGTTGAAATCCAAACCTCAGAATGTGACTTTATTTGGAGATAGTGTTTTTATAGAGGTAATCAAGTTAAAATGAAGTCATTAGTGTGGGCCCTAATCTAATAAAAGGGGAAAATTGGACACAGACACAGACATGCATACAGGGAGAACAGCACCACGTGAAGACACAGAGAGAAGATGGAGAGAAGCCTGGAATGTATCCTTCCCTCACAGTCCTCAGAAGGAACCAACCCTGCTGAGAGACCTGGATCTGGGACTTTTAGCCTCCAGACTGAGACCAAAAAAAAAAAAAAAAAAAAAAAATCTGCTATTGAAACCATCTAGTTTGTTGGTACTTTTTAATCTTTACAACAGCTCTAGAAAATTAATACAGCAGGTAAAGCAGATTTTCCCCAGGATTTCCTTCACTGGGAGCTGACAGTGTGACATATGGCCGTTCCTAGTTACTTAGGTCCCCCCGAGAATTCCTTTCACCTCACTTCCCAGAGCAGGCGTCAGAGGCTCCAGGGAGAGAGCCACTGTCTCAGTGGTCACTCCTGTCTTCCTAACAGGCAGGTTCTGGAAGCGGAAGGAGAGAGAAGGCTGGTGATGAAGGGTTTCTTTATCAGAAGGCTTTAAGTACCTTTCCTGGAACAGGGACTGCCATCAAGTGTCCTCGCCTCAAGGACTCATCACCAGAGCCTACCTGGGAAAGGGAAACTTTTCTGATTTACACAGCCCTTCTTAATGCGTTCTTGTCGCTTAAAAGGAAAGTAAACTTCAGTGCTGAGGTACTAGGCTTAGTCATATGGCCTCTCAACGCCCTCTAATCAGTATCACTTTGCCATCGCTAAGGTTTTTGTAAGTCCATCAACAGCCTCTCACCTCCTCTCAGTTCATTATCTCATATAGTTAGAGGACCTATTATGGGAAATACGTACTGTCATCAGCAGCTTAGACATAAATTTATGCTGTGTATGTAGTTGGTCAAAGTGCCTCTACTCAGCTCATCACGATTTTTCCACTAGGACCAAGGAAATTGCTGTCTGATTATTCTCTCCAGCCCCATCAGTTAAGGAGCCTTGTCTAATCCAGTGTCTAAAGACTTGACCAAAATAGGTTTTTGTCTAAAAAGATTGATCCTGAAAAATGAGATGAAGGGCTGTTCAAAGTGGTTTAGGGAACAAACTTCATTTCATCAAAGTACACTGTCTTCCTCAACAAATCCTTTTTGGTTTAATTTCTCTGCAGTAAGTTCCACCGCCTGAATTTGTGCAAAACGTATAGCAGCTGTGGTAGCAAAGATGTTGTATTGGAAATTAAATCAAATGCATTGATTTTCTACTGAGATCCTGGCATTTTATTTTTATTTTTAATTTTTTTTAAATGTTTTTAGTGTTATGTTAATCACCATACATCACATCATTAGTTTTGGATGCACCATACATCACATCATTAGTTTTGGATGTAGGGTTCCATGATGCATTGTTTGCGTATAACACCCGGTGCTCCACGCAGAACGTGCCCTCCTTAACGCCCATCACCGGGCTAGCCCATCCCCCCAGCCTCCTCCCCTCTAGAACCCTCAGTGTGTTTCTCAGAGTCCATCGTCTCTCATGGTTTCTGGCATTTTTTTCATAAAGGTTTTTGCTTTTTTTTAATTATTATTATTTCAAAGAACTGTTACAGGGAAGCAGCAAGATGAACATTGAACAAGAAATTACCCAATTCTGTGTTTCCTAAGTTGTTACGTCCTCAACGGGTCAGTCCTCTTTTTCTCTTTCCTGTGAATGCCAGGTCTTAGAGCCACATGCCTCTTGGACACCTCCACTCAGTTGTCCCCCAGACTCCTCAAACTCATCCTGTACAGGCAAGTGAAAAAGTGAAAACCACCATCATCTTATCCCACCGAAATTTGTTTCCTCTTCGCTACCTGGCATCTCAGGGAGTGGCACCCATTGATTGGCCAAAACTGCAACTCCTCCCTCGGTTCCCGTCCTCCATGACTTTCCCTTCAGTCCCATATCAGTGGCCTAATCTTTTAACTCAATCTTCTAAATCTCTACCCTTTCTAGCCTCACCAGCTCTCCAGTGATTTAGTGGTGTTCTCACTATATAAGCTGCTTTAGAACAGTATGCTCCAGATCCTCATTCCATGTTTTGTTTTGAGTGCTCCTGGTTTGCAAACTGTCTTTTTCATGTGTGCACAATAAAATTTTACTAAGTACCACTTCAGGTATCAAAAGTTCATAAAAACAGAAGCAAAGCCAACAAATTACTGAAGGGAATATCTGGCATTCACAGGAGAGGTCTGGCCTGGAGAAATGTGGTCCCATCTCTAACCCCTTGCAACCCCTAATCTGCTCTTCATCTCTGTAATATTGTCATTTCAAGAATGTTACATAAATGGAATCATACAGTATGCAGGCTGTCCTGTGTATCATTAGTTCGTTCCTGGTTAGTGGTCAGTGGAATCCCACATTATGACTGCTAACCTCAGTTTCTTTATTCACACACTGGAGGACACTTCAGTTGTTTCCAGTTTGGGACTATTACAAATAAAGCTTTTATAAACATTCATGCCTAAGGTGTTGTATGAACACAAGTTTTAAAGTCTCTGGAATAAATGTGCAAGAGTGCAGTTGCTGGGGTGTATGGAAGTTGCGTGTTTAGTTTGATAAGAAACTACCAAACGGTTTTCCGGAGTGGCTGTACTATTGTACATTCCTGCCAGCAAAGTGTGGGTGATCCAGTTTCTCCACATCCTCCCGAGTGTTTGAAGGTGTCACTATTTTTATTCTAGTGATTTGGATAAGTGTGTAGTGATATCTCATTGTGGTTGTAATTTGCATTCCTTGATGGCTAATGATGTTGAGCATCTTTTCATGTGCTTTTTGCAATCTGCATACCCTCTTTGGTGAAATATATCTTCACATCTCTTGCCCATTTTCTAAGTGGCTTGTTATTTTCTACTGTTGAAATTTGAGAGCACGTCATATATGCCACATACAAGTCCTTTGTTAGATATGTGCTTTGCAAATATTTTCTTCCAGTCTGCAGCTAATCTTTTCATTCTCCACGTGGACTTTTGAAGAGCAAAAATTTTACATTTTTGCCAGGTCCAATTTATTG
Source organism: Callorhinus ursinus (assembly GCF_003265705.2). Taxonomy (NCBI): domain Eukaryota; kingdom Metazoa; phylum Chordata; class Mammalia; order Carnivora; family Otariidae; genus Callorhinus; species Callorhinus ursinus. The sequence continues at coordinate 1,168,520 of NW_027397146.1, forward strand.
ATTTTTCCTTTTACAGATCATCCTTCTGGTGTCAAGTCTAAGAACTCTTTGCCTAGTCCTGAATCACAAAGATTTTGTCCTTTTTTCCCCCTAAAACCTTTATAGTTTTATGTTTTACATTTAAATCCATGATCCGTTTTGAGTTCATTTTTGTATAAGGTGTGAGGCTTTGGTCTATGTTCACTTTTTTTGGCCTATGAATGTCCAATTGCTCCAACACCATTCGTTGAAAAGGCCGTCCGTCCTCCACTGGATTTATTTTGCACAGTTGTCAAAAGTCAGTTGAGCATATTGGTGTGGGCTTCCTTGGGTTTTTAACCTTTTCAGGGCTTTAGCTGGCACCAGGTCCCAATATGCCTTGCCTTAATTTCCTCTGAGATATATAACAAGTGAATCATCATTTTGTAATGATACCAACATTATAATTAACAAGGATTTTGCAACAATATCAAATTAAACACTGATCATGCCGTATAAATTTAACTTGATCATTGTGAGTCTCAACTCTTCAAGGGGCTAATTCTAACAATTAAATTAGCCTGAAGCCGTAGAGAATTGTGAGATGAATCAGAACTAAGAGGGGAAGCTTCAAAGCTACTACATCATAATAGCAGGTGGGAGTGACCTGGCTGTGAGGTTCTGCTGGCAAACGCAACTAAAGGTCTTTTTCTATTCCATCTACTAGCTGGGCCTTTACTTACAGTTTGTTGCCCTATACAATAGTTGTATTCTTAGAAATGTGTGTTCATGCCACCTTCCACTGTATAATGTACTAGAAAGAGCCCTCCCTAGACTGGGAGACAGTGGGCCCACTATGTGACCTAGAACCATCCCTACCTGTCTCAATGTCTTTCAGCTCTAGGAAATGCAGTTCAATTTAGCAATATCTTCTGAGTGCCAACTCCGTAACAAGTCTTGTGAGATATACTGAGATGAGCAAAATGCAAATCTTGCTCTCAAGTTATTTTCTCCCCTGTAGGCTATACTTGCAATTTATTAAACACTTAAAAAAGTCAGCTGCTATGCTAAGCACTTTACGTGTCATACTCCCTTTAATCCTCAAGTAACCTTGTGAGGTAAGAGGTAATATCATCCCCACTTTACAAATGTGGAAACTACAGCTTTGAGAGGTTAAGTGGCTTTTCCAAGGTCATACTGTTGGTGGCTCTTTAACCACCACATCACATCAATTGATGTCAAAGGACAGAGTTCAGGTGGGCTTTGTATGTGAGATAGGATCTTAATCCAGTAGGACTGAAGGAAAGAAAAACAGAAGTTAGATCTATTTAGTAGCACTTTACAGGTGGAGAAGCTGAAGTTTAAAGAAGTGCTATGTCTTGCCCAAAGTCACAAGATAGTCCAGGACTCAAATCTATATTGTTCTTTCTTATGGTAGGGGAATAAGTTTCCTTCCCTAGGCGAAGGCCAGCCTCTCACCTTGTGCAGTGGATCCATTTCTTTTTCCTTCTTGGGGATCTGTCTCTTCATCAATTACTCCCTGTCATCTATGGGAATGACATCTTCTGGGCTCTCTCTTTTGTCCCAGCAATTAAATGTATCCAAAAATCTTCCTGTGTTAGAAATCTTTCCCCATATCCTATATTGGCTGCTTCTCAAGCTAACAAACTGTCTCTCTCCTACTCTCACAGCCATTCTTATGGAAGGAGTTGCCTATAACAATGCCCTAACTTTCTCACCTTTCACTCACTCCCCTCCCACTGTAATCTGGCTTCGGTCTCCAACACCTCTCCTCTACTGCTCTTACCAAAGTCGTCAGTGACATCCTTGTCACTAAGCAATATTTCTTTTCTCATCTTGCTTGGCTTCTCTACAACAGTTAATGAACTTGACTAATACCTCCTCACCCGAGGGTTTTAACCTTGGCTTATAAGACATGGTGTTCTTCTTTGTTTTTCTTCTCTCTTTCTTTCTCTTCTTCCATGTCTCCCTTATAGGTTCACTGTCTTCCCACTTAGCTATACTGTATTATTCTTTATAATATATTTTCTGGATTCAATCTGCTATTATTTTGCTATTATTTTGCTTTTGTGTTTGCTCATGAAGGATATTGGTCTATAGTTTTCTTTCCTTATAATGTTTTTGTTTGATGTTGGTATCATGGTAACACCAACTTCATAAAGCTAATCACAAAGTGTTTATCCTCTTCTATTTACTGGAAGAGATTGTGTAGAATTTATGTTAATTCTCCCTTAAATGTTTGGTAAGACTTTCTAGGAAAGCTATATGGGCCTGGACATTTCTTTCTTGGGAGATTTTGAATTATGGATTTATTTGATAGTTATAGGATTATTCAAATTATATGTTCCATATTGAATGAGTTATAGTTTTTTTAATGTTTTTCAAAGAACTGGTCCATTTGGGTCTAAATTACCAAATGTATGTGTGTAGAGTTGTCTGTATGACCTTATTATCATTTTGATGTCTCCTGGGTCTGTTATGATATCCCCGGTTTCATTTCTGATATTGGTCAGTTGTGTTTTGTGTCTCTATATATTTTTTGTCAGTCTTGCTAGAAGTTTGTCAATTTTATTGATCTTTAAAGAACCAGTTCCTTCTTTCATTGGTTAAAATTTTTTTTTCTGTTTTCAATTTTGTCAATTTCTGCTCTTATCTTTATTATTTCCTTCCTTCTGCTTCCTCGGGGCTTATTTTGCTCTTCTATTTCTAGGTTCTTAAGGTGTGAGCTTAGATTATTTATTTGAGACTTTTCCTTTTTTATGCATTTAGTGCCATAAATTTCACTTTTGGCACTGCTTCAGCTGTGTCCCACACATTTTGGTATGTTGTATTTTCATTTTCATTCAGTTCAATGTATTTTTTTTTTATTTCCCTGAAACTTCCTCTTTGAGCCATGCATTATTTAGAAGTGTGTTAGTTAGCTTCCATGCGTTCATAGAATTCCTTATTATCTTTCTGTTATTAACATCCAGTTTGATTTCATTTTGGTCACAAAATATATTCTATATGATTATAATGTGTGTGTGTGTGTTCTATGGGCCCTTGAAGTCAAATAATGTCAGTCTTATGACTTTGTTCTTTTTCTCTAAAATTTTTTGGCTCTTCTAGTTCCTTTATCTATCTATATGAACTTTAAAATTTGTTTTTTGACATCTACTATATGTAGTACAATGTTTTCTGGGACACACAAAGGATGGGTACCTCATCCAGGAGGGAGCTGCAGGGGAAATTCAGGAAGGGGGTACCTTGAAGGCCTGCATGAGAAGGAACCATCCAAGGGTTCTGAAGGATAAGTAAGAGTTAGCCAGGTACAGGGGGGAAGCCTTTACAGGCAGAGGAAGTGGGGGTGCCAAGGCTTTCTTCCAACATTCAGCCCCATTATGGGCAATCTGGTTTCTTGGGACACCAGCCTTTGGGATGGGGAGAGCCCCCAAGGACTGGTTTTCCAAGAGAAACTCTGAAGCCATGCAGGTGTGGTTGTGCATGAGCTGTTAGGAGAGCATGGTTTCAGTCAAGTCTGGCTGGTTGATAGGATGTTGGAAGCAGAAAGAAGGGATGTAAGTGTGTATATGTGTGTCCCCATCTGTCTTAGGGAGGGAAACTGGAATTTGACTTTGAAAAAGAAAGTTGGGAAAGGCCTGTGAAGCCTTGAAGCCAAGTTAACAAGTTTGGACCTTATCCTGAAGGTTGCATGGTAGTGACCTAAAAGGTTAGATATGTGTTTTAGAAAGAGCAGGCTGGCTGTAGTGTGAGAATGGATTGAACAACTGGCTTAACCCTTGTCTCTTCTGGAACGTAAGCTCCATGAGAGGAGGGACTTGATATGTTTTGCTTATTATTGAATCCTCGGCACAGTGACTAGCACATGGTAAAACCTCAATAAATATTGGTTGAATAAATGAACGAATGAAGTCACAGCAAGTGTTCAGACAAGAGATGGTGCAAGGCTGAACTTACTAGTGACAAGTTTCATGTGATATCAAGAAGATAAGATCAACAGGATTAGGTAATCAAAATATACATAAACTACATAGCACTGGCCTTAGCACAAGGTGAGCAAGCTTAACATCAGTGGTAAAATCTAGGCTGCTTCCCAGGTTTCTAACTTGAGGTTGTAGGAACACCAGCAGTCACTGAGATAGAAGCAGATGTGGAAGTGGGTAAGTGTGGAAGTGTAGATAATGAATTTAGTTAGAGACATTGAATTTTGAGGAACTGTCATGAGATTATTGGCAGTGATGATCCAGGAGGCACTGTAGACAATCCTTAGGTACTCTGTACTCAGCTTTACCATGAGGCAACCAAGGACCAAACAACAACAACAAAATCCAAAGGCCACTGTCATCCTGAAGACTTGGATCTGATTTGGGCATGGAGCAGTGTGGTTCTCAGGAGTGGCTCTTTATGGGGCAACTAGACCAGCTTCTTGCTGATATTTTGAGGAGCTTGAGGGTTTTTTTTGTTTTTGTTTTGTTTTGTTTTGTTTTGTTTTGTTTTGTTTTGTTTGGCTAGAGCTTGGAAAATGGAAAAATGTGGAGTTTGAGTAGTCAATGTCATTGGGAAGAGGTCTGTTGAGCAGGCTCACCCCTGGTCCAGGCTCAGCAGACTGAACTCCTACTTCTTCTAACTCTCAGGACAAAATAAAGAATAAAAGCTTGACACCTAATACTCCTTTTGCTCTTCCAAAACATCTGAAGATTTTCAACAACTGCAAATATCTAGACTGGATTCCAGTCTGCTTGTGAGCAAATGATTGAGTTCAGTCTTCTTCCCTCCTAGCCAACTAGCTCCTTCTGGTCACTGTTCTTCCCACTCCCAACAGGTCCTTGGGCACCAAGCTAGAGCCTTTGCCTGCCAGCCCACCTGCCCCACTGCCCACCCACCTGTCCAACTGGCTGTCGAGGTTCTCAAAGTCCCTTAGAGTGCTTCATTTCCGGTTGACTCTGGCTGCCTACACCAGAGGAATATCCACAAAAAGGATCCTTTCTGTGGCAATTTACTTGTGAGTCTCCTGGTGAAGAGAATGAGTCATACAACAAAGAGGATCTTGTCAACTAGCCAATTCTATTCTTTGTAGTTCCTTAGGCTTTTAGATTGAGACATTTTAAGGATCACCAAGCTGTTTGAGCCCAGGAGTAACAGCCTGTTCCCCTGGGGCTTCTGCAAAGACCACTCTGGACAAGAAATGAGGGAACCTATCTCAGAAGGAAGATCACCAGGCTGGATAGTGCTATCCTCCTCTCCATGGGAGATAGGTATTTTCTGCCCACAAAGCATGTCACCACTACTTGCCATTGAGTGGTCAACAACAGAAAGACCTGGCCCTCCCAGGAGCCATCCAGATTGGCTGGGCTTATAGGCACCCTCCTCTGGTCCTGGGCACATAAGGTAAGTGCATCATTTGTGATTGTGATCAAACTGAATCCTACTCTTAAATCAAGTGTTGGCCTCAGTTATTAGCTCTTTCTTTGCATTCTTTTAGGAAGATTCCATTGTTTGGCTTTTATCAAAACACTTATAGGGGAAATTTGATGTGTGACAGGTACCTCCCTGTCTGGCTGGTCATACTGAATTCCGTGAATCCTTGGGCCTGGTGATATCTTGGTTCTTGTTCTCAAGGAACTCATTAAATTAAATTCACATTGACTGCATTACAGTTTTTAAGGCATTTTGACAGCCACTAAAACACTGCATAACAATCCAGTGAAGGCCACACAAGGCAGGAATTATTATCCCACTTTATTGACGTGGAAGCTGAAGCTCAGGGTTGTGAAACAGCCCAAAAGTGGCTGGGCTGAGACCTGAACTTAGATTGTTTACTTTCCAGGTCGGTACTTCTTTTATTCCCTCACACTAGCAGGTACTTTGCCTATAAGGGATCATGTGAAGCCACTTGGCAATTGACATTCATGAGTCAGGTTGGAGAGGGGTGGCAGCTGAATTGGGCTTGATGTTTTGCTTTGCTGTGTTTCAACTTTGATCAAATGGTGTGGGATTGGGCTGCTTTGGTTTTCAGCTTTTCAAGAGGTTATGTTCTGTCAAATATCTGTGCCTTCTACAGATCAGCTAATCCACAAGTGTGCTCTCTAGTCTTGGAAATTCATATCAGAGTAGTTTGGTTTTTACTAAGACCTGACTTCTTTTGTATCTTAGAATTATAGAATCTCAGAGCTAGAAAGTAACTTAGATCATTAATCCATTTTTTTTTTCAATCAACAGGCAAGGAAACCAAGGCTCAGAAGGGAGTGACAGTCAAGGTAACACAGCTAGTTAATGGCAGAAACAATCTACAGGGGCCATTTCCGAAGAGCTGTCATGGTAGAAGAAGCAGATTTTCCCTGTGAATCTTGAAAGCTTGGGAGTAGGACCCATGGCAAATTTGGGTAGGCTCTGAGGAAGCTATCCACTCCGTTAATTTTTTACTCTGGGCTTCTTTGGATTAGGGCCATGCAAGGGAGATGGTTACTAAGGAGTCAGAGAAGGCTATAGGATGGGGTTGGGGAACTGTGTCAAGAAATCTCATGGAAGTCATATAAGACTGAGCAAGAAGCCATGGTCCACCACTTAGGAGCTCTATGACTTTGGACAAGTGGCTTAACCAAAAGTTTTTGCCTCTGAGCCCTCCCTTATCTCTAAGATGGGTATAATAACCCTTCTTGGGAATATCAAATGAGGGAACAACACACATATGAATATATATATATATATATAGAGAGAGAGAGAGAGAGAGAGAGAGAGAGAGAGATACATCTATGTATGTATATCAAAACACACTGATAGATAGATAAAAGTAGATACTTTATAGATAGATGATGGATAGATAGAGAACCCATGGAGAGATATCCCACTCCATAAATGGACAGTCCACAAAGTCCATGAAAGCAGGTCCCTCTTGACGTTATTACAACCGTACTCCATTTTTCAAATGGCACCAGCAACCGAGAAGCATTAACATTAGCACTGAAATGCACGTATGTTCTGGGTCTGTATAAAGATGATATCATTAGCTGTCAGAGCTGTTACAAGGATTTGGTGAAGAAAATGACACTGATGTATTTGACACACATTTGGATAGAGTAGATCTCCCAGGCTCTGGCACACAGGTGACCTTCAAAAAAATGTGGAGAGCCAAAAATTTGTGGAATGAAATCTGAGTGCATTAGGCAGTCCTGTCAGTGGCCAATAATGCCCACATGCTCAGATGAGTTAACGGTGGTAATATATTGGTATTTATGAAGAGTACCATAATCTTCTTTTTAAAAGATCTTTTTATTTATTTGTCAGAGAGAGAGAGCTTAAGCAGGGGGAGCGGCAGGCAGAGGGAGAAGCAAGCTGAGCTGAGGAGCCCGATGCAGGACTCAATTTCAGGACCCTGGGATCATGACCTGAGCCGAAGGCAGATGCTTAACCGACTGAGCCACCCAGGTGCCCCAAGAGTACCATAATCTTAATAACAATAGCTCTCTGGGGTCACGTTTAAGATCCCAGAATGAGTGGGTAATATGGCTAAGAGGGAACAGCATTCAAATCAAAGATTCTGTGGTGGTAACTAGTTGAACTCAGCTGGCAAGTAAATATGGGCACAGATGTGGTCTGTTTCCATTTTTTTCCCCCATGACCTGGCAACTTATATGACTGAAACTAGGAGCACAGATGCCACTGGAGCTAACTGGAATCTTCCAAGGCCCTGGGCCCTGAGGTTGGTAGATGACTGCACTGGTAACATGATGGTGGAACAAGTAGGAAATTGCAACATTTCAGGGGTAGGAGGAAAGCAGCTGAGGCTTTCAGTGTTATAGACAAAATAGCTTGAGGCTTCAGTGGGGTCACCTGTCTATGGAGGAATCAACCAGATTCAGCTAGAGTCACAGGGAAGATGGAGCTGGGGTGTGTTGTGTCCCTCTGTGCCATAAAGAACCCAGTCCAGAGCCTGGCACCAAGAAAGTACTTAGCAAATATTTGGCAAATGAGTCCAGTTGGAGACTCATGGATTATTGAAGACCCCAAAGAACTTTTGTTTATGTAGGTTGTAGTTAATGCTCTTTAACAGAAATGGAAATTAAAGCTGAGAAAATTTAAATAATTCTTTGTTCATTTAGAAATAACATTTTTGTGAAAAAGAAAACCTGTTATTTTCCAAAACAAAAGAAACTTTATAAGAGTGCCATTGTTTTATATCTTTGCAAATCTCTTTAACATCTAGATTTTCCTACCTATTTCTTCATTCAATCTGTTGTCATATGATATGTCATGTAACCTCTTAAAAACTCTACTGTATGCTCATGAGATAAAAACAAATAATGTGGGCTGCCTGGGTGGCTCAGTTGGTTAAGTGACTGCCTTCAGCTCAGGTCATGATCCTGGAGTCCCGGGATAGAGTCCATGGGGCTCCCTGCTTAGCAGGGAGTCGGCTTCTGCCTCTGACCCTCCCCCCTCTCATGCTCTCTCTCATTCTCTCCCTCTCAAATAAATAAATAAAAATCTTCAAAACAAAACAACAACAACAAAAAAAACCCCACAAAAAAACAATGTGTTAGTGTTATTATGAAAATAGTTGATCTAGTAGACCCCCTTAAAGGCTCTCAGGAACCCCCAGCAATCTGAAGAACCAGAATCTAGGGTACATATCTAACAGGGTAGTGTCTGGATCATAGAGTATGCACATTTTTAACCTTACTCAGTATTTCCAAATTGCAATCCAAAGTGGTCATAACAGTTTATACAATCAGCAACAGTGTTTGGGACTTCCAGTTTCTCATATCTGAATCAAAATTTGGTGTTATCAGACTAAAAATTTTACCAGTCTAAGGGATGTTTTAAATTTGCATTTCCCTGATTACTAGTGAGGCTGAACATATTTTCGTGAGTTTATTCAGGTTCCCTCTTCCATGAATTCCCTGTTTCTATTTTTTGCACATTTTTAAATATATTTTTTTCAGCATTGATAAATAAGAGTTTTTAGTATGTCCTTTACATATTCTACTCCTTTGTTAGGAATAAGTGTTCCAAATAGCTCTTCCATGATATTGCCTTCTGTTTATTTTTTCCCAATGACTTTTGATGCACAGAAATTTTAAATTTTAATGTAATGAAAATTATCACTCTTTTTTTTACAAGTTATACTTTTTTAATCTTACTTATTTAATTCTTCCCTGCCCAGAAGTTATAAAAATGATTTTTAAACTTTTCTTCTAAGGATTTTAAAGATTTTATTTTCATACTTACTTCTTTAATCTACCTGAAAAATGACAAAGATTTTTGGCATGATGTTGGGTAAAAATGTAGTTTTATCATTTCCCCCGGATTCTCTATTTTGTTCCATTAGTCTGAGTTCCCTCACTTCATTTTTAGTCTTCAAAGTATTTTGCTTATTCTTAACGCTTTACCCTTTTTTTGTCCTAATGCTTTACCCTTAAAAATTTTATGAAGTACATAATACATACAAAAGAATATATAAATTGTTCATGTACAGTTTAAAAATTATAAAATTAACACCTAACTAGTACCTTGGAAGCCTCTTATAAACCTCTCCCGATTCCTCAAAGACTTCAGGCAAACACCATCCTTAATGTTAAATTAAACATTCACCTGCTTCTTATTATAATTTTACTGTTCATGTATCCCTACTGTATATTGTTTGGTGTTGCCTGTTCCTTACATAAATGGAATCATATCACATGTTTTCTCCACATTTTCTCTTGTGACTTGCTTCTTTCACTTATTATGTTCCTGAGATTCAGCTTTGTAAGATGCATGTAACTATAATTTATTCATTTTTACTGCTGCATAGTATCCCATTGTATGAATATACCGCAATGTATCCTACTATTAATAGATACTTGGGTAATTCTTTCAAGTTTTCGCACATTTCAAACAATACTAAAATGACTATATTTTATAGGCCTCTAGATGCACTTATAAAAGAGTTTCTCCAAACCAAGGAATATGATTGCTAGGTTATAGGGTAATTGCAAGGTTATAGGGTAAGGGCATGCCAATTTCAGCAGGTAATACCCAACATTTCCAAAGTAGTTGTTACATTACTACTAGTTGTAGATGTAAGTTCCTGTTGTCAACAAATATTCTCTAACTTTTTTGCCTTTGTCAATTTGGTAGGTATGAAATATATCTCATTTTAGTTTTAATTTACATTTTCTTTATTAAAATGATCTTAAGCATATGTTTATAAGTTTATGGACCCTGTACAGTTCATTTCCTTCAAAATGTGTCTTTTGTTCAGTTTTTAAGTTAGGTTATAATTTCTTACTGATTTTTAGAAAAATTTTTATATATTGTACATATTAATTTTTTATTAGCTTTATTTACTTAAATATTTCATTCCAACACATGGCTTGTCTTTGTAAATTTCCTTAGGGTTTTTTAATGAAAAGAAGTTCTTAATTTTATTGTAGCTGAGTTCACCATTTTTCTTGTTGGTTTTCGCTTGCTTCTCTAATCTGAGGTCATAAAGTTGTACCCTTGTGTGGTCTTCTAAACATCTTATAGTTTCACATTTACATTTAAGTCCAAGTACAATCTTCAGTATAAGTACAAGTCATTTTCATATGGTGCAAAATAGGGATTTCTCTCTTTTCTTTTTTTTTAGATAAACTGTTCTCCCAGAATCATTTGTATTATGTAGTCCATCCTTTTCAATAATCTATAATTACTTCTCTGTCATCAGTCAAGATACTGTGTATGTGTGCATTTATTTCTGGACTCCATTCTATTCCAATAGACTGTTTGTCTACCCTTGCACTAAAACCATATGGTGTTAATTACTATAGTTTTTCCCTTGAATTATTTTTATTAGGAAGATGTGAAAGAAACATAAAATTATTTTAGGCATCGGTGTAACATCAGGTTGCAAATTTCTTATCATACAATTCCTTAATTATTCCTTAATTATTATCAGAGGTGAATCATAAGCACACAGCATTTTTTGCACATTATTTCTGTTGATTACAATAAATCTCGATATCTGGCAGTTTATCCTCCTCTCTGGATCATTTGTTTGGAATGTCTTGGCTACTTTTGGCCCTTTGTTTTTTAGCATAAATTTTGGAATTAACTTGTTGTATTCTACAAAAGAACCTTGGGAAATTTATTGGACTTGCATTTAACATATAGATACATTTAGGAATGAATATTTTTATTGAAGTATAGTTGACACACAATGTTACATTAATTTCAGGTGTACAACGTAATAATTTGACAAATTTATACATTATGCTGTGCTCACCACAAGTATAGCTACCATCTGTCACCATACAATGCTGCTATAATACCATTAACTTTATTCCTTATGCTGTGCCTTTATCCCATGACTTATTCATTCTGTAACTAGAAGCCTATATCTCTCACTCCCCTTCACTCATTTTGCCCATTCCCCACATGAGTATTTTTAAGATAATGAATCTTCCTATCCAAGATTATGATACATTTCTCCATTATTTGCATATTTGAAGGGAGTTTTTCAATAAGATTTTACAATTTTCTCCATAAAGGGCCATTGCATACTTTGTAAGATTTATGACTAAAGAGTTTTGTTTTTTGTAATACTGTAAGTGGTATTTTTTAAAGTTAATAGACTTTATGTTTTAGAGTAGATTTAGGATAGAAAAATTGAGTAGAAAACATAGACAGTTTATTGTCCACAATAGCCAGACTGTGGAAGGAGTCGAGATGTCCTTCAACAGATGAATGGATAAAGGAGATGTGGTTCACATAACATAATAAAGTAAGATTTAAAAAAAGAAGATGTGGTTCATGTAAACAATGAAATATTACTCAGCCATCAGAAAGGATGAATAATTACCATTTACATCAACATGGTTGGAACTGGAGGGTATTATGCTAAGTGAAAGACAATTATCATATGGTTTCACTCATATGTGGAATATAAGAAATAGTGCAGAGGATCATACGGGAAGGAAGGAAAAACTGCATGGGAAGAAACCAGAGGGGGAGCCAAACCATGAGAGACTCTTGACTCCGGGAAACAACTGAGGATTGTGGAAAGGGAGGTGGGTGGGGGGATGAGGTAACTGGGTGGTGGGCATTAAGGAGGGCACGCGATGTGATGAGCACTGGGTGTTATATGCAACTAATGAATCATTGAACACTAAAAAAAAGAAAGAAAGTATAGAGAGTTTCCCTATGTGCCCCAATCTCTCCCAGCCATACAGTTTCCCCTGTTATTAACATCTTGCATTAATGTGGTACAGAGTTATGACTGATGAGCAAACTTGAAGTATTATTATTAACTAAAGTCCATAGGTTACATTAGGGTTCACTCTTTGTGTTGTACATTCTATGAGTTTTGACAAATGTATAATGATATATATTCACCACTACAGCATCATACAGAATAGTTTCACTGCCCTAAAAACCCCCTGTACTCCACCTATTAATCCTCCCACCCACCCCCCACCCCCGACCATGAACCTCTGGCAACTATTGATCCTTTTACTGTCTCCATTGTTTTGCCCTTTCCAGGATGTATCCTTTTCAGATTGGCTTCTTTCATTTAGCATATGCACTGAAGTTTTCTCCATGTCTTTTAATAGCTTGATGGCTTATTTCTTTTTAGCACTGAATAATATTCCATTGTGCCATTGTTGGGATGTGCCACTGTTTGTCCATTTACCTATTGAAGAGCATCTGGGTTGCTTCCACATTTTGCCTGATTATGAATAAAGCTGCTACAGACATCTACGTGATGGTTTTTGTGTGGACATAGGTTTTCAGCTCCTTTGGGTAATTACCAAGAGTGTGATTGCTGGATGATATGGTAAGGGTGTATTTAGTTTTGTAAGAAAATGCCAAGCTTTCTTCCAAAGTGGCTCTACCATTTTGCCTTCCCACCAGCAACATGAGAGTTCCTATCCTCCACATCCTCCCCAGTATTTGGTGTTGTCCGTGCTCTGGATTTTGGCCATTCTAATAGGTGCGTAGGGGTATCTCATTGTTGTTTTAATTTGCAATTCTGTAATGACATGTGATGTGGAGCGTCTTGTCATATGCTTATTTGCCATCTGTATATCTTCTTTGGTGAGGTGTCTGTTAAGGCCCTTGACCCATTTTTTAATTGGGTTGTTGGTTTTCTTATTGCTGAGTTTTAAGAGTTTTTGTACATTTTGAGTAACAGTCCTTTATCAGATATATCTTTGCAAATATTTTCTCCCAGTCTATGCCTTTTCTTCTAAGCTGTTCGTTTTTTGTAGATGCCCTTTATTGGGTTGATGAAGTTCCCTTCGGTTACAAGTTTATTGAGTGTTTTTATCATGAAAGGGTGTTGGATTTTGTCCAGTGTTTTTCTACATCTATTGAGATTATCATGTAATTTTTGTTTTTTTATTTTATCGATATGACATATTACATTAATTGATTTTCAGATGTTGAACCGACTTTGCATTCCTGGGATAAATCCCATTTGATCATTGTGTATATATATGTTGCTGGTTTGCCTATATTTTGTTGATTGTGCTTAATATTTTTGCATTCTTCTTGAACTTTTTTTCCAATATGCAATTAGATTACTTGGAATAGTTTGATCTTTTCTTGTCTTTCTTTAAAACTTTAGGAGGAAACAGAGCAGCATTTGTCCTATAGTTATTTCCTACCACGGAGGCAAGACCCTTTTGAATACTCTACCCTATGCCTTGTGAGTCATGAGGTTTCCAGCATGGCTGGTGGGAACTGGCTCTATTCCCAGCTCTGTAAGAACTCCAAGAATTTGGGGGGAAGTTATTTCTCTAGCCTGGCTAGTTTTCTCATATGTATGTGCTGATCAGTACTCTGCTGAGTACTTGAGAGGGATCCTCTGTGAATCTCTGTAATTTTCTCTCTGTGCGGGTGTTTTCTTTTGGTTCTCTCTCTGTCCCAGCTAACTCTAGCTGCCTTGGTCTCCCCAGACTCTCAGCATACTTCCTCATTTTCAGAGAAGTACAAAACAGTTGTGGTATAATAGAAAGAGAACTGGGTTGTGAGTCAAGAGTCCTGGTTTGTAGACCCTGCAATACTATTGCCTCATTGTGTGACCTTAATCATGCATCTGTCCCTCTATGAGCCTCAGGATCTCTCTGTTTAACAAGAGGATTGCTTTAGATGACTCTTCAACTCTAAAATGCATAGTAACATGCATGTGTCCTGTGCCTTGCAATTTACAAATAACTCTCATATCCATTTTGTCATTTATTCCTCTTCCTGATAACTCTACATGGTAGTCGGGGCAAGAATCATTATGCTATTTTGTAGGTGAGGAAACTGAGTCTCAAAGTTTTGGTATCACAAAGCTCAGAAGTATTAGTATTTGGACTCAAATTCAGGCTCTCTCTCCCCAAATCCAGTGCTGTTTCCACTTCGTATACTAAATTCCATGGTCCTACAGTTTCATTTGTTCACTCAATCAATACTAATTGATTATGTGTTCCAGAGTCTGTGCTTTTGGGGCAGCAATTTTAAGAATATCCCAGTATTTATCAGAAAGCGGTACCAACAACATGAGTCAATTTTTCTTGAGAAGAACACTTTTATATTAACCAGCAGATGTTCAGGAGGGTTCATTCAGCGTGGTGGAAAGTTCCTCATATTTTTGCCATCTCAACTAATATATCAGCTAGATTAGCCCAACCCAAGTGGTTATTTGGTTACTTTTGAGTTCTGGGCTCAGCGTGGTATTTCCCTTGTCCCTTCAGAGGCACTGTACATACTGAGCAGTTTTCCTCCTTTGCAATTACTACTTGGAACACATTTGATGTTGCAGTCCAAAAAAGTTGCTTGTACTAAAGATAGCTGCTATTTGCAGCATGGAGGCTAAACCTTGATGTAGATTGGCCAAATGTCCCAGGGCTTGGCACCATGACACTCAGAGACTTCTCTAATGTTCCCCTAAAGGCTTAGATTCTTGGCAGTGCCTTTCCCCAACTCTCCAAATTGCACACAACACTCAGGCTGCTGCAGCTCATGAGGACCTTTAAAAAGACCAGCTTGGCATTGGGTATTAGGAAACTGCACACAGAGGATTGTTCTTGCATAAGTTCTTTCAGTCCATCACTCAGCAAATATTTGTTGAGTGCCTATTTTGTGCCAGGCAGTGTGTTAGGTGTTTGAAATATCTCAGTGATAAAACAAAAGTCCTTCCCTTATAAAACTTACATTCTAGCAAGGGAAGACAGATACTAAACATAATTCATACATGAATTTAACAATAGTATATTGGAAGGCCTTATTGAGAAAATGACATTTAAGCAAAGACCTGAAGGAGGTGAGGGAGTTAACTTTATGAAACTCCAGGGAAAGAGCATTCTAGGAAGAGGGAACCGTTAGTTCAAAGGTCCTGAGGCAGGAGTGAGACACACATATTTGAGGAAGAGCAAGGAGACCAATGTGGCTAGGAGAGAGAGCAAGGTAAGTGGCAGAAGATCAGACAGGTATCAGGAAAAGGGACCCAATAGTACAGGGCCTTACAGGGCATTTTAAGGATTTAGAATTTTCCTCTGAGTGAAATGGGGAGCAAAGGAGTGACACAATCTGACTTAACACGTTAGAAAGATTTTTTTTTTTTTTTGGCTGCTATATTGAGACTAAACTATAGGGGTCAAGGGCCAAAGCAGGGAGGCCATTTAGAAGGCTAATGCAGTAATCCAGGTAAGAGATGATAGTGGATTGGACCAGGTGGTAGCAGTGGAGGTGGTGAAAAGTAGTAGGATTCTGGATACATTCCTAAGGTAGAGCCATCACTATTTGCTGACAGATTGTTGTGGCATGAGAGAAGTGACAAGTTTGATGCAGTTGTTTCTGGCATGACCAGCTGGAAGGATAGAATTGCCATCTAATGAGAAAGGGAAAGTCATCAGGGGCAGGTTGGAGAAAAAGATCAATAATTTAGTTTTAGATGTGTTGAGCTTGAGATATCTTATGTTCACACAAAGCCCTGGGTGTGAATGTTTGTAAAAAATTTTATTCATAACCTTCAAAACTGGAAGCAACTCAAATGGCCTTCAACAGATGAAAGGATAAATACATTGTGGTACATCTGTACAATGGAGTACTATATAGAAATAAAAAGGAATAAACTACTGATGTACACAACCACATTGACGAATCTTAAATGCATTATGCTAAGTGAAAGAAGCCAGACTCACATGGCTATGTACTATATGATTCCATTTGTATAACATTCTGCAAGAAGCAAAACTAAAGGAACAGAAAAATAGTTGTCAAGAAATGGAGATGTCAGAAAGGATTGACTATGGAGAGGCACAAGGGAATTTTTAGGGGTATTGGAAATTTTTTATATGTTGATTGTAGTGATAGTTACACAACTCTATGTGTTTGTCAAATCTCATAGAACTATATGCTAAAAAGGGTGAATTGTATATAAATTGTACTTCAAGAAATTTGAGTTAAAATATTACATAGCCCATTCTTCAGGTTGCTGGGTTAGAACATACATTATTTGAATTAAAATAAGTAAATCAATGAACATGAGGTAGTGCTTGTAGTAGGGAAGAGCAATTACCTTTTGTGAATGAAGTTTCTGCTCCTAAGTCTGTCATAAAGTACCTTTTATTTTGATTGCAAGTGTTCGTACTTGGAAGTGGTGACCAATCTTGGCCACTACTGTCAAATGCACAGTGTGTGATCATCATAGACTCTGATCTTAGTGAGGAAAGAGCATGCGGCTTAAAGCAGTCACACAAACATTTGGCCGTATAGGTGGGATGAATGTTTCTTTGGTCGGTTCCTTCTTTTTTTTTTTTTTTTTTTTAGGTTCAAGAAGCCCACTTTATTTTTTAATTTTATTTTATTATGTTATGTTAGTCACCATAGAGTACATCATTAGTTTTTGATGTGGTGATCCATGATCCATTGTTTTTGTAACACCCAGTGCTCCATGCAGTACGTGCTCTCCTTAATACCCATCACCAGGCTAACCCATCCCCCCACCCCCTCCCCTCTAGAACCCTCAGTCTGTTTCTCAGAGTCCATAGTTGCTTTGGGGTTTGTAGCTGTGCTCCACATGTATTAAAGGGCAGCTTTGAGCTGTGCCCCACTGGGAAATGGAAAATGGAAATTTCTGGAAGGATTTTTAAAATTTTGCTTGTTGTACAAATTTGGTGAAACAGTTCCTAATTTTTCTAAATAGTTTGCTCCAGTTTGCATCTGTAGGTTTTTGCAGAGAATTACAGCTCCCAGCCTCAGACTTCCAGATTCTATCTTTGCACATTCTGAAATCAGTCAATGTTATTTTAGAGGCTTGCTGCTTGTGGACTCCTTCAGAACTATTATGGGGCCCGTCAAAAAGAAACAGTCTGCCTTGGCCTCTGCTTTCCTGCTCTGTCTTGATTTTGCAAAGTTCCAAGCAAACACAAGAATTATGGTACTTTGTCAGACACAGAGGAAGGCTTTACATCTGTCCTAGGTCTTTGGAGCTCCCAGTTCTCATTATTAGCTTTGATAGAAACTGCCAGTGGGACCTAGCCAGACAATAGTCCACAAGCCATTGCCATTAGATGGATTACAGTCACAAAAATCAGCCTTGGACTGTGAGCTGCCTGTAGCTTCTCTTAATGCCACAAGAACATTGAAATGAGTGTCTCTAGTTAGCCAGCTATAGGGTTTTGCTGCATACATGAGCCCTACCAAACACAGTCAATCAAAGTTTATGGGCTTGTTTCCATTCCGTCCCCAGTCTCATCTGCCCTTTCCCACCTCTGTGCCATTGTTGTTGCTTTTCTTTCCACCTGGAATACTCTCTTGCTCCTAGCCCCCCAGGTATGCGTGTTGAAATTCTCCCATTCTTCAAGGCCAAGTTCCCATCCCCTCTCCTCTCAGAGGCCCTCCTGAAACTCTGCCCTGGAACACTTCTTCCCTCCACTGACCCTCCTGAGTGATGCATATGTCTCTGTCTTAATACTCTTTCTAGACCGCAAGTGATGGGAAGATAGACAGGGTTCATTTTTCCCTGTACCTGTCCACCACTTCCCTCCTCCAGCCCCTACTCCACATCTCATCTCTGCATCTACCATAGTTCCTTGCTCAGAATGGGCAATCAGAAAATGTTTGCTGATGTGGAAAACCAGAAGTCAGAATGAGCAAATGATTGAAATTCTGCTATCTGCATTAGCCCATGGGAAATCAGACAAGTTTTGAGTATATACCACATGACATTCAAATATCTAATACTGTCTTTGTTTTGAATTTCAGTATATAAAACTTGGTTATAATTAAGACTTCAAAACTCTATAGATTTCTTCTACCTTCACATAGAAATTAAAAAATAATACTTCAACAAACAAAAGTGAATGTCTGCTTGAATTTAAGAAACTTGTGGATTCTGATTGTTTAAAACAAACTTCAAAGCAGAAGGGAACTGAGCAGTATTTAATTCAGAGTTCATCTGATTATAGGCGAGACACACTATCCCCTGCGTGAATGGCAGCTAAAGGCTGCATTGTCAATTAGAGAAAGGAACACAAATCTGGAAGTCGAATTCATACCTTATCTGATTTGAAACCTGAATTATTTACTGTTGAGATTTACATGAGATTAGATTTCTCTGCTTAAACACTAAATCAAGCTTAACAGGAAGAGATATTGCAAATAAACAATGTTCTCTCAAATGGTGTTTTTAATACTTTCATTAGAAAGGAAATCTAGCAAAAAAAATAAAATAAAAAAAGGAAATCTAGTTGAACTTTTTATTGCAGACATTGATGGCTCTATAAATTTTGGTGAGCCATGCTCCAGAATTCATGCACCCTTAATAAGAGAAGGTGCTTCTCGCCAACTTATAGGTGCAGCAGGGTTTACAAGCACTGGTTTAGTGCCAGGAAGGTCTGGGTTCCAGTCTTATCTCTGCTACTGACTTGGGCAAGTCCTTTCTCCTCTCTGAGCCTTGGTTTCCACATCTAGAGAGAATTGAATTATGGGGTTTTTTTTCTTTCAATGAACCCTGGGCAATGAAATAAAGATAGTTAAGTTGCAGTTCTTTCACTGTTTTGTGTTACTGTTCATTATTTAGTTTATTTGCAACCACACCCTATAGTTTTTAAGAATGCTAACAATTTAAGAGACTGACACGGTGTCAATTTTTTTTAAAAACGTCTCTGGCATTTCATCTCTCTGGATGCATTAACCTTATCATCATTGTGGTGAGTCAATGTTAAAGTCAAACAAGAAAATGTCAAACTTCTGTCAGTTTCCTCACTTGCATTTGTTACTATGGAGAAACATCATTGAAAGAGTTGTATTAAAGCAACATCTCTTAGCTTAACTTCCTCAATCTATATTTGCACCTAGAATTTGCTGTTTAATGCATGCCTCTGCCACATCGTGGCAGTTTTGTGTCAAGAAGGTGCAGGCATCAAAGTATACTGGGAACTTGGGCTGCCAGCACTCAGAATCTGGCCATTACACCTCTAACATCTGTGTATTACCCCAGCCATGGATGCCTACAGAGGCCTCTTTGTGGACTTTGACCTAACATATGACCCTTTCATGTAAGTCTCTCACCTTTCAGGACCTGCCAAGAATGGCCTGGTCACTGGGATCAGGAACAAGATCCTGGTTTGGGCCCATAAACAAGTCATTCAGCTGTCAAAGGAAATTACCTATTTTGTATCCAGATGTTTTGATTTCATGTACGGGGGCCTTATTAAAATGGAGTTTGTTCAACTGGAAGGGCCAATTTTGTTGCTGTGTCTTGATGGGATATCCAGAGAGTTTCCTTTTGAGGGATTGAGGGTGTTGAGCCAGCTAGCTGATGTCCAAGGTCCCATCCAGCTGGGAATCTCAGTATGTATGGCATATGGAAACAGAAACCTCATGGCTGATGAGTTAGCCTTGCTGTTCAAAGACATACTTCTCCATCACTCTTCCTAAGCATTTACATTATTACATTTACAGGATTTTAGTAGCATTCCCACCTGCTTCAAGAAGAGAGGTGGAGGTGAGATGATTTTTTTTAACCTGGTTACTGCTCTGCAAAGTATTCAAGTTTAGACTGACAGTAGTAGAAATTTTGACTGCGAAAATAAGCAATGAAATTTTCTTATTTCCCAGACATATTGACTTCGGTGATGATGAATATTTTCTTTGGAGTTACATTTTGCAGTTTGGACTTTTAGCTGAGATTCTACCTACTATCCTTTTTTTAAAAAATAAATGCTATTCTTTGAAGAAGTATAAGAGCATTATATAATAATGATAGAGAAAATAAAGGAAGATTTTCCACTTTCTCCATTTTAAAAAAGATTTTCATGATAAGGAAAGTTACTGTCTGATAGAGACACACTGAGAAAGCTGACAGTTCATTTGCACTAGCCACTTCAGAAATCAGTGATAGCTATTTTTGTCAGTACAGTTGAAATTGTGTAGTGAAATATTGGTCTTATTATTCTTTTATGAAATTATTCATAATTATTATGAATCATTATGAATAATTATTCTTTTTGTGAAATAAAAACCAAAATGTTATCTACTTATATGTCAGAACTTCACTCAAGCTTTGTTCTGTATTGAACTTTATAACCTACTTTAAAAACTAAATTACTTCCATTGCATGATGACAGATGCTAGCTACGCTTGTGGTGAGCAGAGCATAATGTATTGTCAAATCATTATGCCGGACACCTGAAACTAATGTACAGTGTGTGTTAACTACACTTCAATAAAAAAAAAAACATTAAATTAGTTTTCTTCTCTAAGTCTTGGTATGGTCTGAAGCCCAAATCATCTTAACTTTTTTTTAATAATTTTTTTATTGTTATGTTAATCACCATACATTACATCATTAGTTTTTGATGTAGTGTTCCATGATTCATTGTTTGTGCATAACACCCAGTGCTCCACGCAGAATGTGCCCTCTTTAATACCCATCACCAGGCTAGCCCATCCCCCCACCCCCCTCCCCTCTAGAACCCTCAGTTTGGTTTTCAGAGTCCATCGTCTCTCATGGTTCATCTCCCCCTCCGACTTACTCCCCTTCATTCTTCCCCTCCTGCTATCTTCTTCTTCTTTTTTTTTTCCTTAACATATATTGCATTATTTGTTTCAGAAGTACAGATCTGTGATTCATGTCTTGTACAATTCACAGCGCTCACCATAGCACATACCCTCCCCAATGTCCATCACCCAGCCACCCAATCCCTCCCACCCCCTTACCACTCCAGCAACCCTCAGTTTGTTTCCTGAGATTAAGAATTCCTCATATCAGTGAGGTCATAGGATACATGTCTTTCTCTGATTGACTTATTTCACTCAGCATAACACCCTCCAGTTCCATCCATGTCGTTGCAAATGGCAAGATCTCATTCCTTTTGATGGCTGCATAATATTCCATTGTGTATATATACCACTTCTTCTTTATCTGTTCATCTGTCAATGGACATCTTGGCTCTTTCCACAGTTTGGCTATTGTGGACATTGCTGCTATAAACATTGGGGGGCACGTACCCCTTCGGATCCCTACATTTGTATCTTTGGGGTAAATACCCAGTAGTGCAATTGCTGGATCGTATGGTAGCTCTATTTTCAACTGTTTGAGGAACCTCCATACTGTTTTCCAGAGTGGTTGCACCAGCTTACATTCCCACCAACAGTGTAGGAGGCTTCCCCTTTCTCCGCATCCCTGCCAACATCTGTCGTTTCCTGACTTGTTAATTTTAGCCATTCTGACTGGTGTGAGGCGGTATCTCATTGAGGTTTTGATTTGGATTTCCCTGATGCCGAGCGATGTTGAGCACTTTTTCATGTGTCTGTTGGCCATTTGGATGTCTTCTTTGGAAAAATGTCTGTTCATGTCTTCTGCCCATTTCTTGATTGGATTCTTTGTTCTTTGGGTGTTGAGTTTGATAAGTTCTTTATAGATTTTGGATACTAGCCCTTTATCTGATAAGTCATTTGCAAATATTTTCTCCCATTCTGTCGGTTGTCTTGGTTTTGTGGACTGTTTCTTTTGCTGTGCAAAAGCTTTTTATCTTGATGAAATCCCAATAGTTAATTTTTGCCCTTGCTTCCCTTGCCTTTGGCGATGTTTCTAGGAAGAAGTTGCTGTGGCTGAGGTCAAAGAGATTGCTATCTGTGTTCTCTTTTAGGATTTTGATGGACTCCTGTCTCACGTTTAGGTCTTTCAACGATTTGGAGTCTATTTTTGTGTGTGGTGTAAGGAAATGGTCCAGTTTCATTCTTCTGCATGTGGCTGTCCAATTTTCCCAACACCATTTGTTGAAGAGACTGTCTTTTTGCCATTGGACATTCTTTCCTGCTTTGTCAAAGATGAGTTGACCATAGAGTTGAGGGTCCATTTCTGGGCTCTCTATTCTGTTCCATTGATCTATGTGTCTGTTTTTGTGCCTGTACCATACTGTCTTGATGATGACAGCTTTGTAAGAGAGCTGAAAGTCCGGAATTGTGATGCCACCGGCTTTGCTTTTCTTTTTCAATATTCCTCTGACTATTCGGGGTCTCTTCTGGTTCCATACAAATGTTAGGATTATTTGTTCCATTTCTTTGAAAAAAGTGGATGGTATTTTGATGGGGATTGCATTGAATGTGTGGATTGTTCTAGGTAGCATTGACATCTTCACAATGTTTGTTCTTCCAATCCATGAGCATGGAACGTTTTTCCATTTCTTTGTGTCTTCTTCAATTTCTTTCACGAGTATTTTGTAGTTTTCTGAGTACAGATCCTTTGCCTCTTTGGTTAAATTTATTCCTAGGTATCTTATGGTTTTGGGTGCAGTTGTAAATGGGATCGACTCCTTGATTTGTCTCTCTTCTGTCTTGTTGTTGGTGTATAGGAATGCCACTGATTTCTGTGCATTGATTTTATAGCCTGCTACTTGACTGAATTCCTGTATGAGTTCTAGCAGTTTTGGGGTGGAGTCTTTTGGGTTTTCCACATACAGTATCATATCATCTGCAAAGAGTGAGAGTTTGACTTCCTCTTTGCTGATTTGGATGCCTTTGATTTCTTTTTGTTGTCTGATTGCTGTGGCTAGGACTTCTAATACTATGTTGAATAGCAGTGGTGAGAGTGGACATCCCTGCCGCGTTCCTGACCTTAGGGGAAAAGCTTTCAGCTTTTCCCCATTGAGAATGATATCCGCTGTAGGTTTTTCATAGATGGCTTTTATGATATTGAGGTATGTACCTTCTATCCCTATACTCTGAAGAGTTTTGATCAAGAAAGGTTGCTGTACTTTGTCAAATGCTTTTTCTGCATCTATTGAGAGGATCATATGATTCTTGTTCTTTCTTTTGTTAATGTATTGTATCACGTTGATTGATTTGCGGATGTTGAACCAGCCTTGCAGCCCAGGGATAAATCCCACTTGGTCATGGTGAATAATCCTTTTAATGTACTGTTGGATCCTATTGGCTAGTATTTTGGTGAGAATTTTTGCACCCATGTTCATCAAGGATATTGGTCTGTAATTCTCCTTTTTGATGGGGTCTTTGTCTGGTTTGGGGATCAAGGTAATGGTGGCCTCATGAAAAGAGTTTGGAAGTTTTCCTTCCATTTCTCTTTTTTGGAACAGTTTCAGGAGAATAGGTATTAATTCTTCTTTAAATGTTTGATAGAATTCCTCTGGGAAGCCATCTGGCCCTGGGCTTTTGTTTGTTGGGAGATTTTTGATGACTGCTTCAATTTCCTTAGTGGCTATAGGTCTGTTCAGGTTTTCTATTTCTTCCTGGTTCAATGTTGGTAGTTGATACATCTCTAGGAATGCACCCATTTCTTCCAGGTTATCTAATTTGCTGGCATAGAGTTGCTCATAATATGTTCTTATAATTGTTTGTATTTCTTTGGTGTTGGTTGTGATCTCTCCTCTTTCATTCATGATTTTGTTGATTTGGGCCATTTCTCTTTTCTTTTTGATAAGTCTGGCCAGGGTTTATCAATCTTGTTAATTCTTTCAAAGAACCAGCTCCTAGTTTCGTTGATCTGTTCTACTGTTCTTTTGGTTTCTATTTCATTGATTTCTGCTCTGATCTTTATTATTTCTCTTCTCCTGCTGGGTTTAGGCTTTATTTGCTGTTCTTTGTCCAGCTCCTTTAGGTGTCGGGTTAGGTTGTGTATTTGAGACCTTTCTTGTTTCTTGAGAAAGGCTTGTATTGCTATATACTTTCCTCTCAGGACTGCCTTTGCTGTATCCCAAAGATTTTGAACAGTTGTGTTTTCATTTTCATTGGTTTCCATGAATTTTTTGAATTCTTCTTTAATTTCCTGGTTGACCCATTCATTCTTTAGTAGGATGCTCTTTAGCCTCCATGTATTTGAGTTCTTTCCGACTTTCCTGTTGTGACTGACTTCTAGTTTCAAAGCACTGTGGTCTGAAAATATGCAGCGAATAATCCCAATCTTTTGGTACCGGTTGAGACCTGATTTGTGACCTAGGATGTGATCAATGCTGGATAATGTTCCATGGGCACTAGAGAAGAATGTGTATTCCATTGCTTTGGAATGGAATGTTCTGAATATGTCTATAAAGTCCATTTGGTCCAGTGTTTCATTTAAAGTCTTTATTTCCTTGTTGACTTTTTGCTTAGATGATCTGTCCATTTCAGTCAGGGGGGTGTTAAAGTCCCCCACTATTATTGTATTGTTGTCAATGTGTTTCTTTGCTTTTGTTATTAATTGCCTTATATAATTGGCTGCTCCCGTGTTAGGGGCATAGATATTTACAATTGTTAGATCTTCCTGTTGGATAGACCCTTTAAGTAGGATATAGTGTCCTTCTTCATCTCTTATTACAGTCTTTGTTTTAAAATCTAATTTGTCTGATATAAGGATTGCCACTCCAGCTTTCTTTTGGTGTCCATTAGCATGGTAAATGGTTTTCCACCCCCTCACTTTCAATGTGGGGGTGTCTTTGGGTCTAAAATGAGTCTCTTGCAGACAGCATATGGATGGGTCTTGTTTTTTAATCCAATCTGATAGCCTGTGTCTTTTGATTGGGGCATTGAGCCCATTTACATTCAGGGTAACTATTGAAAGGTATGAATTTAGTGCCATTGTATT